>NC_031500.1:3766570-3852626 GCF_000237925.1 Schistosoma mansoni
TAGCTTCAATTGACTCATGATCTCAACTATTAAAATTACTATAATATCCATAAAATTACCCCTTTCTGAAATAGAAAACTATTTCCTATCTTAACTTATACATTGAATCAACAAAAAAGAAAAAAAAAGAAACCAAAAAGAAAGAAAATCAGACATCTTTACAACAAAAAAAAAGCAAAACAACCTACATTTTAGAAAAAAGATGTTACTAAGATTTAGGCACGAAAAAAACAAACAATTTTAGAAGAAAAAAAATAGGTAAATAAGAATAAAAAAAACTAAAAAAAATAGGGGGGAGGTAGGGTTGAACTGATGAATTAACAAACAAAATGAGAACCAATTTTCTTATATCTAAGGTTATGATTCGTATATATCACCAGTATTTTGGACATTTTCACCTTAGATATAGACATATTATAGTAAGTTATGATTGATCAGGCTAATATCATACACCCCTTCATACCATAAAAAAACAAAAAAACAAAAAAAAAACAAAAAAACAAAAAAAAGAAAGAAAAATCAAATCGAGTATACAAAGTTTGTTTGTTTATCTTCTAATATGTATGTATATAGATTACTGTTTTGGTATAGTCAATTAATGTAAAGGTATAAATGACATTTAAAAAGGGGATCTGTATATATGTATCTATAATAAATAGCTTGAATAAAAAACCAAAAAAAAAAGAAAAAAAAAATTAAAGAAAAAAAGAAACATTGACATAAGTAATTCTAGAAATTGTGTTATTTACTTCTAGATTACAGCCGAATACTTGTATTTTCATGTTGATTGATTTAGTTAGGGATAAGATTTTAGCGTATCCATTGTCTAATAATTAATATATTGTGTGTAGTATCCAATGTATTTTAGGGGATGGGAAGGGGGTTGGGGTCCACTTTTCTATTCATTTAATCTATGATTGTATTATGTAAGAGTGGGATTTCATTTAAAGTTTTGATTATCATTTCATTTATTTTCTTATCTACTAGTTTGTTATTTACCATAGTAAGCCTCCAAATGCCCTGGTACGGTCGAGAGTGGGGAGAACCGGCTCTCCCTCTACAAATGCTCTCACATGGCCACGTGTATATAGCCTCTACCTGGGAAGTCCTACTCACTGCCTTCTCGCATCACAGGTGATGTTTACGAAATTGAAAGGACGAAAAGCGAATTTCCGGCGATTTAACCGGGTTGGTGGACATGAAAAGTCCACATAGGGGAGTTGGAAAACCCTGATTCCAAACTAATGATGCACATGGGCTCCAGTATCCTGAGGGAACAAATGGCGTATGAATCAATCGTTGGTCATCGGCTACCATGGGACTGCATCTCCTTACGATACTTCACTGCCTTTTGGATAAGATCTTTATGTCAAAGGCTCTGGGTGTGGACCCCTAAGAAAACCAGCTGTTTTGGTTTGGGAATCCGGGCAGTATCACAGCCCTCACACAAATCAAATGAGATTTGTGTGGCGCATATTTATCTGGTGCTTTTTGTACCAATATTTATATGTTTAAATAATGATAATTACCATAGTAGAGTGTTTGTCAAAGAGCTAATGTAGATAGGTAACTTTAGAAAATGGAAATGAAATCTCCTATGAAAATTATGCTCTTATTTGTACTACTCACTGATTGAAAATTATTCAAGTATGTTGGATATTGTACTTTTATTGAATACAGAGAAAAAAGGTACAGTTATCTTCATACATTCAAATTAGAAAACAACAAACATTCTTCTCCGATCTAATTCTTGATCTAGGATGTTGTGTAGTGAACGAGGATACAAGTGTGGTGGGGGGGACAATCGAATGTATTTGAATATCTTAATGAAATCCGATAACCATACAGCAAGTACTTCATTTATAAAATGTTAATCAATCATCTCAGACTTTATTGTTCCTTCGTTTCCACACCAATCATTCTCTGTTCACATTCTATTTTCTTTGATCTTCTTAACCTTCTGCCACCAAACATTTCACTTTTGATTGATGATATATACTACTTATATCAGTTGATATCAGTAGTACATATCAATGTTGCATAATCAAATATAAGATAATCAGGTCTTGATTTTATTTCATTCATTGTTTATAAGATTTTATAGTCAGTTTTCGTTACAAAGACTCATTCATTCGAGAGATCGGTTGATATTTTCATTGTTTGACAGATTACAGAGACATTTATGAATATTCTCTCACTAGGTGAGACTATAATTTATGGACAACCTTTGAGTGATGCCAAAGTGATCTTGAGAGTATCCATCCAATAACTAGGATAAAAAATAAGGATTATAAACCAATATGAAGAATGAGGATTATGATTTACAGTTGATGGTAAGGGTTAGAAATTAGATTTAGGTTTTTCATCATGAACTGACATCACCTAAAATGTTAAGACGCTATTTAAACACATGGATGAATGAATTTCGCATCAAAATCCGAGATCTGTTATCATAAATCTGATTGATTCGTTTATAAGCCATAGTCTCACATCACCCTGTTTTCACAATATCTGTGTATGAACAATGTTCACAACCTCATACTGATAATTACCATGTACTCACTAGTAACTAACTTCGTGACATAATTCTCAGAGTTCTAGTGAGAAGTCGTGACCAATGGAGCTAATCCGTATCAGGTAGAGACAAGTATCTACCTCAGACAATAGATGGTCGCTCAATTTCATGGATTGGTTAAAGTTAGACATTAACATTGTTGGATGGTGGCTCAGTAGTCTAAAGATCAAGTGTTCTTGAGTGAGACCGAAGGTTACGGATTAGAGTCCCTTGTATAGTATCGTGAGTGCACGCTACTGAAGAGTCTCATACAGGGACGAAACGGTCGTCCAGTGCTTCCAAATTTTCAGTGTTCGTCAACCATTCATCGATTCATGGTGTCAATGAAAAATAATCCAAAGTTTAACCTTAACTGTTGTTGTCTGGTTTATCTGTTTTACCCTGTTGTATAATACACACATTAAGTTAATTTATGTACCCGAAGCCTATTATTAAATAACCACCGTTTCCTGAGATTCCTAGATGTGATTCATAGTTATACTTCAATAATGTATTATAATAAACAAACTTCGATACTACTCAAATATCTATGATTATAGTTCTGATTAACTGAAGTCTAAACACAGACGAACAGTTGAGTTAAATTTGTTAGCTGAAATATGCTGGTCGGCGGCCTATGCTCCATTGGGAGTAACAGGCGTAAGTAATTAAATAACGAATAGGCAAACTGAAGGTAGGATTCATAGTCTGTTTCTGATGGAAATGTATTATCAAGTAATTAATAGTATGGTATCAACTGAATTATTTGAATGAGGTAACTACTCGGTTAGAACTTAGAACAGTACTTATTTACGCCTGTTACTCCCAGTGGAGCATAGGCCAAAGACCAGCATTCTCCAACCAACTTTGTCCTGGACCTTTCTTTCTAGTTCTATCCAATTGGTGTTCATTCTTCTCATGTTTATCTGCATTTCTCGGCGTAATGTATTCTTTGGTCTTCCTCTCCTCCTTTGGCCCTCAGGATTACATGTGAGGATTTGAGTTGTAACGCAGTTGGGTGCTTTCCTCAAGATGTGTCCTATCCACTTAGAACAGTACCATGTAAAATTAATTTTACTCTACTGAATACTTAGTGTTGAATAATATGTGATAACAATAAAATTCACAAAATAAATATGAAATTGAATAGTTAAATTCATGAGTTAATTTAAGCTAGACCATCATGGAAAATCTGGAAGCACTGGATGGCCGTTTCGTTCTCGTATATGACTCCTCTGTGACAGTGAGCATTCACGAATTCGCTCGTGGGATCTAGCTGTGATTGACTCATGAATTCAACTATTAAATTACTAAAATCTCCTCAAAATCCACTTCCGAAGACATGGAATTCATAAAAACCTGTGTATTTATGTTAGTATATTTGCTTTTATAAAAAAAAAAATATAGATATCCTTGAACGCTTTGTCTTATCCTCAGGGAGACTATAGGAAATGCATGGTGGATCTTAGGTGATTATTAACTCTTCAGGGATATGATGTTGTGATGTATATCTTGAGTCACATCATAATTCGATAGCCAGTCAAAGGAATGCTACTGGTTATCACATGACAATGAGAAACATCATTATCGTACCTTATTGTTCTGTAAATGGTACATAACTACAAATCTGTTCTGAACTGTTTTCAGAACACAATGTAAATACTTTAATGCATTGAAATCGGTTTTAGCTAGTGACACAAGGGGCTGGTTTTAAAATATCATTTACTCTCATAGTTACCGGAAACTCATCTTTATCTTTTGGTTAGAAGTTTATTTGATTTATATTGATCTTCATAACAATTGTGATTGGTTGTATGTTTACTCCGTACAGTCCTACTGTACGGAGCTGAAATGTGGAGAACTACTACGACCATCACCAGGAAGGTACAAGTATTTATAAACAGTTGTCTACGCAAAATACTCAACATCCATTGGTCGGATACTATCAGCAACAGCCTTCTGTGGAAGAGGACAAATCAGCTTCCAGTTGAAGAGGAAATTAAGAAAAGACGTTGGAAGTGGATAGGACATACATTAAGGAAATCACCAATGTGCATTACAAGGTAATCCCTAACTTGGAATCCGGAAGGGAAGCGGAAATGGGGAAGGTCAAAGAACACATTACGCCGTGAAATAGAAGCAGATATGAAAAGGATGAATAACAACTGGAAAGAACTGGAAAGGAAGGCTCAGGACAGAGTTGAATAGAGAATGTCGGTTAGAGGCCTATGCTCCTCGACGATAGGTAACAGACGTAAGTAAGTAAGTAAGTAAGTTACTTGAATTGAAACTTAACTCAATGTCAACAAAGAGTTTACAACAAACCAGTTTCCATACTATATTAATATACTTAAATTAACAAAATGTACAATGAAGGACTCGAATTAATATCAGAGTTCTCAGACGAATCAAAAAAAAATTCTTAAATAAGAATAAAAATAGTCCTAGTTCGAGACTCTTCAACATTGTCTGCTAATAATCTTACCAGAGGTTAAACCAAAAACTGAAAATGTCTTTCATAGAACCACAATTAGTCAAGGTTATCGAAGTATATTTTTATGATCATGGTAGGAGAATGCTACAAAGCGCAACCATTTGTATTCTGTATATCATGTTGTCAAGAGTTTTTCTTATATAGGTGACTATAAGCGTATAGGTGGAACCGTAGTGACCAAGAACACGGGTGGAGACAATCGAATGCATTTAAGCACAAATTACAGACTATCTCACTAAATTCTGATAACCATACAGTAAATAGTTAATTTGCAAAATAACAATCGATTGTCTCAATCTTCACTGTTCCTTCTGTAAATATCAATCCATCTTCTCTAATTTCATTGTTCATGCATTTTCGTACCGACTGCACTTCATTTCTGTTTATTCCTTATCGATCTTCTGTCAAAATACATTCTATGTCCGACCATCACTATATACTAGTTATATGGATATAAGTAGACCACACCACAGAACTAGCCTATTGAATGAGAAAAGTATTAGTTTGACCTTAGAACTGTTTGAGTTTAATCAAACAATACTTTGTAAATCACTTATATATGATCTGTCCAATGAATAGATGAAATGAGCTAAGGTAAAATTTTGATGATAATTAAGAAACATTCTCCAGAAATTCATGAAGATTATTTTTACTGAGAAGATGAGTTGAATAAAATAGCTCTTTACAAGTCAAACGTCTAAGGAGTTGGAGAGCCTAACTTCTGTTATGAATAGGGATAAGATCAGTCAACGATAAATTATGTAATGGAATATTCTTATGACAACTTATTGAAAAGATTATGTTTGACGCCCGAGATCGGAGGTCCTAGGTTCGAGTCTCATGTGTAGGATTGTGGATGCACATTGCCAAGGAGGAGTCCCATAATATGACGGAACGACCTTCTAGTGCTTCTAGGTTTTCAATAGCTTACGTCGACTCTTGAATTCAACTATTAAAATTACTACAATTTCCATAACCCCATACTGAATTTATGTTTTATCATTAAAAGTCTGTAAAAAATAAGTTTTGTTGTAGGGTCATTGACATATGCAGATGAAGACAACTAATGTAGCAGCAGTCTCTAAATCAGTAGGTCTCAACATATACAAAAAGAAAAGCAACATCCCCAACTACAATAAGGAGAACACCAACACAATCACACTTGATGGAGAAACTCTGGAAAAGGTGGAATGTTTCACATGTTATGTTATGTTATCTTAGTTAAACTCCATTTGACTAAAACACTCGAATAATCTATACAGTTATTACTATTCACAATGGCTTTCAATGTTGATGTTCAAGACTATAATTGATTTATCTCTATTGACATACATGCTTGTTAGGAGAATTCATCTACGTTGTTTTTAGATGTGAAGTGACAGGCTATGGGTTCGAATCTCTTTGTGAATGACAACACTAGGATGAAAGTAAATCCAACTGATTAGTCCCAAATGAAACAACACGTGTATTAAATATCCCACTATTAACTCTATCTAAAATATAACTTCTATCCTATTTTCAAATCAAATACTATATAATACATGACTTGGAGGTACACAAAGATAATAGATGTATCCATGTCAGTCAGTCAGTCAGCTACAACGTAGGACCAGGCACATATATACATCAGTCCAAATTACCATAACCTCACTAGCACAACAGGGTGAACAGCAAATTCATAGAAGTAATTCATTTAATGGTGTTAATATATAAAAGAAAGATTGTATATAAGTGTATAGTACAGGAAGAAACGAAGGTATGAAGCAACTTTAATCTCACAGTTTAAGGGAAGACAGAGAGTGTGTACATCTACTCCATTGTGACCGATCCTGAGTCATGTATCTATATGTAGTAAATTAAATTAGACAATCTATACTCTATCAATTACATTTTTGTCAGACTGATAAGTCCTGAGTTCAAATTTCATGAAACGGAATCATGGATGTACATTATCATGGAGGAGTCCTATAATAGAATGAAACAGCCGTCTAATGCTTTCAAGTTTTTCAAAATGATCTAGCTTCAATGAACTCATGATCTTAACTATCAAAAATTATGTATAGTTAAGATCATGAGTCGATTGAAGCTAGAACATCATGGAAAACCTGGAAGCACTGAACGGCCGTTTCGTCCTATTGTGGGACTCCTCAACAATGCGCGTCCACGATCTCGTCTCGCGAGTTTCAAACCCAGGACCTACCAGTCTCGCGCCAGAGCACTTTACCGATAGACCACTGAGCTGGCCGGCATCCAACGGTGTTAATATCTAACTTCAAGCAATCCACGAAGTTGAGTAACCATTCACCAATGTTTTCAGTAAGTTGAAATCTTCCAACAGACATGGTTGAACTCCACTGGTTACTGCTTCTCACTAGAACTCCAAGAAATATCTCATTATTATTGTATTTTTTTTAACAATCAGTTTAAAGCCAATCATTTATACATTTCCAAATGTACAAATTATAATGATTAGTTAGTAATTTAGTATTAATACAAACAAATATTGTCTAGTTACTATGTATGATTTTACACAGAGAGAGAGAGAGAGAGGGAGAGGGAAAGAGAGAGAGAGAGAAAGTCCTATTTAATTGTTTCAGTTACAATTGATTACATTGGTGATTGTTACACGTCTGAAATTATCTTATGATTAACCTATGTCTGGACATTTTCCATAATAATAATGATAATAGTAATAGTAGTAATACTAATACTACTACTACTAGTAATAGTAGTAATAATAGTAATAATAATAATAGTAATAGTAATAATAGTAATGATAATAATAGCAATAATACTAACACTAATACTACTAATAATAGTAGTAATAATAGTAGTATATGAAATCTCGATATGTTTTTTTCTTTTTTGGTACATGTGTTGTGATTAAGTTTTTTTTAAAATTTTTCTAGACAGACGGTAATATTTCTAGTTCCCTTTTTCTATACATTCATTGTCTGATAAAGTACCATTCATATTGGATTCAATGGAAAACAATTAAATAAAAAAGGAATGATGAACACATTTGAAAGAGATGTATATGAATTAGTAATCATTGGTATTATTGTGAATGTATACTCTATTCATAGGGATAATAATAATAGTTAATAATGTATAGTTTTACTCGTTTAGTTTTATTACTTACTCCTGTTACCCCTCGTGGAGGAGTATAGACCGTCCATCACCACTCTACATCCAACGCTGTCCTGGTCAATACTTTCCATTTGTTTCCAGCTGTTATTCATCCTTTACATGTCTTCTTCTAAATCCCGATGCTATGTGTTCTTTGGCCATTCTCTTTTCCGCTTCTCTTCCAGATTCTAAGTTAGCGCTTGCCTTGTGGTGCAGTTTGGTGATTTCCGTAATGTATGTCCTATCCATTTCCAACATCTTTTTGTAATTTCCTCTTCAACTGGAAGCTGGTTCGTCCTCTCCCATAGTAGGCTGTTGTTGATGATATCCGACCAATAGATATTGAGTATCTTGTGTAGACAACTATTTATAAATACTTGTGCCTTGTTGATGATGGGTGTAGTAGTTCTTCACGTTTCAGCTCCATACAGTAGAACTGTGTTGACTTTCGTATTGAAGATTGTGACTTTGATATTGGTTGATAGTTGTTTTGAGTTTCATATGTTCTTCAATTGCAGGAATACTATCCTTGCTTTATCAATCCTCACCTTTACTTCTGCATCAGGTCCTCTACATTCATCAATGATTCTTTCCAGATACGTGAAAGATTCCACCTCTTCTAGAGTTTCGCCATCAAGTGTGATTGACATGGCGTTCTCCATGTTGTGTTTGAGGATGTTGCTTTTTTCTTTGTGTACGTTGAGGCCTACTGACGTAGAGACTGCTGCTACATTAGTTGTCTCCATTTGTATTTGTTCACGTGTATGGGGTAGAAAGGCTAGGTCATATTGGGCAATTTATATTGGCCGCATAAAACGATCATTTTCCAAACTCATCCCAGATATGTGAGACTTTCCACGTGTTCCAAAGTTTCGCCATCAAGTGTGATTGGCATTGAGTTCTCCATATTGTATTTGAGGATGTTTCTTTTCTCTTCGTGTATGTTGAAGCCTACTGATGTAGAGACTGCTGCTACATTAGTTGTTTTCATCTGTATATAGAAATATCGGTATTTATTATTCAAATTATAGATACATAGTCTATGCAATATATATAAGAATTAAGATAATAAAAATTTTATTTTTACAAAAACTGGAAACATATCATCTATCTAGAAGTGGGTAGGACACACATTGAAGAAAGCACCCAACTGCGTCACAAGGCAAGCCCTTACATGTAATCCTGAGGGCCAAAGGAGAAGAGAAAGACCCAAGAACACATTACACCGAGAAATGGAGACAGACATGAGAAGAATGAAAAAAATTCGATAGAAGTATAAAGGAAGGCTCAGGACAGAGTGGTTTGGAGAATGCTGATCTTTGGCCTATGCTCCATTGAGAGTAACAGGTGTAAGTAAGTAAGTAAGTAAGTAATCTTCTTTTTAATTGTTCAAAACATTCTTAAAAGGTGTCAAAAGTTCAATAAATTGAGCTGACCTATTTACTGAGTTAGCGTTTATTTTTAGCGAGTTTGTTTTCTACGGGATCGTGTCGTTAACCCCATGCTCAACCCTCCTCCTTTACCTGGGCTTGGGATCGGTAGTAACTCTGGAAGAGCTGCAGGCGGAGTTAGCTGATCTATTTATTGGTTATATTTCTGTATGATTTGATAAGTGAATTGATGATTAAAAAACGTATGAAATCACATAAATGCGATATTTTCTTATTGATAAAGAAGAGTACCAGTTTTCTTGGACTTGCTTTCATTATCATGGTAGTAGCTCAGAGACTACACTATTATCTGCATTGACGAACACCTTCTCCAGACTGTGGATTAATTTTGTGTGTGTGTGTGAGTTTAGAAATTTAATTTCAATTTACGAAGTCTTTTCAGTTTACGGACGAAACGCCCGTCCAGTGCTTCCAGGTTTTCCATAGTTATCTAGCTTCAACTGACTCAGGATTTCAACTGAAATCTCCACAAAACCCCTTCTAATTTGTCATAGCTTACATTGAATTATGCTTTTAACTGCGATTATAATAATATTTTCAAAAGGGTTTTTGAAACTGTTCATATCGAGGTGTACTATTTATTTATTTATCTGAATACATAAATATTGATACTAAGGGCTACCGAAATACATAAGTGCCACACAAGCCACTTGATTTGTGAGTGTGCTGTGATACTAGCCAGGTGCCCAAACTGAAGCAGGTGATTTTATTAGGGGGCCACAACCGGAGCCTTCGACCCAAAGGTCTGATTCACAAGGCAGTGAGAAACGTTAAGAGATGTAGTCTCATGGTAGCCGGTGACCAACAATTGGTTCATACGCCATTTGTTCCTTCAGGATCGTGAAGTCCGTGTAAACCATTTGTTTGAAATGATGGTTTTCCGATTCCCCATAAGTACATCCTTCATCTCCATCAACCTGTTTATAGCGCTGAATATTTTCATTTCTAAAGGGACAGCGAACTCTTCCAACCCTCGGCCATATCAAGTTATTCGGAGGCATCAAGGTATATATCACCGACTGATTTTACTCAGACGCTTATTATTATTAGTGTTACTATTCAGTTTCATTTCAAATAAATAAACTTGTGGATTCAATCTTTCTAAACACTAAAATCTGTCGATCACTGAATAGTAATCAATGTAATGTTGAATACTATCTACCGAATCACAATATAATAGATAGAACTTTCATATGTTTTTAGAATATCCATGTTATAAGTGGTCATAGAGAGATGTAATCTCATGGTAGCCGGTGACCAACAATTGGTTCATATGCCATTTGTTCCTTTAGGATCCTAAAGTCCATATACACCATTCGTTTGAAATGATGGTGTAGTTGCCGCTTCTCTTTGCCTTCTGATATTATGCACCGTTAAGATTTGTATTATAACGGTTATCGAGGTGATTGATTAAAGAAGCACGGTACTACAATGGTTTTCCAATTCCCCATAAGTGGATCCTTCATCTCTAACTCTGAACATTCACATTTCTAAAGAGACAGTGAACTCTTCCAATCCTCGGTCATATCAGGGTATTCGGAGGCATCAAGGTATATATCACCGACTGATTTTACTCAGACACTCACTATTATTATTACTATTAGTGTTACTATTCAGTTTCATTTCAAATAAAAAAAACTTGTGGATTCTATTTGTATATATTTAAATCTGATTGAAAAATCTGTATATAAAATAGACTTGAGGAGGCGGTAAATGTCACTTTTAATTATGAATAATCTCTTTTTAAAAAACAAAAAAAAATATTTTTTTTTGTTTTTTTTTCTTCGTTTCATTATCATATTTAATAAATTAATTGTCTTATATTATAGTATGTATTTACCGATGAAGATGGTTACAAAAAAAAAAGAAAAAAAACGGAGAAAAAAAAGGGATGGAGGGAGGGAGTGAGGGAGGCAGGGGGAGATAGAAAAAGAAAAAACACCTCATCATTATGGTGCCATTATTTTAGAATTAGAAAAAAAAAGGAATTAAAAGTCGGTATAAATTAAAAATATTCACAGATCTAATGAATATGTATTTCAAGTCTAGACAATCATTCGACTATAATAGATATTTTTAAACCATGTATCTGAGTACATATATATACATAGAGAGATAGGGGGGTGGGGTGGGGTGGGGGAAATGAGCATAGTGATAACAAGTGATTAAGTGTCATTTTGATGATTGTTTCCTTATAGATATATTATTAGTTAATAAGGCTACTTTGAATACACTTTAATCACCATTCAAAAAACCATAATAATAATACACAAAAGGTACGAATAGATGATCTTATCATCGAATTCATAATAATAAATATGATTGAAATTTCGGTAGATTATCATAGGTTGTCCAGTCTTAATTTCAGATTCAACCTAAAAATAAAACTGGATATATATATAGATCTCAGTTGTTGTTCTTGTTGTTGTTGTTTTTCTTTTCTTTTTTTCCTTTTTTTTCTTTTTTTTTCAAACCGACTAATCCATTAAGAAGTGAAGTTTTAGCCGCTTATGGTTTGTTTTTTGTATTTTTTTTCGCCATCTCACTTTTAGAACCTTCATATTCTTTATGACTGATTTAGATTGAAGATTGTTAATATTAGTTTCTATATGTATATATAAATACATTAAGTGATATGGACTATAGTAAAGAGATAGAGTCTTTATTCATAGTTCATTATTTTCGACTGAATAGGATAGTGATCTTGATATATTTGTTACCTTTGCTTGTTTGTTTGTTTTTTTCTTTTTTGGTATTTCCATTGTCTGATTTAATTTTAGTATCCAACTAATTATAAGCGATATTTACTATCTTTGAGTAGTATATAGTTGAAGAAGAAGAAAAAAACAAAACAAAACATTGGATGAATACTTGAACTAATGCAAACCTAAAGTTTGGATTTCATTGGGATTGTTTACTTGAATCTTCTCATCAATGTTTAGGACTGATTAATTGATCAATCTCTTATTAGTATATCAGGATGTTTGAAGTGAACGGTAATAGGTTTGAGTCTTGGAGTGAACATCAATTCTGAGATGCAGGTACATCCAACTGACGAGACCCAAATAAGATGAAACATTCATCCTGGATTCCACTGCTAGCTTTTATGCATCTTTGCTTATAATGTTTGTGAATTAAGACTATATTGAGACAATACGCACAGCATTCACATATGCCAATAAGAGAGAGACTGATCAATTGCAGTGCTAAACATCAATGGGAAGATTCAACTAAACGATACCAAGTGAATTTAAACTTCACCCTATTTCATAAGCAAGTGGCTATCAGGGCTCAATAGCTAATTGGATAATGTGATGATGTTTGAAGTAAACGGTAATGGGTTCAAGTCCCAAAATGAACATCAACTCTGGGATGTAGACAAATCCAAATGACGAGTTCCAAATAGCTTGAAACGTGCATATATAAATATATATCCAACATATTCCTAGTACGTAGAAATCCTACTGAGAGGAGAGTTATCAAAGACCCAGGTAAATTTACACTTGAAGCTAATACAAATAAAAGAAAACAGTTTTAAACTCGAAATTTTCCTCTTAATCCTAAACACTTTACAATAATTTGTCCTTCTTCCTTTTCATAGTTCAATTATTAAAACTGTAAAATTCAGATAAATAGCGGTTAGCAGTGGAAACCAGGATGCACGTTTCATCCTATTTGGAACTCGTAATTTGTATTTGCCTACATCCCAGAGTTGATGTTCACTCCGGGACTCAAACCCATTACTGTTCACTTCAAACATCATTATACTATCCACTTACCTACTAAGTCCTGATAGCCACTTGCTTTTGCAATAGGGTGAAGTTTAAATTCATTTGGTATTGTTTGTTTGAATCTTTACATTGATGTTTAGGACTACAATTGATCAATCTCTTATTGGCATATGTGAATACTGTGCCTGCGTTATTTGATAATAAACTGTAGTTGCAGTTTCTTTTTGCCTTCTGATTACATGAACCATTAAGATTTGTATTATAACGGTCATCGAGGTGAAAGATTATTTGGACTTCGCAGATAGCCTAGCCCTCCTATCTCATACACACGAACAAATACAGACGAAGACAGCAAATGTAGCAGCAGCCTCTACATCAATAGACCTCAACATACATAAAGGAAAAAGCAAGATTCTCAAATACAACAAGGAGAACTCCAACCCAATCACATTTGATGAAGAAACTCTGGAAAAGATGGAAACGTTCACGTACTTTGGAAGCATCATTGATAAACAGGGAGGATCGGACGCAGATGTGAAGGCAACGATCGGCAAAGCAAGGGCAGCATTTTTACAATTGAAGAACATATGGAACTCAAAACAACTCTCAACCAATTTCAAGGTCAGAATCTTTAATACGAACTTCAAAAGTGTCCCATCGTACGGAGCTGAAACGTGGAGAACTACTACAACCATCGTCAAGAAGGTACAAGTATTTATAAACAATTGTTTACGTAAAATACTCAACATTCAGTGGCCGGATACTATCAGTAACAGAGTTTTATGGGAGAGGACAAAACAGCTTCCAGCTGAAGAGGAAATTAGGAAAAGTAGTTGAAAGTTTATAGGACATACATTAAGGAAATCACCAAACTGCATCACGAGGCAATCCCTAACTTGGAATCCGGAAGGGAAGCGGAAATGAGGAAGGCCAAAGAACACATTAGGCCGGGAAATAGAAGCAGCTATGAAAAGAATGAATAACAACTGGAAAGAACTGGAAAGGATTGCCCAGGACAGGGTTGGATGGAGAATGCTGATGATTGGCCCATGCTTCTCCACGAGGGGTAACGGGCGTAAGTAAGTTAGTAAGGTGAAAGATTAGCGATGCATTGCACTACAGTACTTCTGATAAGCTGTATACATTTACATTTATCTTATTGATAAGTTGACATTGTATGAATAAATGTTAGTTTAACCAGGATATGATTTATGTCAGAAATTTAATTTAAAACATTGACTTTATGTGTGTGTGCGTGTGTATGTGCTGACCTCATTTCGTAATCTACATAATCATTCTGAAAAAAAACCGTTTATTTCTCATGACAATCAAAATAGTAATAACATACATTAGTATTAACCTGATGGGTAAAAGAATTGAATTTTTGACGTTTCGTAACTATGGTTAGGATTCCTCTTCAGTGAATAAATAGATTTTTCCAAATTAACACAAGTTTTAATAGTACAAAGAACAATTCAGACGCTGACGCAATATCGTGGATTGGTTGAAGTTAGACATTAACACTGTTGGATGCTAGCTTAGTGATCTACAGGTTAAGCGTTCGCATGCGAGACTGATAGGTCCTGTGTTCGAACCCCGCATACTGGATAGTGGATGTTCACAGTAAAATCAAGGGGGAGTCCCGTACTAAGACAAAACGGCCATCCAGTGCTTCCAGGTTTCCCACAGTGATCTAACTTTAATTGACTCATGAATTCATCTATTCAATTACAATAGTATCCACAAAACCCCTTTCTGATTATACAAATAGGTCTGATCATATTATTTAGGTCAAAGGTAAAACCTAGTAGGATTTATAATTGGGGAAATCGTTTTTTTTTCCAATTATGTAGAAAGTTCTAACACCAGCTTCATGATTGGTGAATTTGACATACACAACTATTGCTGATTTGATCTGTAGGATTTCACGTTCTACAAGATTATTAGGCACAAATGGAGATTTACAAGAAGACTTACCGATATAAAATGCTTTAAAATCAACACAGTCTAATCTGTAGATACTGTTGTATGTTGATAGGAAAGTGTGTTGGTTATCTGATATAACTTGGCGGCAAGGTTAAACTACAGTCGTAGTATGGTGTATGCTACTTATGTCGACAGATATAAGTAGTAAATAACACCAATCGGAAGTGGAAAACCTGGCAGTAGAAGGCTAAGAAGATCAAGTTGACGAGAATAGAAAGGAAGAATCATACAGAATTTGAATGACAACTGCTTGAAATTTGCAAATGAAGTATTCAACGTATGGTTCTCATAATTCATGAAGATGTTCTGTAATTTCACAACAGTAGATCCTAATACTTCTTTGAGGTTCTCATTGATAAACATGTTGTTGGGTTCTTGATTATATCAAGTGTAGGGAAAGCATTAAATTGAGCAAATGTTGACTACACTCATATTTCCTTACGTTTATCTTTTGTTATCACAAGTTTGGGTGAATGGTAGATGAGATTGTCATTACAAACTGTATTGTGATAGTATAGTTATCTAATGCTTCTTAGTTTTCAATGGTTGTCTACCTGAAGTTGGTTTTCGATAAACTCCCAACAGATTTGACTTTTTTTTGGATAAACACATTAGCCTAGTAACCCATGGAGAATTAAGTTCTTTTTGTTTTCAAAAACATATCGTTTCTAGACGTCATATTATTTTTATTACTGAGCTAAGGTCAGTTATTGACAATAGACAAACTTCATTAATGGTTAGTAGCTAGAAGAACCTCAAGTTGTCTAGTTTTTTTCCGTAAATACTGGTTCATGCTTGTATGGATAACCGCATCAACACCTTTCCTATCTCTATTTCCGTTTAATTGGTTGTGCACACCTTAGGCTTGCTGATTTGTTATCTTGTAGAGAACAAGAACACAAGTGGGGACAATCAAATCTATTTGAACACAGAATAACGGAACGTTATGATAAAATCTGAGAACCATAAAGTAAATACTTCATTTACAAAATATCAGTCAATCGTCTCAAAGTTCATTATTCTTTCGATTCCACACCAATCATTCTCTGTTCTTGTTCTCTTTCCTTCGATCTTCTTAACCTTCTGCTACCAGATATTTCACTTTAATTGATGATACATACTACTTATATTTGTCGACATCAGTAGCGTACACCATAATCTGTCCCAAAGTCATGTTTGTTATTATATATACGAAGCTAATGTACTTCAAATTGAACTTCTTGAATATCAAGCATTTTCTTGAGCTCCTAACTTTTATCTGTCTCCCACAGCTTTAGGGGTACATTGTAACAGTTGCCTGGTTGCATGGATATAGTTTCATATTTGAAAAATATCCCTAGAGTTGGTATTCGGAAATTACCGCAAGTTGTAACATTTGATGATCCGATGTTGACTTCCAACAAATCTTATAACTGAGAAGTAACATAAAATGTCTCAAGATGCTATTCATCCTTTCCATGTCTGTTTCCGAATTCCAACGCTATGTGTTCTTTAGCCTTTCGCTTTTCCGTTTCCTTTCAGGATTCCAGGTTAGCCCTTGCCTTGTGATGCAGTTTGATGATTCCCGTAATGCTTGTCCGATACACTTCCAACGTCTTTTCGTAATTTCCTCTTCAGCTGGAAGATGGTTTCTCCTCTCCCATAGTAGGATGTTGCTGATGGTATCCGATCAACGGATATTGAGCATCTTGTGTAGACAACCGTTTATAAATACTTGTACTATGTTGATAGTGGTTGTAGTAGTTCTTCACTTTTCAGCTCCATACAGTAGAACTTTCTTGACGTTCGTATTGAGGATTGTGACTTTGATATTAGTTGACAGTTGTTTTGAGTTTTATATGTTCTTCAACTATAAGAATGCCACCCTTGCTTTGTCAATCCTCGCCTTTACGTCTGCATCAGATCCTCCATATTCATCAATGATGCTTCCCAGGTTCGTAAAAGATTCCACCTCTTCTAGAGTTTCTCCATCAAGTGTGATTGCCTTGACTTTCTCCTTGTTGTATTTGAGGATGTTGCTTTTCTCTTTGTGTATGTTGAGGCCTACTGATGTAGAGACTGCTGCTACAGTCGTTGTTTTCATCTGTACTTTTTCGTGTGTATGGGGTAGAAGAGCCATGTTATCTGAGAAGTTCGAATCTTCTGAATGATTCCGAGCTATCTTTTGTATTCCGTGCTTCTTCTCAGATGTCGAGATTTTCAAAATCTAATCGACTACGAAAAGAAAGAGGAACGGGGCGTGTAAGCAGTCATGTCAAAGAACAACCATATTAGTTTTGTTTCAGTAAAGAATTCCTTATATTAGTCTTCTAATATTTCAACAAATTTCACTTTAACATACATTTAAGTTGTAAATTATTTCAACAGTACATTGTTATCAATGTCATTCACTGATCAATATCTGTCTAGAGGTCTAGAGGTTAAGTGCTCGCGCGCGAAGCTAATACGTCCTGCGTTTGAATCTTGCGAGGCGGGTCGAGGATGCTCACTGTTGTGGAGTATCACAATAGGACGAAACAGCCGTCCAGTGCTTCCAGGTTTTTCATGGTGGTTTAACTTAAATTGACTCATGATCTCAACTATTAAAATTAGAAATTAAATTTATTAACACATAACATTCAAGTTTCTAGTCTATAAAAATGTATCGTCTGTACTTGAGTTAAACAATTTAGGAATGCTCATAATGGAACTTTCTCTACTAGACAATAGGGACAATAACGGGGTGGATTCGCATGGATGTAGCAAAACGTTTTCTCTGAACCTAGCACACAACAATGCCGTCATGCACCGTCCCATCACCCTTAGCAGATCAGGCAACCCGAAAGTAACGAGAACACCATCAGGGCGAACGACAGGCTAGGTACCCCGTTCTCTACTACATTCAAGAAATGGTTTTGCTGAATTTGGTTCTCATATATTTGGAAAGTGAAAATATGTAGTGAATAACTAATGTATTTAATGTATAGTTAAATATTTTATGTTGTGTTTAAACATATCGTAATAATACGAAACCATTCCATTGTGAGTACTTCGAATTCGACTTCTTGATAGTTTTGTTGAAGTTCTAGACTTATTGGGATCAGTACTATTTTATTATATTATTTCAAATTCACGAAGTCCCTTTACTGCTCCTAGATCTCGTTATCCTAGTGTTTGAGCAGAAAACTTTGTCAATCTTTTGGAGACTAAAATTCAGTTCGCTTCCTAAAACAACAACAATCCGACACATCCCAGTAATAATAAGGGTAAGAGAATATATAACTCATCCAGTACCTGTCAGACTACCTACTAATCTGACAAATCAAACAACCAGTCAGTATCATCCTCACCCACATATCAGTATGACCAAAGAAACCAGAAAAATTACTTTAGGGAGGTTTTTGTGTCAGAAAAAGACGTGATAGCAATCTGTAGGGGGTTATCCTTATCATGTAAATGATCTTCAAAGATCAATAGAAAAGTCATTAAAGAAAGTTGCCAAGCATTTGGTTAATATCCAGGATATTGATGACCTGAGTGCACATGATAGTTACTTCGATCAAATAGGCTTCAGTGATCCAGGTTCATCCGTTCTAATCCTAATCGTTTGCTCTGAAGTCGATTATAACATTCTAGATAACATAGAAGTTACCTACCGTTTTGAGTCTGAAATATGTTTGATTAATCTCCAAAGAGGACATAGACTGAACTACACAGACTCCGATTTCCATCTTGGATGTAAAGGATGTGCTGTTTTCAAAAAGGTGATAAATTCTTTGTGAATAATTACAATCTGTTCCTGTATATTCAGAGGCGATATATTCAAATATGAAGTCTTTCCCAGTTTTTAGTCGATAGTTAATCCTCAGGTGCTAGAATACAATTTGAACAGATTGGAAACGTCATTTAATAAGTACGTATAGTGTGGTGTGGTCTACTTATATCCATATAAGTAGTATATGGTGTTGGTCAGACATAGATTGTATTTTGGCAGAAGACCGATGAGAAAAGAACTGAAATGAAGCGCAATCGTTTGGAAAATGCATGAGCAATGGAATTAAAGAAGAAACAGCAAAGATGGAGACTATTGGTTGTTAATTTGCATATTAACTGTCCATTGTATGGTTATTAGAATTTACTGAGATAGTCTGTAATGTTTGCTTAAATACATTCGACTGTCCCCAGTCGTATTTTTGTTCACTACAATAGTACTACTGCGTATTCCGTGTTCTTTGATGCTAACACTTCAGGTTTTTAAACCGTTTTTCAGTTCATTCTGTATGGTGTAAGTACATAAATCTCATAAGGCATGTCAGCTAAACGATTAATATGAAGCCGCATTTGGTGAACTGCACTAACCAAGTTAAAGGAAATACTTTAGATTGTTGCTGGCTAAATAAGGATTAATTTTGGTTGCGGTTGAAGTAGCTATTCATTCATAACTAAGTGTTTTCCTGATTACTTTATAAGTAAACTTGACGCTAGTGTTATTCGTAAATTCAACCGATTTTCATTTGGAAAAACAGTTGATAATATAGGAGCAGTGAAATGTCATTAAGCCCTAGCCAAATAATCCGGCAGTTGAGTCACTGAATATCGAACAGAACATCGATCCCTGTTAAAGTCAAGGACAACAAACGCGCATCAGTTAATTGTACGCCATGGTCTGGTCCATACAATGGTGGTCTCACTAACATCTCTGTACTCATTCTTACTAATATATCTACGTAGTCACACCCTTTGTGTTATACAGTCTTCAAAGCAGCCATGGTACTTCGATACGTTGAAGGTGTAATACACGTTAGATACTGACCGCGAGGTGCGACTTCAAAGTTACCTGGTTCTTCACACCATTCACGTCTAACTTGAGTAGGCCCCCGACCACTTGACGGAAACCATCTACGTTGGTGATCTACAATAATAACGAGAGCTTGGTACAAGTTGTAAAGGGCTATGTGTTAATGCGTTCCAACGTCACTCATGATGTTTAGAGATTCCATGTAAATTTTTAATAGTAACTTATGTAACATAAAAATAACTTTACACCTTCAATTTACATCAACATCAACTTTAGATCACGAGAATATTAGGAACTTTGTCTCTCCTACTGAAAGGTAAGAGAAGTAATGGTTATCCTGTACTATGAATTAATATGTTGATAGTATGATCACTCTGTCATTCAAACAATAAATACTTCAATGTGAGATAACATCACTTCTTTCCTCTTAGAAAACTCGGGTCATGTTGACTCAAAATTTATTTCTGGATCCTTATTTGTTATATACACAACACCCCAAGGATAATTTTAGGCATCTATCACAGGTTAGACCTCATCAAAAAGCATTCAATAAACTAAAAAACACTGAATAAGTATATGCGTCTGTGCTACATTTTATATCTGGATCCCGTTTGTGCGCTAAGATAACGGATCTATATTTTCAACAGGTGTTTCATCCTCACTAAGAACTAATAGTAAACTGTTTATAGAATGCATTGCAATCAAAGTACTTGTGTTTTATCTAGCGCTAAAGTTAAGGTCAGTAACTTTTATAACATCAAGAAGGGAATCAGTCATATGTATGAATTTACGATGATTTCTCCGATCCTTTGTATACATTACTGAGCTCAACGTCCTCAGTGAGGGTGGGTTTCTCTATGTGAAATAATCATTTCACTTACTTTAGATGGTATTGTGGTATTGCAGTCTAGGTTAAAATTATTACATTTGTCTATGCCCCTGTAATAATAGATCTAATCCCCAAATTGCAGATTGGCTAGGATGTGACTATTTGACCTGTAAGATCTTATATAGGAGTCGCACGATTATCTACACTAACTCGTCCTATCGTGACAGTCAGCAATATGATGTTTAGCACTTCTGAGAAAACACTTCTCGGATCGGGACAGAATAATATTTTTGGTATGAGAAAGATTGAACAATATAGTGGCCACGCCTGGATGGCCAATCCATGCCATGTAGGCCGATTATTCCCACGCTCGCCATTCCTGACACTCTCTTCTGTTAGTGTCACATATCGAATGTTGATCTCACTAATTACATGTTCAACTTCGAAGATTATGCGGTTGGGAACCAATACCACCACGGTATCTTGGAGAGGTTGGTGTACTGCATCACTTCTCCCACATCTCTTAGTTATTAAAATGTTCCTCCATTTCCTATCGACTCTCTAACCATAGGGACATTGAGGGGTATGAGAGACTTCTCACCAGGTGCCATTACTTCTGTCTCAAATTTTAGAGTCGGAATCTATGTTTGAAAATATTTATATCCACCAAAGAATATCTATTTTCTCTAACCTCTCTCTTTATTTCTGACAAGCAAGAGGACTTTGTTGCAGTGCGGACAGCATGATAGCGCAGTAAGCGTCCTTTCCTGGTGTTAAGTTAATAGCAAGATTTTTACCGTTCTTTGCAAACTAAAGCCTAATGTTTTCAGTTTACCATTACTGATGGGTTTAACCTTTGTCGGCTTATAAGACTGGCTTGTCAAATTGTGAATCTTTTGTAAGCTGTTTTAAGGAAGATTTCACTCTATACACATAACATACTTAACACAATGGGTAGTGGGTTTTCTACAATTTAAAGTCACAATGACAGATTACAAGACGAAAACAAACATAACATGAGGGGACAAACCATTTTAGCGAACACAGAATTTTTAACAATGGATTGCTTTCGTATCATATCGCTGAACATTGACATGGACTGCTATTATGAAGATGAAAGTACTACATTAACCAAGTGCTTTGGCATTTAGCATTGATCATGTATTGCTGATCTAGGTCTAGATCTACTAAACTTGTTGATGATAACACAATGGACTCTTTCGAAGGGTATCAGTTGATGTAAGCTTTCAGCTTCTATCAAAGTTAATTTCATGCTGTTTGTATTCAATAATTTGAATGTAACATCACATTCAGGTTAACCTATTTCAGAATCATTATTGTTTGTGAATCTCTACAGAAAATAACAAAATTATCCAACAAAACACTTCAGAGGGATTTTATTTCGTTTTAGTGGGTGAGAGGCTTTGTTGAGGTATTTTGCACTTCTTGAGTACACTTTTTATTATAATATCCTGCAGCATAAATTACGCACAAAAACCTGTTTCATGATCTAATCGTTGAGTGCAACTCAAATAAGCATTGTAACAGAAGGAATGTAATAAAAATTAGTCCTAAGACTTTTTTATCAAATAACAATGATGTTTATTTATTCATTTGCACTGCTTTTTATTTCAACTTGTAAAGTAAATAAATTACAGAAACAAATAACTTTGTAAGTCTTCTACATCAACACTGACCACATCACTTTTACTTGGTACACCCTAGGCTAAGGAGCTCGGTCATGCATCCGCACGAAGTCACGACTGTGCACGCTGTGCTACACATCCCTTGCAACTGCTAACTAGCTTAGACCATACGCTTTCCGAAATATCAACAATTTCCTGAATATATTTTCGAACTCCTTCATTTCTGACATCTAGTTTGACTAGCGGATGAAAGCGTTGTTAAGTGCTGAATATCCATAGCATCTTTAAACATTTACTAAAGTTCTGAATCACTTTCTGCCTTCAGACCAAATAAAAAAATCTAGTCGCGACAGTATTTTATCCTGTCTAAATTGTGTCATCTAAATAAATACATACTTTTCCTTCACAAATAGTTCCGGTAGGGTTTAGTTTTTTCAGGGAAGAGAGATGTAATATTTTTGCTACATGTCTTATTTTCCATCACAGCAAGTGCATCAACAGGATCTAACAGCTGACTGTATTGACTTGCTTCATACCAGTCCTATTGACGGTTGCTTTACAGGCTGAGTCCGTTTTACGTCTCGCCAGAGTCTTTTCGAACTCTACTGATAGTCTACAAGTATAATACCCTAAATCATACTGGTGAATGCGGTAAAATAAATAACAAGTGTTATTTTCACAAGGTTCAGATAATGTACAGATCAAGCCAATAGAAGCAAGAGATCATACGGAGTTTAGAAAGTCGATATTGACCCTAAATTTCTTAGTGGATTATTTTTGAAATTCTAGTGACTAGCTCTTTTTCTGATTAAGATAAAGAATGGAAAAGCCTGTATTAGTGCTATACTAAATAGGGCTTGGGCCGTTGGTCTGTATTGCTAAAATTACCTTAAATCAGCCTCACTTGGTCGTCCACGTTCCACTAACCGTAAAACGACCAGTCGTAGTTTCAGAAGGGGTTTTCCAGACTGGTTATTCAAAAAGATGGCCAGGAAAATTCTCCGCAGCTGTGATTCCTTTCAGCTTTCCAAAAAAGTGTTAGATCCACTGAGACGACTAACAGCGTGATTATTGAACGACCAAGACGTTATGGTCATGCTTTCGTGCCAGATGATTCATCCTATCTTCTCTTAAGTAGCCGTATAGATATCAGTAAACCTCGTTTGATCTTACTAAATTCCATCACCTCAAATTTCGTAATCTTGACGTTCCCGAGGAGCACTGCATTGGCGTCAGCACAAGCAATATATGATAGAGAGACGTTGACTAGTCATTATTTTATAGTTGAAATCATGAGTTAATTGAAGCTAGACTACCATGGAAAACCTGGAAGCGTTGGACGGTCATGTCGTCCTATTGTGGGACTTCTCAACAGTCACCAAACAGATTTTATAACAGTGTAGTTGTGAGTAAACTATTTGTATATGTGGCCTTTATTCGTTTTGAGTAAATTATTAATTGTTGTTCACTAAATTCATGTATCCTGCCCTGTTATTCGTTTTGTCTCAATAATCGGAGACGCACAATATAGTGGTAATGTGTACTTCGGAAATTCCTTAACCAGACCAATCTACACAACGTAGCTGATGAATATTTAAATCACAAGTTAATCTCTTGAGGAGTGATGCGTAAGTTGATTCAAAACCGTGTATGGATAAACATCCTTGTCCAGTGCTCACTAAAAAATTAAATATCAAGCGTTCGCGAACATTGTACCCTCATTTAGTGTATCACCGCTGCAGATAAGAGTGTATTTCTCTTTCAGTACTTCATTCAATTACACAAAGCTATCAGCATATGTCGTTCATGAACACACCGCCGCAGCGAATTCCAACTTTCCGGGTGAAAGAAACAAATAAACAGAAAGTTAGGGATGGAAACGAAATTTCCAATGTAAATCATGCTCTTATATGCAATATCCACTTCTCGAATGAATGCAAACATGCGAAATATTGCACACACATTGAGTATAGGGAGATGGATGCACTATACATTTACGGACCCGCACCCTATCCACGAAAACTAAAGAACTGTCAATAACTTAAGCGTTTTGCAATAAGGCCTTTCTATTTTCCAGAACGTGTGACTTTCGTGGGCAATAGTTGTAGTTGATGGGCTGCAAACAGCCAATATACGGACTGTAGAAGACAATTTCTATGTTTCTTTTACCGTCTGCTGATATGCAGTGACACGTCCAAGGGCGCAGTTTCTCCGTACAACCTTGAGTCGTAAGTACTTGCACACATAATACATGAATGAAGCAGAATGAACTAGAAATGTTCTTCAATTTGGTGCTACAGTGAGGACATAGTCATTCTGCTAAGTATTTACTTCACCGCTCGGCCTCAATCGTGAAACAGCAGGTTCTGATGAACCAAGCACAACGTAAACAGGACTGGCTAAAATTAATGAATGGACGAGATCATATGAAGTTTCGGTATTTTCAAACAAACCAGAAAGACCGGAGTGGCAATGTCATTCACAACAGCTTTTTCCGCCCCAGCGTGCGAGGCTTGTGATAGTGTCAGCTTTTCATTTAGAACATCTACTACTCCTATAATCTTGTTTGGCAGGCAAAGAAGAAAAACCATGCCATTTCTGTACCAAACAAGTTTTGAGAGCGCTACGGAGAAAGTGGTCCAAAGGTCCTTGTATATACATGAATGACAGTTGTTCAACAGAAAGAAATAGTAAATACGATGCTTGGAATCAATGCAGAAGCAGGAATTCGTGGACATTTCTTCCATTTAAATACATTCGCTAATAGTTTATTTTCATCAGTTAGCTTCGTATTACATCTCAAACTGACTGTTACAGCAAAATAAAATTAGTGATTTAGTTGTTTGTAATTAGTTTTAGTTTTAACTATTTTAGATTGGGTGGAAGCTCTTGGTGTTTACGTGGTCTGGATTAACTCGCAGTAGATAGCGCACACTATACTTCATCAGTGCTTCCAGTACCGATAACATAGGGATTAGAATCCAAGAGAGACAGATCATCCAATACCCCTTCTGCTAGCAAAGTTTTCAGATTAGTGTTATTCAGATGATACATATTGCTTGCGCTATATTGCAAATGGACTTATTGTGACTGTGGAATAGCATTAAACCTTCGAGAGGGCCTAGAAAAATGGAGGATCACGTCACATTCTTAATTGAATAATTACCTATACCGCTACCATATTTCCCACGTCTACAGACAGCTCTTGAGGACCGATACCAAATAAAACTACATAAGTTGGATCTGTCTCTTTACATACCTAACCTTGGTGTCAATTCGTTTTTTCGTATTTCTTGGGTTAAAGTGTAATCTGCGACTATAGTATGTGATAAAGAAATTAGTATTATAAGTCTCAATGGTAAGCTTTTCAACAATCTTATCTGTAAACACAAATGTGTCCGTGGAAATTCTCAAGAGAGGAAACCTCTGTTAATTACCAACGTAGGTAATCTATTTGGATGGTTGAGGTATACTTAAGCTGGACGAGAGTGATGTGAGCTATGAGTTGACATCTAAAGTCACACCTCGTGGTTTATACCTGACACGAACTGCACTTTCGTTGTATGTAAGCCTTAAAGCAACCTTGATAACTGGCTAAATTCTTGTAAGCACACACTATATTGGAGGCATGGTAGTGACTTTATGTACTGGAAACTTGAGGCTGTGATCCTATGACAAATTTCGCATTTCTTCCCACAGAGACTTGACCGCTGAATTTGTCCAATATCATAACCTGGATAAAAAGTACCCCTAAATCTATGCATACAAACGATAGCAATTACCGGTTAGGATTTTCAACCCCTAAAGATGCGTGTACAGAGTACCAATGAGTCAAGGACTTTGACTGCTTTATACAGTGAAATTATTCGTGGCGCGGAAGAAATATCACTCTTGAAGATAAAGACACATGATTCTCATTGATAAGTACAGTAAAATAACGAGCCAGGTCACTAGATCATAACACTAATAAAAGCATGCGTCGTTACGACCATTAGTTTCAAAAGTCGCGCCACTGTACATTTAGTAACTACGACCATAAGTTTGGGATTTCTTCGATGCATTTCTCAAACAGTCAACAATAAAGTGTATTTCTGGTACTTACTAAGTAGTCACCATGGCATCGTGTCTTGTTGTACTGATCTGGACTTTGCGTAACTTAGCTCGAGTTTGAATGGATTTGAGGGGGTCTCTTAATCCTTGGGGTCTTATGCACCGATGAAATATGGCGGATTATGATGGTGGCATTCTAGCTGTTGGGATAAATGTAGATATACAGAGAACAGATGGTGAGTATATCAAGTCTGACTAGTGTGAAGAATTGTGCTCATAAATAATTCGTCCATATCGGATATAGTAAATAGTTCTAACTATTGAAACGAGAGGATTGTATGTCCAGTATCTTCGGGACTTGTAAAATAATGTGTAAATGTTTAAGATGTTTGAATATCTACCTCTGAGAAATCTAGGAAAATATGAGTTTAGAATGTCGTTCATAGAGTTTTCGAGGTAATGCTTCATTGATTCCAAATTATGTATTACTTCTAAGTCGGTTGAAATATTTCAAATAAGTTTCCTGGTAACATGCTAGGTAGTATTTTTGTGAGTTATTAGTGGAGGTGCTGCATTGCCGAGATCATGAACTCGCTTATCCAGTTATCTTTACATTCTCGTTGGAGTGTTTTCTGTAGTTTCTTGGAAATAATTTCCAACCCCAAGCTTGTAAACTGGCACTCTATATCAGTGGAGCAAACCATTTCCAGCTTACGAGTGTCAGGCTTAAATTATACCCAGATTGCGCAACTGGTTGTTGCCTCTGACCAAGCTTCGTCTAGATAACACCCATCACGTTCCCATTATTGTTTATATACAGAAAAGTGGTTTCGATCTGTAATATCACTGACTCTCAGGAACCATCAGTTATTCATTGTGCAGGTTTTTGTTCATTCGGTAATCTACATCTTACCAAATTCTAACTTAGCTCAAAGATACATCTAGTTATCTTTATGAATTTCAATGTAGCTAGGACAACAACTGTTGACTAGTGCTTATTACTTAGTATTATATTCTACAAACATGAATTCAAAACTGAAGAGAAATCACGAAGTTAGACAACTTCTTATTCGGCCTCATTTATTGTTCTGGCTTTATTCATAACTGAAATATTTCAGTGGGTAGTGGTGAGACAAGGGTTTTCTACGTACATATTATGCCGAACGCTCCTACTTTCAACTCAGGTTGTAAGCCAATAATGTGTGAATGGAGGTAATGTGTGTCATACTGGTTTTATGAAGTAACTTGATGGATGACCAAGTATTATTCCTTCAAACAATTTTAAAGTTGAAATGCATCATGACGTGTGTCGTGGTCAACCTGGCTGGCTATTTGTAATGATGCTGAATTTGAGGTTCTATC
Source organism: Schistosoma mansoni (assembly GCF_000237925.1). Classification (NCBI taxonomy): domain Eukaryota; kingdom Metazoa; phylum Platyhelminthes; class Trematoda; order Strigeidida; family Schistosomatidae; genus Schistosoma; species Schistosoma mansoni. The sequence goes on from NC_031500.1 coordinate 3,794,580, forward strand.
CAGTTTATCATCTAAAAAATTAGTTGACTAATGAGTTATTATGTGTTGTTATTTTTCTTCACTGTACGTAACTCATGAATTGTGTATATTCTTTTGTCTAAACACGCCTCATGTGTAAAGATTTTTACAGGTATTGTTTTCACGACTTTCTTGTGTCTAGGTCGTGTACATTCGGCTATTGTAAGTGGTATTAATCCCAACACTAAAAGTGTGACAGTAGAATGGTATGAAAAAGGAGAAGCTAAAGGAAAGGAGGTTAGTACAACATTAACTGACGTGATGTTCTCTTTTATATTGCTGTTAACTGTTATCTGTTTCTTCGTAAATGGATAGTGATTTTACAAACTTTTATCATAACTAGAGTTGATTCATTGAAGATAGCTGTTTGCAAGTTCTCGATTTCCTGTATTTTTAAGTACATAATCAATGACGAATAATACTGGGCAGTCAGTGAGTCATTGTTAACGTAGACACCAGCATGACCTGGTACAGGTACGTGTTGGCCCAAGTTACTGTACCATATTAGCACGACCCAATGAAGTGAACAAAATGAATAACAAGAGGTCAAAATAATTTAGTAGCAGCGAAAATGAAAACGGATAAGCAGTGAGAATCTAGTTCGAAAAGTTAGTGTAAATGTATGTATGAAAGAATACTTGAATTTAAAGCGAGATGAACATAACGAGTGAATGGGACTGGGCCATTGTGACGGATTCTAAATCATTCCATTCAATCTCCAGCCACTGATGCTGATTGCACGTACATTTATGTCACTGACGATTTTGCAAGTCTAAGATCTCTGCTTAAATCCTAAGCCCTTTGATAGTGAGTCTTTTAAAATTTATGGACTTTGACATAGTTCTAAGTTTTACTAACCGTTATCCTAATAATCAATTAATTTGAGAGTGATTTCAAATTAAGTAATGCAGATCAGGGCAAGTTCGAAAGGTTTCCTAGTGAGGGCAGTAGTCTAAGAGTTTAGCTATCCGTCTACTAATCTATTTAGATACAGTAATCGACGACCACCTGTATATATGCTGATCCGCAAACACGGGGATTTAAACGTCACTTGTCGATTGCTATTAAGATGATGTTCATATTGCTCTAAAAATGTCTACGGTCTGCTTTGATAACGCCGATAGCAAACTAATTGAGGTTTGTAGTGTATAAGATCACCTGAAGACTTGACATGAAAAAGTCATATTGAAAAGAATGATGGAATCCTGTTGAGCCGTTTAAGTATATATAAATATGTTATTCGCACTACATGGAAGTAAAAATCCACACTAGTGATTACCTTCTCAGTCCTTCATTTTATTATTGTTAATAAAATTGATTATGTAAATAATTTTTACAGTCATCCGATTTCCTGGTTTTGTTCTCTTTCTTTGTTCAGATAGAATTGGAAGCAATACTTCAATTGAACCCGAATTTAAGATATTCATGTGTAAGTCATTTTTATGTAAGGTTTTGCACCGATTGCATATTTTAACAATAAAAGTCAATTACATAGTATTTGCTCGATCGAAATTTTCAGGTACTTTGGTAGTACTTGTATTAGTCGAATTCGTCCGTTTTCAGCGACTCCCGGATGTCAACCTGTAGATGATTTTCATATTTGGTGGGTACCGGCCTCTGGATGGGATGTAATAGCAATAACGTATGTATCACTGTGGGGCAAGTTTTATTTAACAATATTATCGAAATCAGGTGTCATGCAGTGAAACAAGATCTACTAGCTCAAAGATTTTTCTCTCGGTTACAAATTCTTATAGTGTCTAGTTTAATGAAAGAAATACGATTGTATGATGTCTGTAAGCCCCCTCCCCAAAAATAAACATCTACGTACAACTTTTGGATTATCATTTTCGTAATAAAACCCATAAGTTCACTTAGGTTATTGTAACCCGTCAGTAGTTGATCCTATCTTACCCACAGGAAGTAATCTTGATTATGGTTCGTCTCTGGGAGGGTATAGCTGGTCGATTCTCAAGGGCACCCTTACATTACAAATTCTACCTTTTTTGCTATGTCACGTGCACTTGCTCCTGCTTTCTCCCGTTTTCTTAATTGTCGAGGGGCTTGATTAGTGTTATTGAAGATAAAATCTAAATACGGTTGTGAGCTGTTTTATGTTGTTGGGTTCGTTCTTGTCAATTATATAGCCGAGCTAATGCGCAGCGTGTAACCTTGTTTTTTTTACATTAGAAGTCGTATTACTGATTGTATTATAGTGGGATTGGGAAGGATCATACATTAATTAGCAGTTATGCTAAGCAAATAATTTAAGTATAGATGTATTGGTATATACAATTTCAGCATAAATTTATACCTTAACGAATTTTGAATTGGTAGTAAAGTTAATTTTTTCCATATCAACTGCAAATTAAATTTTTAGCCCATCACTGATAATGTTTGTGGGACTGTTGATATCAGTCGAAACAATTTAGTTAAAGAAGTTCCGAATTCTTCACACCGTCCCGGAGTCAATTTACCTACCGATATACGGCAGTCTCAAAATTCTGTTCCCGTGGTGGCTTCTGCCGCTGTTCTCGCTCCACCCAGTAACAAAGTTAACGCCACTCAAATAGACTACTCATCTGGTAATCAATCTCGTTTGATTGCTCCATCAACACGTGTTCCTGTTCCATCGTCTCGTGTGCCTACTGGCCATGTTCCCACTCGCTCTACAACAATATCAGCCTATGATGACCGTACAAATAGCTCTTCTCGGCTTCAAGCTTCTCTCCCGGTACATAATTCTGTGGATATTAGTCACACTCACAATGAAGGTTTGTTTTTTTTCTTACAAGCATGATTTTGGGAATAATTTGAAGTTTGTTTGTTGGGTAATTCCATGTATGAAAGAAATAAAGCCTTACAGAGTAGTTTATCTGGTCTCAATCTTATTTCACGATGTAGTCACAAGTTTATGTTAATTTAGTTTTGTGTGGGAGCCTAGTGATCACTTATACTTTTGTACGATTGAGAGGCTTAACTAAAATCATCAGTTTAAAGACCTAAAAGCCATAGAATGACGGTATCTCTATTAAATTGTGGAGATGTGTGTATAAACTGTAATTCCTTAGAATCTGGCATGTTAAGCGCTCCTAAGATGCTCTAGTTACATTTTGCACTGATTAAATGAAGTCAGGAAACAGATGAATTCTGTGATAGTCATAGATGTCGTGAAGAGTTTACTTCAGACTCAAATCATGTAAAAATAGATACAGAAGGCAATCAGATATGAGTTAGTAATTGTCTAGAATTAAGAATCAATCGGATGGGTTGCGTAATGATTGGACAGGATTCGAATAGTTTACATAAGTTTAGAGAATTAAGTGAATGAGAAAACCGATGGATGAAAGGATGGTCTTTGTTTATGTAAAATAAGAATTAGCTTAGCAAAAACCTCACAACAAAATATACACCAGTAAAATAATCACAATAATAATAATAACAACAATTTACCATGCTAGGAATAAGTTGATTACTGTCTCTTTCAGAACACAAATCAGGTATGAGTTTCTTTATTGCTACTGCTTCTATCTTAATTTTTGTTTTGGCTTTATTGAAATTCGTAAAGAAAACCAATTGCACAGAAAGAGTAAATTTAACTAAGAATTATTATCAGTTGGTTTGTGTTATGTCTTTAAGCTGATTTACATGTTATTCAGTTATTATCAAAGTGAGACCTGATACAAGTAGACGTCTGTTCAAGTTGTTTCACTCTGTCAGCACCGCGGGAAATCGTCACAATGCAAAACCATGTAGTGATAAATAATATCAATAGTGATGGGAATCTATCCATGAGAAACATAACTCATACGGAAGAAATGAGGTTATATGGTGACACATCAGGGATAACACTGAATTGACAATTTAGAGAAAAGTAGAGGATAAATGCAACTATGCCACCATGCGTTAGAGTATTGCGTCGGCCTCAACCGGTAGTCTGCATATTCTGATATGGGTCAAATTAGTAATCGGGGATTTTCTGATGCTTTATCTTGATTTAATCACCCCCCAGCTTTCTTCAACTAACTATTAGCCAGCACTGCACCTCGGGGTAGAGAGTGGCTAGGCATGTGTCACATATGTCCCAACTACAATCTATGGAGGTTTATGACCTGCATATATCTTATGTCCATAGACCATGTTTCGCTGTTTTAGACGATACAAAATAGACTGCTATGCAGTCTGCACCATTGGTGGCGAGATCGATGATGAATTATTTGAAAAATAGGTATTGAACGAAGAAAAGCAAAAGTTGTATGGATACAAAAGGAGTAAATTTAATAGCACATCACTTGTAAGTCTCTTTGGTTTGTTGGATAAACTGTTAGAGGAAATTATAGGCCGACGTAACGAAAATAGGCGTACAGATTTCTGTTGAATACAAATGTTCTCTTCTGTCAGACGGTTGCTGATGGCTTCATCTACTGTATGCAGATGTGTACGTAGATCATACTACTAGATGTAATATAACAAATGATTGTAAACGCTTTACTAAATTTTGTGAACAAGTATGAAATTCCTTACTATTTTTCACCTAACTTTGAAGGACTACAATGTTACAGGCAAAAGCTGGTGTATTGTTTAACTAATAATTATTAGTTCTTGATGTTTTATTGTACTGTAAATCCATGATGTGAAAAATTATGGCTACGAAACGTAATTACAATAATAAAAATGTTATGATGAATAGAACTAGGGCACATCTTATAGTCGTATGGAGAGATGAATTTATTTATTTATTTAAACATAAATATTGGTACAGGGGGGCACCAAATATATATGCGCCACACAAATCTCATTTGATTTGTTTGAGGGCTGTGATACTGCCCAGGTGCTCAAACTGAAGCAGGTGGTTTTCTAAGCGAGCCACGACCCGAGCCTTTGACCTAAAGGTTTGCCCCCAAATGCCATGGTACGGCCGAGAGTGGGGAGAGTCCGCTCTCCTTCTCGAAATGCTCTCACATGGCCACGCGAATATATAGCCTCTGCCAGGGAAGTCCTACTCACTGCCTTCTCGTGGCGGGGGTGTTGTTCACGAAATTGAGAGGACGAAAAGCGAATGTCCGGCACTTTAACCGGGTTGGTGGACGCTCTCCATGCCCACATAGGGGACTTGGAAAACCCTGATTCCAAACCAATGGTGCACATCGGCTCCAGTATCCTGATGGAACGAATGGCGTGTGAACCTATTGTTGGTCACCGGCTACCATGGGACTGCATCTCCTTATGATGCTCCACTGCCTTGTGGATCAGACTTTTAGGTCAAAGGCTCGGGGTGTGGCCCCCTAAGAAAACCACCTGCTTCAGTTTGGGCACCTGGGCAGTATCTCAGCCCTCACACAAATCAAATGAGATTTGTGAGGCGCATATTTATCTGGTGCTTTTTGTACCAATATTTATGTGTTTAAATAAATAAATGAATAAACAAGGCAGTGGAGCATCGTGAGGAGATACAGTCCCATGGTAGCCGGTGACCAACGATTAAATCATACGCCGTTTGTTCCCTCAGGATCATGGAGCCGATGTGCACCATTGGTTTGGAATCAGGGTTTTCCAACTCCCCTAGGTGGACTCACCGTGTCCACCAACCAGGTTAAAGCACCGGACATTCGCTTTTCGTCCTCTCAATTTCGTAAACATCCGTGGTGCGAGAAGGCAGTGGGTAGGACTTCCGTGGCAGAGACTATATACGCGTGGCCATATGAGAGCATTTCGAGGAGAGCTGACTCTCCCCACTCTCGGCCATACCAAGGCATTTGAGGGCATGGAGAGATGAATACTTTTCGTGTTTAGATGTTGACAATTAATCGTCGGGTACATTAAGTGATATAATTTAAAATAATAAAAATATTTTAGTTCCATTCACCTTCCCTTCGATGATTTCGGTGATCGCAAATACTCATTTTATACTCACTGGTTTCTTTCCGTTATTTGAATATCTAATTTTACATGTCCAACCAATATCCTTCGACAAATCTCTCGTCGTATTATTATTAACCTAGCTTATTTTGACTGCTGGAACTTTTGTCACAAGTATTTATTACCTTATGATTAACACAATAGCTTTCTGTATTAAGCCTCCTTATTTAAGACATTACAATAGATGTTACTAGTGTCTGAAGTGTCAGTTTCTTTTTTTCAGTTACTATGTTACCTAGGAATTTAGAGTACTTTGTGATTAATTGGAAAAAAAGTAAATTCGTTTAATTCATGCTGACAACATACAGTTAGGCTTATTTTATAAGTGACTTGAAATTAACAGTGGTTATTTGTTATTGACGTATGCACATTAAATTCATTCAATAAGATTTAGAATTAGGGAAATAGTTGTGAAGAATCTAAGTAACTAATTAGTTGACTGATTGATGCAACTCATTAACCAAGTACAGACTTATGTACTCATCTTTCAGTTGTAAACTGTTACTCAGTAACTTTTGAATCGACAACTTCATCTCTGTACTAATGTGGTATGGCAACTCGGACTGATGTAAGTACGTACGAAGTTCTACGTTGTGACTGACTGACTACTCAATAACTCAAATTGATTTAGGAGTATAGGCGTTTAAACGTACAACCCTATACTTAAATAAATATGGATTTACTGTTGAAAAGTACTACCATAGCATGCTCCACGAAATTATCATCTCGGAAATTTATAAAAGAATTTTAGTCAAGGTTTCATTCGACGCAAATCTACACTACAAGTCTTTCCTATTTCTCACGCTTGAATACATGTGATTCAATGAATACTAGACATACATTGTTAATAAATGTAAATCCTATCTCACTGACATTGTAATGTTTTATTCTTTATCATTGTGTATCATTCCTGTGAAGGTATTAGTCTTTTTATTCTTAAAAATCTTTACCATTTGTATTGCCTACATATTATACACCTACCAATGAAACATTTAATACACAATGTTATTAGTCATGCTCTCATTATTATTTCACCTTATTACTACGAAATATAGGTTTGTCTAATGTGTGTGAAGTCGATATTGTTTATGCTCAGATTGTTTTATAAATTTGTGCAGGTTAAATGACAAACAAGTCAACTAATCAACATTTTATATTTGAGTAAAATATATAAAGTGCTAGTTGATTGTAAATTAGTAGCTAATAACATCACGAGACTGATAATAAAAGCCCACTTAACTTCTGCTAACTTATGACATAAGTGAGATATGTATCTGATTATTAGTTAGTAGTTAAAACATAAATTTCAGCTCATTTTTTAACTTTACGGTTGGTTAGTATTTTAGAAGCACTCCTAGCTTCAGTTGAAATCCTCGGGTACATAATGCTAAGGTTAAATGTGGAGTACTAGGTAGTGACATCCAGTCGGTTAGTGAAGCTGTAAATCTTGATCGACTGAGATAATTGGGACATGTGCCATACGTATCTACTCGCCAGCTATTCTGACTTGCTTGCTCTAGGGTGGGTCAGAAAAAGGTTGAGGTCCACAAATTAATTACCATCTGTAATTATAAGCTCTGGGTGACATAACTCAAAACTAGTCGCACTGGAGCAAGTGTATCCACTTTTTGTCTTTTTTTAAAAACTCAATTTCTCCTCATCTATGATATATAACAACCTATACAGGTATCCACATATGACATTTTATTTTACCTTTGTATCTGTTTATATCACTCCTATGTTTTACATTCATATAATTAGGATCCCGTTATAATGTACATCAGCATCGTACAATTTCTGATGAGCCAATGGATGAAGATTTGGAACCATCTGAATCTGTTCAACTGGACCACAATGATTATAATCATGTGACCAGTATGTCACGGGAACCTGAAACTAATACTTTACTCACTGAACGGATGGAACAGGATATCGGTGATGTAACTGAAGATAACCTTCAATCAGGAATAATCAATGGGAACCGTGGCTATGCAGGTGATGCTTCTCGCCGTCTAATAGGTACGAAACATTGAAATAAAAAAAAGAGCATGTCAAATTATAACTTCTCATTAACTTTTTTGCACATTTACAAACATGAGCATGGTTAAGTTTTGATGAACGTTGATGCACAGTGCAAATCGTATACTCAGTAAGAATTACTGTATGAAATGAAGAGTCATTAATCACTTGGATTGTCTTCATTCCCATTGGTCGTTTTTTTATCTGATAAATAGCTCGTGGTTACTTTATTATGGAGTAATACTTAGTACATTAATAAGAGTTCTAATTCCTCAATATTATGTGTCCGATCAGTTAACTTAGGAGTATTATTTTCTGACATCAATCCAATTGAGATTTAAGCATTAATTTCTTAAAGAAAATCACCAATTTGGTTATCTCAGTTATTTCTATATTGTATCAAATTGGTTGTATTGTCATATCGGTTACTATACACAACCAACACCCAGCGAACACTATGACGCTAAAATTATGAAGTACAACTTGTTACTGTCAATCTAGTTGTAATGTAGAGGGAAAATACAAGGTGTTGATTTGTTACCAGACGGGGTGAAAAGTTAGCATTTGAAATGTTATAATAAGTAAGAAATTTCAAAATCATCTAAATCAAAATGCTTTCAAGTAAATAAGAAAAATGCAATTAGTTAATAGATATTTTTTTGAAATGATAACTCTTAGTGGGACTTAAATTACCCAGTTTGCTATGTCGTTTCACCAACAACTGACGGTTTTGAAGACAGTTTTTGATAGGCAGGGAATCAATATTTTATAACATCGGCCAGCGACAGAGTTTGATTGGATTCTTGAAAAAAGCGTCCTGATAAAATCTCCATCTGATTTTGGTTTTAAATGTTCCAGCAACAAGTGTTTAGCGCCGGTACACGTCACATCTTGTAATTTTCACATTATGCTTGTGTATGTGAATTCGGTATACATGCTATTTGATCTTTGGGTGCTATCTTGTACATATGTGTTTACTTTTCCACATTGAAACAGTTTGACATCAATACGCTCTCAGTGTAGAGTTGCCTAATAGTTATTTGGTTATTACTTTCAACTTAGGTCGCGCAAATTCTAATTTAGGTGCACTTACTGTAAATAGCACATTGTCTGCACTGAATACAAGTTCGACTACTACTGCTCCTGGTATTAACGCTGGTGCCGCTGGTGGCAGCGGAACTCTACGCAAGTCTAATTGTGTGAAAGAAATTGAGCGAATACAACAGCGACGTGAAGAACGACGTGCTGCCCAGAAAGCAGTTCGTGATCAAATTGATTTAGACCCAACCAATCCTAGTTATGAGTTTCATATGATGATCCAGTAAGTGTTGTGTTGTATTTGTGTTTGTCCTACTAATTACCGTCAATATGTTGTCATTTTACCATTCATATCATCATAGTATCACACATCAATATTGTTTCATTACGAGTTGTTGTCAGTTAATTGAAGTACTGAAAGCAAAAAGTACTGCTTATTAGTTTGACTATAATTTTCAAACTTTTGGGATCAAATTCTGACATCCTGTAAAAGTTGTTTGACAATAATTAGCTGTTAATTCACCACCATTCATCCGTATGTCCTTTTGCCTCTCTATCTATTTATCTTCTACGTTCACTTGTATTCTTGCTAGTTGTAGTATTCTTCATATCAATCTCACTTTGTATATCGTTCAATATTGTAATAGTATATGTGTCCTTAAATTTGTAGCGTATCCATTTTTCAATGTTTACTACATGTGCGATATCTAGCATTTTCAAGCCTTTTTTTCAGTTCATATATTTGGTAAATATTGAATATAAGAGCATAGTTTTCACTGACGATTTCACTTCCGGGCCTAACTTCCAAGTTGAGATACTCTACAGTGGTGTGTTCATAGAATGCATGTGTTCACAGCTTTAGATAATTGAAATAAAACCCCCAATAAAAATCATGTTCACCCACTAAGTCAACAGAAAGGTACTTGATAATGCTGGATATTTTACTTTTATTGAACATTGAAAAAAAGATGATTAATCTGATGCCAAGTAGATAACTAAGCTCATAAGGTATAGTTTTTACTTTTAATTTTTAGTGAATATAGAAATACATTGGAATACAGACCCTTAACCAATACAGATTTAATAGAAGATCATCAAATATGCGTTTGTGTACGTAAACGTCCTATGAACAAAAAAGGTAAGTTTTACTGTTTTATCTTTAAAAACACGTGAATTATCATTCGATCATTATTCATTTCCATCCATGTTTAATATGATCAGTATTGCGAAGGACTTATAAAATGTGACCGTACGTATGTCTGTCTTTATGACTCAATGTTTTGTTAATACTTCAAGCCTTCACATTCATTTTGTACAACCAAAGATACTTTTTGAAGCACAGCCATTGTTTACTTTATATATATTGTCATAAGTCAGGATCCAATACATCGTATCCCTCATATTTAAGATTTTCTTCCCAAAATTATATGTATTAATGATTATAGAACTCCGCCTGTAGCTTTTCTAGAGTTACTGCCGGTCTTAAGCCTGGGTAATGGAGTAGGGTTGGGCATGGGGTCTGCAACTCAATCCCGTAGAAAAATCTTGCTTAAAAGACGCCAACCAGATTAAACAAGTCAAACCATTTAAACTCTGCCCTGGGAGTTGAAGGAAGAATAATGACGCCTCATGATGAAAACCGAGATTCTTCGGAAGTCACAAGACCGATGCTCCTTCTAAAAACCAGAGCAACAATTTTCATAGATTCATGGAGCAATGTGGGAGACCGGGAGGACCAGTCAAATAGCAACGGACATAAAGAGATACAACTTGGCTGTACTTTGTATTTATTTATATACTACCACCACCACTAAATTAACTACTATGAATCCGGTGTTGATCTTGTTGTGCTAACGAGGTATGGCAACTTGGACCGATGCATATATGTGCCTGGTCCTACGTTGTAGCTGACTGACTGACTCTGTATCACCGAAACGCATTGGACTCAAGCTAGATATTAAAGGTTAGATACTGGAGAGATGCTGTTGTACTCCCGGCACGTAGAGGCAAATACTCATCACACTCAGTGAGTTGCTCTGATACTGTCCAAAGAAACACGTGATGCTTTTCCGAAGTGTGATTGAGTTATTACCAAGTTTATGACTGATTATAGTACCGCCTGTCAATGCTTCCAAAACTTCAAAGTTCAAGTATCGAAACTGTTAAAGCTTTGGAGTTAGTTAGACTGTCAATATATCGAGAGTTCTGTGTACGAGACACAATTCTATTATTTTGAAACTGATTGCACTGTTGATTGTAAAAATAAAGTAGTTCTCTCAATTTTTTTATTTATAATCTTAATAGAACTTGGTCGTCGTGAAATCGATGTGATCACAGTCCCGAATAAACAACATGTACTTGTCCATGAACCAAAAACTAAAGTTGATCTAACGAAATATCTTGAAAATCAACAATTCCGTTTTGATTATGCATTTGATGATACATCGGATAATGAACTTGTAAGTTCTGTATTCTTAGTATTTTCAATTAGTATTATTAATCATTGTCTTGGAGTTCGTTAGGCAACTCCATACTCGTGAATACAACAAAAGTCTTCACGAATGATTTTTTAAATTGATTAATCATTGGATAGTAGTAACCACTGTCATATTCGTCTCATCATTAATGGTAGTTGTGTGGTGTGAGCTACTGATATCAACATAAGTAGTATATATGGTGAGTAAGGAATAGAATATCTGACAGCAGAAGACTGAGAAGATCAAGAAGAGAAGAACAGAAATAAAAAGCAATTTGTGTGAAAATCCAGGAACAATGAAGCCTGAGGCAATTGAAGAACATTTTGCAAATAGTGTATCATAGCATGGTTTTTGTATTTTACCAAGTAACGTTGTAATTTGTGCTAAATACATAGTTGGTTGTCCTCACCTGTGTTCTCATTCACAACATTTGGTGTCGCTGCCTCCAAGGATGAAGATCCCATGGCCGAAGGAATTTGAGGACGGAGATGTGATGAGCTTCCTGAAGGAGTTCGAAGCCGTGGCGGAGCTGGTGGGAGTGAAGGAGCCGAAGGCGAAGACGGTGGTGCTGGGGACGCTGCTGAGAGGCAGAGCGAAAGCTGTATATGACAGCCTGGATGGTGCGGGCGGTAAGACGACATGGGAGGCAGTCACGGAGAGGTTGATCGTGGAGTTCGATAGCCCAGTGGACAGAGAAGAAGCACTGCAGAAGTTCCGAGTGGCGAAGTTGCCGATCGATGGTGATCCGCTGGTGCTGGCCGTCGAGCTTACCAAGTTGCTGCGTCGCGCGCTGCCAAATCTGGATGAGGAGTCGGAGGCACAGTTGTTGGCGTCGCAGTTTATCGAGAGCGTGCCAGTTGCCGTTTCCCAGCAGCTGAGACTGGTACACGCCGCGCAACCTATGGATATCAGTGAGCTTGCAAAGGTGACGCGGCAGTTGATGACACGAACAGTAGCTCCGGTCGCGTGCGAAAGTCAGGAGATAAGCAGCATTGAGAAGAAGATTGAAGAACTGCAGCACGAGATTGCGGCATTACGAGTGATTCGTAAAAGGAATGATAAGTGTTTCGCATGTGGAGGGACAGGACACTGGAAGATAAACTGTCCAACACGACGAAAACGGAGATATTTTAGACGTTACGTGTTTCCTTCTTACTCTAGGGATCTGGGGGTTGTTGCATTAGTAGATAGAGGGGCAGTCTATGCAAGAGTGAACGTAAATGAACTAGATTTAGTGTGCCTAATCGATACAGGGGCAGCAGTTTCGTTAATAGGTAAAGAGCAATGTAAGAGATTCAAGCCGTGTAAAGTCGCAGTTCACACTATAGGAGGGCATATGTTAGAGGTATTAGGCGTGTCTAACAGTATCGTAAAAGTGGATGGTTCGGCGATAAGTTTCCCGTTCGTGGTAACCGCAAACCTGTCGAGACCAATATTAGGAGCAGATTTCCTAAGAGAAGTAAAAGCCATAGTTGACCTAAGAAGCGGTAAGGTGGTCACGAAGTACGGTTCATTCCCAATACATGAAAGTAGCGAGGTGGCTGAGGTTAGAGTGGCAACAGCCGTTCCGACGAAGAAACCAAACATCACCGAGTTGTGCAAAAAGTATGCGAAGCTGTTCACTGGAGAAGGAGAACCGTACGGATTTTGCGACAAAGTAAAGCACGAAATCCCGATAAAGAACGATGGAGGAAGTATATTCACAACACGTCGTGTCCCTGTGCACTTAGAGGCTGAAGTAAATCGACAGGTCCAAGAGATGCTGAAAGAAGGAATAATTGAGGAGGCGGACAGCCCATATAGCTCACCGGTACTCTTGGTAAAGAAACCGAATGGGAAATATAGATTTTGTGTTGATTTTAGAGAACTGAATAATATAACAGAACTAAAGCCGTGTGCAATGCCAACAGTAGTGGAAACATTAGATCGGCTGCAGAATGCCACAGTGTTTACAGTGTTGGATTTGCGGTCAGGTTATTGGCAGCTGCCTATAAAAGAGAGCGATCGAAGCAAAACAGCATTTACCATACGTGATAAACAATATCAATTTAGACGAATGCCGTTTGGATTGGCGGGTGCACCATTTACGTTCAGAAGATTAATGTCGCTACTGCTCAGGGATCTAGATAATGTCGAAGTGTATGGCGACGATGTAGTTGTATACAGCCAGACAGAAACAGATCATGTCAAGCATGTGGAAGCGGTCTTAAAGCGAATTGAAGAATTCGGACTTCGAATTAATAAGGACAAGTCACAGATGGCTAAAAGTAGCATCACGTTGTTGGGGCATAAAGTGGGAAATGGAGAAATAAAACCACTGCCGGAGAAAATTCTGACTATAAAGAACGTTGCAGTACCGAATTCGAAAAGGAAATTGAGACAGTTCCTGGGAAGGGCGGCGTTCTACAGTCGGTTCATCAAGAATTTCAACGAAATAGCAGCACCCCTTTATAAGTTGTTGAGTAACACTAAATTTTCGTGGACTGAAACCGCCCAACAAACGTTTAATCAAATCAAAAACGTGCTGGACGACCGCCAGATGACGCTAAGACTGCCCGAACTGGAGAAACCGTTTACAGTGACAACAGACGCAAGTGACCATGGTATAGGTGCCGTTTTAAGTCAGTCTAATAGAGTGGTGGAATACGCAAGTCGCGTTCTCACGCCTGCGGAACAGAAGTATTCAACGATCGAAAAGGAGTGTTTAGCGATTGTGTGGGCAGTAGACAAGTGGAGACCATATCTGTTAGGTAGACGATTTCACATCGAGACTGACCATAAACCTCTGCAGTGGCTACAAACAGCACGAGACCCACGTGGGAAGTTGGCGCGATGGATGATACGTCTGCAGGAGTATGACTTCAGTATCGGGCATGTTCCAGGGAAGGAAAATGTAATGGCGGACTACCTGTCAAGACCAGACATGGAAGCCGAGCTTCCATTGACAGCATACGCAGTGAACAGTATAGAGGGAGACCCACTAGAACTCGTCCGGCAACAGAAATCTGATCCTAAACTTCGAGAGGTAATCAGAGTGATAAGAGAGGGGGCAGATGTTGACAAACGAGCAATGGACAAGGAGGTAATAATGTTGCTTCGGCAAAAGGAAAGACTGAAAGTGAACACATATGGAGCTCTGGTCTGGCAGGATGATGACAAAAATTGGGTGGCTGTGATCCCGAAAGACTGGCGGCGTAAGATGATACACGAATGCCATCAGGTAGCGCACACAGGTATCGCAAGAACGACAAATTTACTACGGCAAAGTGCATACTGGCCAGGCATGAGAGACGATGTGGCCCAATATGTGTTGACGTGCCAGCAGTGCCAATTAATGAAAAGCGATAGATACATGCAACCGCCATTGCAGTCGGTCCCAGTAACCGCAGTCGGTGATCTATGGTCGGTAGATGTGATGGGACCATTTCCACAGACGGATAGCGGCAACCGATACTTACTAGTAATGACGGAACATGCTACACGATGGGTCGACGCTGTACCGATTGCCGACCAGCGGGCGAAAACAGTGACCGAAGTAATAATCCGGCACATTGTAGCGGGTCATGGAGTACCGAAGATGATACTAACCGACCAGGGTCCCTGTTTTGAAAGTGACGAGTTTAAGGCCCGTTTAAAGCAGTTCGGCATCAAGAGGATACGAACTACACCGTATCACCCTCAGACGAACGGGCTTACGGAAAGAAACAACCGGACATTAAAGGAATGGTTAGCATCTAAAGGAGGGAATTGGGAGAAAGAGTTACCACTAATTTTGCTGGCGCATCGTGCCTCCATCCAAGGAACAACCAAGAAATCACCTTTCCTACTTATGTATGGTAGACAGCCACGACTTCCAATGCATAGTAAAACGTGGCCACAGCAGCAGAAGTGGACAGCAACAAGATTAAGGAAAGAGAGGACGGAGGCAATAAAGAACGTGAAAAAGAAACAAATATCAGACATCAAGAAGGCGGAACAGCAGAGAAGAGCGTGGAAGCCTTTTAGAGTGGGGGACCTGGTAAAGTGTAGAGAACGGAGAGCTAACACTGAAGGAGGACCAGGGTCAGGAAAGCTGATCCCGAAATGGGAGGGACCGTACATTATCACGGAGAGACGCGGCCCAGTTTACACGATCCGGAGAGAAGACAAGCAGAAGCGTGTAAATGCCAGTCAACTACAGAGATGGTTTCAAGAACATCATGAGCACGAGTCACGAACAGCACCAAAGGAGACAATGGTACGCCGATCAGAAAGATTGCGAGAACAGCTTATTAAAAGGGGGGACGAGTGTGGTGTGAGCTACTGATATCAACATAAGTAGTATATATGGTGAGTAAGGAATAGAATATCTGACAGCAGAAGATTGAGAAGATCAAGAAGAGAAGAACAGAAATAAAAAGCAATTTGTGTGAAAATCCAGGAACAATGAAGCCTGAGGCAATTGAAGAACATTTTGCAAATAGTGTATCATAGCATGGTTTTTGTATTTTACCAAGTAACGTTGTAATTTGTGCTAAATACATAGTTGGTTGTCCTCACCTGTGTTCTCATTCACAACAGTTGTATTCAATCAATTAGACGTATAGGAGATTATCTTTTCACAGTTTTCGTCTATACGTCGACAGATTGCAGCTTAAATGAACTGAAGAATGGATCCCATCAATAATAAAATATTATCAAAGCGCGTTCGACAGATATTGTATTAGTTGGGGATTTCAGTAGATAGTTCATGTGTCTAGCGACAAAGAAGAGTCGTTCAATTAGTGGGAACCGCCTTCTGCAGTTTTGTAAAAATCACTCATGTTTCTGGTCATCATCAGCTATCATTTACTGATAACACTATTTATTTTTTTATTTGAACACATAAATATTGGTACAAGGGGGCACCAGATGTATATGCGCCACATAGATAACACAAATGTGTACTTGATTGCCTGCCGCTATTTTTTAGTCACTTATGTAAACCCTTTTGCTCTAGCATTGTAGAAAAAAAACTGAAGTTCACAGTTACTTGTCCACTCATCATAATACTGTAAACGAACTCTGATTCCATTTATTTCCTTAAAACGCTTCACTTTACATAAGAGTTTCAAACACGTAGGGAAATATTTCAAATGACATTTTAACTGTGAGTAATTTTTCTTGTTGTTACATTGCATATGTTTTCAATAGTTCACTGTCCTTAGTAAAAATGACTGCTTTTATTTTCTTGTGTGTTGTCAGCTTTGATGCTTAAGTCAGAGTAAGCTACTAACCGCTTTCAAATTCACACAATACATTCATTTATTTACTCCTGTTACCCCTCGTTGATGAGAGTAGGCCGTCCACCACTCTCCATCCAATTCTGTCCTGATCAACTCTTTCCACTTGTTTCCAGTTGTTATTCATCCTTTCCATGTCTGCTTCCGAATCCCGACGCTATGTGTTCTTTGACCTTTCTCTTTTCCGTTTCATTTCAGGATTCCAGGTTATTCCTTGCCTTGTGATGCATGGTTAGATGAATTTTTATCTTATTAGATTATTCACATGTTTATTTTGGAAATAACACAAAACATGTTCAACGGACCTAATGTGTATGAAATGAGATTTGTGTGATGGGAAGAATAAAAAGACTTATGTAATTAGAGTAATTAACTATTTCTATTTGCTTACATATCATACAGGTGTATCGGTATACTGCGAAACCCTTAGTGGAATGTATATTTCAACGTGGTATGGCCACATGCTTTGCTTATGGCCAAACAGGATCTGGAAAAACACATACAATGGGTGGCGAATTCCATGCTCGTGGTCAACAAAATTGTTCTAATGGAATTTATGCCTTAGCAGGTAAACTTCTGACTATTCACATTGATAATCATCTTAATTATACTTGGTGAATATTTTTCTGAAGGGTTTTATGAGTTTCAATGGTAATCACCTTAGTCAATAGTTAGACTGTTTATTTCACTTGATGGCAAATTGGCCTTCTATCATTTTCCAAAAAAATTTTGCAAGGATTTCGTAACTGTGATGGCACTCAGTGGGTTTCTGCAATACTCTGCCAAGCCCACCATAATAATTGTAGAAGTAGATTTTCTGGGAGGCATGATGAAGGGTTACATATATTTGACGCTTAAGTTTCTTTTCATTTACTTTTCATTTATCAAAACCAAAACAGATAAGGATGGTCCTTCTACGTGGATTTTTAGGTAATTGGTTTCATGATAAGTGCATGAACACTTGCGGTTAACATGCATAATTACGTAGGTAAAATAAACAGAGTATATTTCCATTTACAGTTGATTGATCACTGAGTGATAACCAGTGTCATGCACATAAATTCTTTCTTTACGCTGATTGAATTCTATCAATTAAGTTGCAATGTGCCTACTAGTCTAAGTGACATCTCGTACACTGTATTGAGATTCTAGGTAGCAAATGGAGGCTGTTGACAGAAAACCCTACTTGTCCTAGGTTTCGTGCTGACGTGCAACCCAGTAGACATGATATCGAGTCACTAAGACTAGTGGCCGCATAGCGACTTGTTCTATGGAATTCAATCTTCTATAAGAAGGACTTGACATACATGACATTGGTAACTACTCAGTGATCAACCAGTTGTAAATATTCCTCAGTCCTACAGGTTGCCACTCGCTGCTCAAACAGTTCAGTGGTTATGTCCATGACTATGAAGGCTGTT
This sequence comes from Schistosoma mansoni, assembly GCF_000237925.1. Taxonomy (NCBI): domain Eukaryota; kingdom Metazoa; phylum Platyhelminthes; class Trematoda; order Strigeidida; family Schistosomatidae; genus Schistosoma; species Schistosoma mansoni. The sequence continues at coordinate 3,812,733 of NC_031500.1, forward strand.
GATATGAGACCAAATCTGCCAGGGAGCATCTGTCTATTCAATGTTACAGGTACACATTGATGACTTCATTCTTATAATTGTATTTCTATAATATATAAAGCCGATCCATGCACAATGTATGCAACCACAATGATGAACCACAAATCTTCTTTGTTATTATTCCCTCCTAATTATTTACATAGATAACAGTCCTTAATGATTATTTTGTTTTATTTGTATTCAGCTGCTGATGTCTTCAATTTGAATACAACTACGTATAGGAATGAGAATCTTCGAATTGTTGCAACATTTTTTGAAATATACAGCGGGAAAGTATGTGTCTCTTATTATTGTTATTGTTAAAACTATTTTTAATAAGTATGAGTTATTCATTCCATGCTTTTTTCATTATTTTCATAATATGCATACTTGTTCATACACCTCATTTACATTTAATCAGTCATTCATAATCAGTGTTAACTTGCTGTAAATATATATTGGCCGAGGCTGCCAGACCACTCTGACATAATGATAGGAAATGGACAAGACGGACGATGAAAGGATAGGAAAAATAATATCGTCAGGTATAGTCTGAAAGGCTTAGCAAAAGATCTGTTTGAACTTTACTGGTCACAGCTTTTCACTAGAACTTCGGGAATTGAATTTCAAAGCTAGTCACCAGTGAACACATGATTGTTATTAGTATAGGGGGGGGAGCGTGTTATGAATTTCGCTTATTACGACCCAGTTATTCCTATTGCTTAGTTTTCTCGGACACCATTTCACTCGACAAGTCCCTAAATCAGAACCCGGTTGAACAGGAAAGAAATTATATTCCGAATAACAAGGGTAGATGGAAGTAAGAAGCACAATAAGAGATAAGTTAGTATTTTCAAAGTTTTTACATGAGAAGATTGATTCTAGAGTGTTCTCCAAGTATCGACTAGCGCTAACTGGATAAGAATTCGCCAATCAGCGTGCGCCAACGCAATCGTGAACGAAACATGCTTTAATCCAATCTATATCCCGCTAATAGGGGGTTTGTAGAGATTGTAGGATTTTCGCGGTTTTCAAATCATGACTTGATCTTAACTAAACCATCATTAAAAACATGGAAGCACTGGACAGCCGTTTCGTCCTACTTCGGGACTCAGCAGTGCACGTCTACGACCCCATCATGGGCAATCGAATCCAGGATCTCCAATCTCGCGTGCGAACTCTTAACTGCTAGACTACGGAGTCGGGCAGGATACAATAGTTTTAATGTCTAGACTCAAGATTTGCATGGTGATTAATGAATGGACCTCCGCAACCGATTTCAAGCTATTTTACCTACCATTGATCAGAGTTATCGTGTGGGAACCTCTACCTTGTAGTTTACATCTATCAACACGATTGAAATTAACAATTGACGACTTCATGTATTGATATCGCATCTTGACTTAACTACCTTTTGCTTTTGGCAATCTGCTTTACAAAAGTTATCATTTTGTGTCGAAGTAGGCGATGCTTGTGAATATGTAACAGATGTCCCAGCCACTCCAATTGATGGTGAGTCATGGTGTTATCAACCAACATGCCATCTCATTTTAATACTCCAATTATTTCACTGTACGGGAGAAATATTTCAAAGGTGTTATCAAATTCTAGTAATTCATTGGTCTCCTATACATTTAGAGGTTACGTTTCATGGGCCTGAAGTAGAGCGGACTACGTAGTATACCGACCCTTCAGTAGATAAATGAGTTTGTAGATCATTCTCGGAGTATTTTACATTTAGGGGGAAATAAATTCGTGCATAGTATTCTTGCAGTTACCATACATTACTATGTTGGGATAAATATTAAGCAATGATGAACGTTCGGAACATTCCTGTTTGAGGTTATTGTTTATATTTGTATTGTACAATTACTAAAAACTATTGTATTTTGGTATTCCCCTACTTGTAAGCTTTTGTTAGATACAGAAATTTTTATGTTTTACCTCTAGAACCCATCACTTAATCCTCTTCCTCTTACGGCGTGGCTGTACCCACATTGTAATTTCTTAATTATGTTAATATGTGGTTGGGATTTTGCCCAATTTTATGGTATGAGTAATTCATAAATTCGAACTGTATACTTAGAGGTTGTTTGGTTGTTGAGTTGTCTTCTATTCTGGCTATCGGGCAAGTCAGTGTTGGAAACTGAATTCTGGACTAATGGTTGTTTAATGTTATTCTCGGCTGTTATCTCACATTTATCGTGCCAATGGTATTAGGTAGACAGTCAAGGCGAGCTAGTTAGTATTCAGACTAGATCAATACAACTACTTTCCTGTCTTGCGGTCCAATCTCACGGGCCCAAATAAACTGAACAAGAAAATCTGTCTTTTTTCACCGACCCATCAATAAAGAGCTGTATTCGTGGTCTTGTGCCTTTATAGCCCACTCAATTTGTGTACGAAGTTATTTCATAAACAGTGATGTTACCAGTGTTACTCTGGATATTTTGGTTTTCCTTTTAATTTGGATTATTATTAATGTTAATATTCTTGTTACCTTCTTTCTCTGTCTCTCTCTACCTTTGACATTTTGATTTCTGTACAATACTACCATGCGACTAGTGAAAGTAAAACAAAATAATCATCGCAAAGTTATACACTATTTCATTATTATGACCTATGGAGGTCATGAAAAAGAAATAACAAGTAGATCATTCATGTAAGAGAATGATAAGAAGACTATGCAAGGATAGGATACAGTTGTAACTGTTTTGCATACAACTCTTATCTATAGATTGAATGAACGGCTTAAATTGCCTTTTATGTGTGTGTGTGTGTGTTTACAAAAAGCATAATTAAAATGGGTATATATTTGAATGTTTATGATATGAAATGTTTATACAATTAATTACCACCTATTGGTGTTACGTACAAATGAATGAACTATAATCTGATGACCTTAAAATCCGTTGACAACTACAAAAACTATTTCTTAGTTCAAATGTTTCACCTCATATATATATGAGCTTATCTCTTAAAAAAAAGGATAATGCACTTCACTGTTTTAAGAATATATAAGTCAAACATTGATAAGTAACAAGTGTTTTTGTGTTCTATGATTAATTTATTTTGTGTTGCTTTCATCTTTGTTTTTATATTTTGTTGTTTCAATCCTTCCATCCCATGAATATATATCACACTTCACTAACAGAATTTAATTACATTAGAATTCACCATGATCAATAAAGGGACCTATATTTTAATAGTTAAGATCATGAATCACTTAAAGCTAGACCATCACGGAAAACCTAGAAACACTAGACAGCCGTTTCGTCCTATTGTGGGAGATAAAATCAGTTTTTCTTCGTATTTAATTTAATTATGAATTGCAGTACTCATAAAAAACTCGTTTTAAGTATTAGGCTATGGGGGAGGAGAGGATTTTCTAGTTTTGTTATGTCGTATAGCCCGTCAATTATCATGTGATGAGACTGCCAAACAGAACATCGACTTATACGATCTTGGCCATGTGTCAAACCTGTGAAGCGTTAACCAGCACGAGCAACATAGAGTCAACTCTGAGTCGTTATTGGTTCTTCTTCCTTAGCCCTGTCTGTTTGAGTTCAGGACACAATCTCAGCCTCCACTGTATGAATCATGGATTTCGGACATACATAGTTTATCCACAAGTAGATCACACCATAAAATAAAAAGTAACAATTATACAATATCAAGCCAAAAGTGGTTGTAAGTGTGAGAGACTGTAACTAATAAATTGGAAATAACTTAAGAATGGTAAGTCATATCGCAATATCCAATAGGTCAAGTGAAAGCTTATTTATAATATGAGAATGGTAAATATATGTAGTCTGGTTACTTAATAGTTATCCAATAAGAATATACGTGATAATAGTCTATTAATAGTTCCTAGCAGTTACCATTCATTTATTCTTCGTTAGGATATAATAAATGTTCATATCAAATAATTGTCTTTTTTGTTTACTTTCACTCAAACTCCTATGAATAGGTTTTTGATTTGTTAAATAAAAAAGCCAAACTTCGAGTTCTGGAAGATGCTAAAGGTCAAGTACAAATAGTTGGATTACGTGAAGAAGAAGTGAATTCAGTTGATTGTGTTTTAAAACTTCTACAACATGGTGCACATATTCGAACTAGTGGTCAAACATCAGCTAATCAACATTCTAGTCGTTCCCATGCTGTCTTTCAAGTAAAGCATATTAGGATTTCATAGTTTTCTCTCTTTTCTTGTTGTATATATATATATTAATACAAATAGGGCACCAGATATATATGCGCCACAAAAATCTCATTTGATTTGTGTGAGGACTGTGATACTGCTCAGGTGCCCAAACTGAAGCGGGTGGTTTTCTTAGGGGGGCACACTACGAGCCTATGACCCAAAGGTCTAACCCACAAGGCAGTGGAGCATCGTAAGAAGATGCAGTCTCATGATAGCCGGTGACCAACGATTGGTTCATACGCCATTTGTTCCCTCAGGATACTGGAGCCGATGTGCACCATTGGTTTGGAACGAGGGTTTTCCAAGTCCCCTATGTGGACATGGAGAGCGTCCACCAACCCGGTTAAAGCATCGGACATTCGCTTTTCGTCCTCTCAATTTCGTAAACAACACCCCCGCCACGAGAAGGCAGTGAGTAGGACTTCCCTGGGAGAGGCTATATATTCGCGTGGCCGTGTGATAGCATTTGGAGAGGGAGAGCTAACTCTCCCCATTCTCGGCCGTACTAGGGCCTTTGGGGGCATATATATATATATATATATATATATATATATATATATATATATATATATATATCATGTCTATTCCCAAGCAATAGAAACTTTATTATTATAGAACTGTGGAACTCTGTAGTATCAGTTGCTACCGATTCACATTAACTTGCTGTAAGCAAAAAATAACTTAAACTGAAATTTTCAATCTTGAGGTATGGCTGTAAACTTTTTGATCACAGATTTGTTCAATTCCGGGTACACATTTTTGTAACATCACATAAGGCTTCAAGTTTATCTCACATCCAACTGACCTCATTACAATTCAGAATTAGTGTAGTTTATGTCTGTTTACATAATACAAGCTTTTTGCAATGTCCACTTTGATTGTAACTGATCGATAAAATGCTCATCATTTGTAATAGCCTAATAATGATAATCAAAACAATAAACTGTAGGTTCAGTGATCTTAATGAAGATTTGTAGGTTGCTAGCATTTGATCATAGACGTGGCACCAGTCCATAGAGACACTGATTGTTGGACTGAGCCGTGTTAGTTGGTACAGACTATCTAGTTGGGATCTATACAACAATCACGATGAGTGGTTAATGATGTATTATATAGCTGAGATTCTGTTTCACTGGTGTAGATACATTCACTCTCTATTTTACATCGTGAGTCTCAGAATTTGTCTATACTTTTTTCTTCGATACCTAGTCGTTTCTACCACTGGTGCTTTTATTACTGTTACTTCTCTAAGATTTATCTGGAAAAGTCCATCTCATTGTGCTAATGTTGTGTGACAACTTGAACCAATGCCCATATGTACTGACTGACTTAATGGGCTTAAGAATCTTCCAGTAATGTACAAGTCTGAGAAAATATATTCCGTATCAATCTCGATTTGTAGAATCATATGTGTATACATTCAAAATAACACCTTAATAACCTGGATTCGATTTACAGTAGTTATTTGTATAAACCGAAGTCGAAAGATTTATGACAAACTGACTGTAAAGTCTTCAATAATTATTGTCTTTTTAATTGTCATGTGATTGTGTAAATAAAATTTTTTCACTGCCTACTTTAAATTTAGTTGATTTTAAAAAAACAATCTACGGGAAAAATTCATGGTAAATTCTCACTTATCGATTTGGCGGGTAATGAACGTGGTGTGGATACAAGTAGTTCTGATCGACATACTCGAATGGAAGGTGCTGAAATTAATAAAAGTCTTTTAGCTTTAAAAGTAAGTTAAGAACACCTTTTGTGTTTGAGGTATAAGATATGAGTATTATCTTGAGAATATTCGTAGGACATTCATCAATTTATCACATAAGTGTTATCTAGCACTTGTCGGCAAATCACCACAGTTAGGAACCTGACAGCGCTGGGTGATCTTTGCGTTCTGCCATGGAACTCGTCAGTAGTAGGGATCGACGACCCCGCATCAGAAAATATAACCCAGGACCTTCAGTCACATTCGAACATAACGCGTAGACCACTGAGTCGGATATGATTATTAGTTGCTTACATGAATATCATCATGTCTATATTTGAAACTATCTTAAATAGAGACGATCAACTGAGTAGGATACATTACATTTATCTGGTTAACACTCTTTCTTTTAGTAAGGTTCTTTCTTACGGGATGGGACAACTAATCTCATACACAACTCTCCTCTGTTATCCGGACTTGAGACGGAATAACCTTAGAAGGGCTTCAGGCGGCGCTATCCTTTGACATATATTATTCAAAATTTGTTTTGCGATACTTATTATGTAAAAGGTTTTCTCACACAGTCCCTACCAAATTACATATTATTCCATTGTTCTTCCTGTTTTTTCTTGGTTGTACATGATTCGTTTTGTTTTATTCATTATCTCTTCTTGATGGATAAAGTTGCTCAATTCAGTTGATCTACTTGTATCAATTCATAATACTTGAAGCCAACTTGTTGTAAATATCTCATGTGTTATCTTAATTGGTTTACATACACTACTCTCATTGATTGATTCGAATGGTACTTAACTGCATTCGTTACAAACAAAGATGTTTATGGACTCCATTCTATGCCTTTTCTCATATCTATTATGTAGGATTTGTTTGATATGTGTACTCGTAATACTCCCTCATTACTAACAGAGTTGGTTTTTGTTATTAAGGGAACTTAATCAGTGTATCTTTCTAATACTAATCAATACCTTTGATTGAACGCTCCTTCCTTATCTTCTTGACTAATCACTATTACATGACCACATGAACAAATTTTCGCGTGATTCGTTGCTTTCTGTATTTATGTTATGTATTGTGTTGTACGTATTCTCATGGTTAGTGTGGGAGTATTAGGAGAGACTGTAAGCTTGAAGTTAGTACTTCAAATTTGACTAAAATGATCAATGGTAAGCTCTCGTTACTATCAAGCTCATACAATAAACGTCTAAATGATCAGCTGAATAATGTGACTGTATAACATGAATGTATGAGTCAACAAGAATGTTTTGTTAGGTTTTACAGATCACTTCGATATGTTTGTTTAGTGAAAATTCATATGAAACATTTTATTTCAACGAAAAGTGTTTTTGCTGGAAATGTTTCTTCTCTTTTTTTACGTGTGTAGGAATGCATTCGTGCTCTTGGTCGGCGTGGTGCACATCTACCTTTTCGTGCAAGTAAATTAACTCAAGTACTACGTGATTCATTTATTGGAGATCGTTCTCGAACGTGTATGATTGCTATGATATCACCTGGTATGTCCAGCTGTGAACATACATTAAATACACTACGTTACGCTGATCGGTAAGATTCTTCTCATGCTCTGTGTGTACGTATGTTTATGTGATTTACTGTCGTCAAAGAATTGTCACCACCTTGTTTTAATATATATATCCATTTAGCTATTTTTAAAAAGTTCCTTGCAATATATTTTATTTTTAGGGTGAAAGAACTTGGACCAGGAACTTTGTCAGCAAGTATGTTTTGTTTTTGTTTAAAAGTTCTTTTAATTACAAGTTATTTAACATTATTGCGAAATACCAGTTTCTTTAACATATCTTTAAGACAGACACTATGTCTGAGGTTTGAGCAACATTAATCATCGGCTAGCCTGAACTGAAGTAAGCGCATCGCAGTAGGTGATTTTCAAACCTATCACGTATTAGTTGAAAGTTGACTTGATTTAACCAGTGAGCAAGTGACCACTTTTGAAGCATTTCTGTTACTGTTAACTTACTAACTGACATGTAGATAGTTCTTCTATCTACTGTTATTGTTTGTAAGTAATCACTTGTGCTTTCAGTGTATCATGTATCATCCAATTAATGTTCAGGCTTGAAATCTTATTTCAATGATTATAATGCCTAGTTGGTGGAGCTCGACTATTTATTCTCAGAATTTTGATGTTTAACAAGCACCCCTCAGTCAAGATGTGTGTTCTTATTTGTGTACATACTTAAAGGCTTACATTTCATCAGGAATTATTACATTTCTTATTGGGTATCTTACGTTCTTTTTTATTTGACTAAAATATTCTTTATAGGTAACAGTAATACTGATCTACCGGCAACTGGTAACACAAATCAACCACAGTTATCATCTCGTAGTTCAAACTGTACTGTTGCTGGAAGCACAGTGACTCCACAAATCAACTTTCGGAATCCTCCAAATACTAATATAGGTGAGTTTGTCAACTTAGTAATGTGTTATCTCTTTTTCTCTCCACAAAAATAAATTATAGGAACAAGCGGAAATATCTTGTCGAAAAATTATTACCTTTCATCCAATAATAATGATTTTAGTAATAACAACTGGCAGAATGATACATTGACAAACAATCATGTCAATTCAATTGCTGGCGGTGATGGTGATTTAGCTATGCTTCGATCAGCTAATGTAAGTTTTTGTTTAAGATTTGCTCTATTTCATATTTGTTTACTAATTTGAAAATGTATGTATCCTGTAATTTTCCCACTTAACATGTTAGAAAATAAACACACCTCCTTAACAAACCTGTTCTTTTGCTTGATATTGTTCAAAGATCCTTTTCTAAATACTGCTTCTCATAATCTTCTGGAATCATCAGTGATGATGTGACGACGTGCATGCTCTATATCAATTATTCAATGTAAAGGAATATCATTTAAACAGAACTGTTGTTAAAGTCTTTTTACACACACACACCTTTTAAATAGTAAAGTTGAATGAATATTAACCTGATTAGGTTAAGTATTACATATACTTTTTGCTGAGAATTGTTGACTACAATCAATCATCATGTGACATTAAATGTGAGGCAGCTATCATTACTACTATAATTAGCTTCATGAAATCATCTTTTCCTTGTAATGTGAAGATAAAGTAATCAATGGATTCCATATTGTGTGTTACTCATTATGTACCAACTTTAGTACAATGTGATTGAATTAGTGTACATTTCATAATACTAATTATTTACTAGTAATCTTAGTAAATTGTAAATCTACCTTTGTAGGTGTTGTTTGTACTTCATTTTGCTCTCTTCAATAGGAAGGTGAAGTACCTGAAGAAGTTCTTCATTTTCATGAAGTTATTGATCAGATTGAACGCATGGAAGAAGAAATTTGTGATGATCACAAAGCTGTTTGTCATGTAAGCAATCTTGATTTGCCTCCGTTGTTTACAAATCTTAACTTTTGTTTAAAAAATGGTTCTATATGGATATATACATTTAAATGGTTTTAAGGAATCGGCATAAAGCTGGTTTCCTGCTACCTTTCAATGGTCAGTAAGGGATATCAGTAGTCAAGGAGTTCAGTGAGTTGGGATTCTACAAGAAGCACCCTTTTCAACTGTTTAATCTGTGTCGACTCACTTGTTAAGTGTAGGTGAATGAAGCAGCTGACAAGGGAAATATCGTGCTTCGATGCACTTGGATTAAGTCTTAGCTATTTTACTTCATATATTGAGCTTTATCTTCCGTGAAGTCGAATTCTTATCATCACACACAGTCACTGGTTTATTCCATAATTTATTATATTTCAAACTTCTTCGTCTCTTCCTGTTTATGGTTGTACTCCAAATCAATCGATGGTTTTCACTGCCCAACTTCCTATCATCGGTTCAGGGACGCAAAAGTCAGTCATAATCAGCGTAGAACCTGATATATATGTACTTCGGCTCAAGTTACCATGGCAAGTTAGCGCAATCAATACGGAAGAAATAAAAATAATGTAGCAGTAATAATAGTGATTGAGACTAAATTTTGAGATATGTTCTGAAATAATTAGAAGGAAAAGGTATGTGTAAAGGAATACTAAAACTCAAGATCTAGAGAAGGATAACGAGTTAATCCATCTTTGCCACGTCACGCAACATCACCAACCACCGGTCTCGGTTATCTCTCTGGACCTAATCTGGTGGTCGGTATCTATAAACATGACTTCGACCAGTGGTCATTAAATTTATGGACTAATGCCACTTTTTGAGTTGGTCAACCCTAACTTTCTTTCTTCTACACCAGCTGATATCACCAATCATGTCAAATGGTGGTTAGGCATCCGAACTTTCTGAATTACACTGAAATTTCGTCTGCTACCAAACCTAACAAGACTGATGAGAATTTCAAGATAAGAGTTTTACGCACTCAAGTGATTTACTCATTATTTGTCTAAGCTTTGTTTCACTTTTTTATTGAAATTACCATCAGTATTTTCAAACAAATTTTTTTTTTAAATTTTGCTTTTATAGTCCATGAGCGATTGGACTAAGGAGCATTATTCTTTATACAAGATATCAAATCAAGTGGAATTCGATGCTGAAGGTTAGTTTTATGTTGTAGATTTTTAAAATGTGTGTATTCCATTACATTGATTTTTTGTGGAGATTGCTGTTTTCTATAACATACTTCACAGAACTTGGACAACGATTGAAAATCAGGAAGTACTAGATGGATTTTTCGTCCATCAGCTATGTACATCTATCGGGTGACCCTGTTGTGAACAAGAACGCAGACGGGGATAACCAAGTTGTATTTTGATACAAAATTACTGAGTTCTTTTGTAAAGTTTGGAAATCGTACGTTCAATGCTTCATTTACAAATCATCCAGCAATTGTCTCAAACTTTATCGTTCCTTCATTGCCATAACAATTACTCTTTGTTCCCATTGTTTTCGATTCGATCATTCCAATCCTGTGCTGCTAGGTTTTCCACTTCCAATTTGTGTTACATATTACTTATGTCTATCAACATAAGTAGCATACACCACAACTCCACCAGCAATTGAACTCAGGCCTCTTGTGGTGGACACCTCACTTTACCATTGAGTCGTCACCCAGTGGTTTACGTTTCTAACTTCTATCAATCTGTATTACTGCACGACCGCAGATTGAGATCTCTTGGGTTAGGACGAAACGACTAGTTACTGCATCTTCGTTTTCAATGGTCGTCGTTTATTACTCATTTTTTGTCAACTGTGAATCAGTTCAATAAATACGTGAACTGTCATGATCTAAACTTTATTTCACGAGATTTAGGAGACATCTGTGTTCAGAATGTATTCGCGTTTGTGAAAATATTACTTGTTCAATCTTCGTTTCTGTTGTTTGAAATATCCATAGAAGTCCTCAAAACTCTGGCTTTTGAGCTACTTTGTTGTTTCAAGTTTAATATTTTCTATGTCATCTCACTTTAGCCTTCGCATAACCGTTTTGTAATTCGCAATCACATAAATTTTTCAAGAGTTTAAGTCTAATCAGTAAGAACGGTAATCTTACTGTCTGATGACAAGCTCGTAAACAACCACTGTTAGATGTACAGTCACATTGCTATAATGTCAGTGTAGTTTAGTTCTCTTTTAAGTAGGTAATTTAGTCATGAATCTTTCATTGTTCTTCTGAACAACATTGTCGAGTTCAGCAAACAAAATAACACCAAAATCATCCACATTAACCACAAATTTTAACCACTACCTTGATACTGTAATGATACCATTATCAACTTTTTTCAAAATTTTCTCGCGTCTCGAATTTTATTTTTTATTTTTTCCATTCATTACTGCCCGTGATATAAATTTGATGTCACCCTTGTAGAACCATTAATTAATTTTGTTCATATTTCACCAATATCTGTTTGCCTACTTTTGGTTAGATTATATAAAATTGTCATTTTCTTACTGGTTCATGTTCTGTTCTGTTATGTCTTGTTGCTGAATGGATGCCCAGTTAATGTATGACGTGATAAAACCGCCAGTCAGAGAGCAGTGAATTATCGATTGGAACAGTGACACAAGAAAACCGTACGAGCAATACTTATCGGTTCTGCTTCTGCCTAGCTCAGCCAGTTAAGTCCAGAACAGCCTCTGCGGTGTGAATCATTATATTTCAAACATACTGAGTTTATATATCAAACAGACTGACCACATCGAACCAATAAAATAGAAAATATAGCATTTGTACAAGAGTTTAGCCAAATCTGGCTGTGAACAGGGGGAGCAGTAATTAATAGACTGGGTATAACTCAGGAATGGTAAATCGTATAATAGTTTAATTAATTAGCAAATATACAATAAAAATTATATGCATAATATTGGTCCATAAATGGATCCCAACGTTACCATTCACTATTGTTATCGGGGCATAACATGTTCGTTGTACCGTTATAAATAGACCATTATTATTCATTTCTTTGCTTTACTGTTGACCGTTTTTGTTATTGGTTGTGTTATATTGTAAAATCAATTGTTACTCTTACTCCATCCTTTATTCTTTTCCTCTAAAACAGAATACAGTGCTCGTTTAGAATATCTACTTGGCAAACAAATTAAAGTTTTATCCTCTTTAAAAGGCAAGTTAATATATTGTTAATCATCTATTTGTTATTATCCTTAATTTTATTACTGTCATTTTCAGTTCAGCTGGGTGGTCTTTTTTGATGTTCTTATTGTATTTGTAGTTGACGTTAATAATGTCTAAAACTTTGATAAATGCTTTTGATATAACTGTTGAATTAAGATAAATTCTGTTTACCTCAATAATAGAGCTTATGACTGAGATTCTACTATCCGTGGACTAGATATTTCGATTAATAGTCTGTGAACAGGCTAGGCTCTTGATCTATTAGATGCGCGATTTGCGATCAAATATAGAGAATCAAAATATAAACGAGACAATACTTTACTCAGCACAGTTACAAGCAGTTTACACTCAGTGAGTTAGTTCCGAATTGAAATTAATAAGAAGAAAGAAAATCACAGATTAAGTAGTCAACTAGCTGTGTCTATCTGTTCAAGTTTTTTCGGCAGTTACATCTTATTTTCATCAGTCACCCTTCAGTATCACAACTACACAATCCAGTTCAAAAAATATAACAACATTTACTCATCGGTAATCAGTTTGTCGTCTATGTTACTTGATATGACTGTAAAATAAGAAGGCCGTATCCAATTCGTTATGATTTTATGTCCGGCTTTTGATCACGTGACTTGTCCACCAATCGGAATACGACTTGTCTGATTATAACACTGTGCCAAATCAATGACGTTCGACCGATACAAGCAGTCTAGTGTCCTTATTGGTCCTTTATCCGCCTAACCCTTCCAGTTGAATGCAGAACACCAATAACAGCTTCTGCTACGCGAATCATTTATTTCAAGCATACTTGGTTTATATATCAGACAGATAGACCTTATCGCACCATAAAATAGAAAATAATATTCGTACAAGATCAAGCCAAATGTGGCTGTGAACGGTGGGATACAATAACCAATAAACTGAATATAATTTAGGGACAGTAATTCATGTAATAATAATTCATAGGTCAAAAGGAAGCTTACAATGAGATGAATATAGATATCACATAATCTTATTACTCAATAGTTAAACAATAAGAATATATATATATAGATAGATAGATTAATAGGTCCCGGAAGTTACCTGTACTTATGTCTTCACCAGGATATAACATTACTATTTAAATAACCTATTGTTTTTCAGCAACATTTTTCAGAATTTTCGTTAATGTGACTAAATAAAGACTGATTCAATGCAGTTGATGTGATATCAACTAATGGGAGAAATCCAAACTCTTTTATGTTGACTGTCTGAAAACTAAATTACACATCTTATCAAATCTTATTCAAATTTGATAATTTCATCACTCACTAGTTCTGATGTAGTATTTCTCTCCCTCAAGTGGAACAGAAACTTTCAATCGTTATAATATACATTTTTTTCATTTAGTGGATTTATATGGTTCTGATCTAACAATTGCCATCGTACGGTCAAGAGTGAGAAGAATCCGCTCTCTTTCTCGAAATGCTCTCATATGGCCACGCATATATAGCCTCTGCCAGGGAAGTCCTATTCACTGCCTTCTCGTAGCGAGGGTGTTTACGAAACTGAGAGGACGAAAGGTGAATGTCCAGCGCTTTAACCGGGTTGGTGGAAACGGAAAGTTCACCTAGGGGAGTTGGGAAACCCTGATTCCAAACCAATAGTGCACATAGGCTCCAGGATCCAGAACGAACAAATGACGTATGAACCAATCATTGGTCACCGGCCTTTAGATCAAAGGCTCCGGGTGCGGTCCCCTAGAGAAACCACCTACTTCAGTCCAGGCATCTGGACAGTATCACAGCCCCCACACAAATCAAATGAGATTTGTGTGGCGCATATATATCTGGTGCCTCTTTTTACCAATATTTATGTGTTCAAATAAATAAGTAAATAACTCAAATCAGAATATGATAACTATTAGTCAATAATATGTCTTTATATACAACTGGTGTTATATGCGAAATTAAAGTATCAGACATGGTTGATGACATTGTTTTAAGGAGACAAAAAAGCAATTCAGTACCTGGAAATTATCATATCATCTCTGTTTATCATCATTGTTCATTCTCGATTATCTTATCAGAAAATTGTTTTGTTTGTTTGTTTTTCCTATTTTCACAGATAAAGTGACATTATGGCGCCGTGATCTACGACAAGAAGAAGAATTAAGCACTAATTTACAACGAAATCATAAATTATAGTTTCTAACTCATTTTATTGACACAAATCAATAACATAAATAATATGAAATGTTTAACAATTTTCACTGAATCAATCATGTTTCAAATGTATCCGACTGTCCGTTCACCGATTCCACAAGGTGATGAAGGTAATCTAGTCAACAACATTTTTGTTGGTTAGATTTTTTGTCAAAGATTTACTGTGATACCATAAAATAGGATTGTGAAATGCTTCCTTTTTACAGTTTGTATGTGGTTATAAGCATATCAAACATTGAGAAGACTTTTCGTGTTTTCAAAACACTCCTATTGTGTTACACTGTTGTTGCACCATGTCAAACACACACGGTTGCTGGTAATTTGTATGCCTGTAAAACATTGAAAGCGTTTGCGGATTATTGTCTTATATGTATCATCAATCCTTGTTCTCTGTATTTTTGCAGTTCTCATTGTTCTATTCTTATTTTTTTTACTTACACCAATACCAAATAAATAAATAACTCTTCATGCCTTCTCTCTTTACATGTTATCATT
Organism: Schistosoma mansoni; assembly: GCF_000237925.1. Classification (NCBI taxonomy): domain Eukaryota; kingdom Metazoa; phylum Platyhelminthes; class Trematoda; order Strigeidida; family Schistosomatidae; genus Schistosoma; species Schistosoma mansoni. Next base: position 3,827,972 of record NC_031500.1, read on the forward strand.
TTTAAAAGTATAAACGTTACAATATCCGAATTGCATATTCCATTACCGTTTGTGATTCTGTTACTAAGTCTAACATTACATTTCAAGTGACTGAATGCTCTTTTTCTCCAAGATACTATTTACTTTCCCCCCTCCATCTTTAATGTAACAATAATCTATTTGCGCACTGAATTACTGTTGATTCATTTCTCACACAAAATGAAATGTATGTACCTATTAAATTGCAATGTATTAATTTCTGTTTTTAGTTGCTTCTTTATTCATTGACTATTTTGCATGTTAAAAGACAATGGCATAACTTCACAATGTTGACGGTACCACCACATGCTTTAAGGATGAAAAGGTCGGTGGTTTTTATCAACAATTTTCTGTTCATTTATTCATTCACTATTCTAACAAATACATTCTTAGGATCGAAAATAGCACTTGATCGAAGTTTACATGTCTTTCATTATGTTTGTGGATCTTTTTAGATGCATCCTTAGTTGTTGTGTTTGTGAGTTTTAATCGTCACTTGCCGGACGTTATCGTCATCAGTTTAGGTTTGTATCCATTTTTTCCCCAAAATATTTTAGTTGAATCCAAGCGAGAGTAGTCCTGGTTTAGGATATTTTTTGTCTCTCCATTGCATTGCACTTATGTTGCAGTCTACAAAATGCCCGTTTACCTCCATAAATGTTTTCTTTCTGTTCGATAACATTGTATTTAGACTGTGATACCATTGTAGTAAGTTAGTTATAATCAACATTTTCGACATTCCACGTTAGCACAATGTGTTGGAATTACTTCATGAAGAATCCCATAATAGACATCGGCAGTGGTATAAGGAACTAGGTAAATAAAAAAGACGTTTCGAAACAGTTATGCAAGTATCTTGCTAAACCATCTAATCATTTTAACTTTAAACTAGGTGGGTGCTCGTGCTTCCTGGTGATGATTCAGTTGTTTGCCATTCGAATCCGCTAACTATATCTAGTCCTAGTTATAGTTCAGGAAACCCAAGTTATCATGGTACGACCAAGGATAGGGAGAGTCCGCTCCCCTCCATGGCCACATGCCTACTGGCTTTAGTGTTGCATTAAGCGCTAGAGTTGAGGCAGCGCTATGTAGCTGGTCTATTCAGCAGTTCCTCGAAGTGTTCCACCCATCTATTCCTCTGTTCCTAAATTTCGGTGATTGTCTTGCCTTCTTTGTCCTTGAATGGTCTCTCTGATTTACTGTATTTCCCTCTCAGTTTCTTTGTCGTATCACACAGTTCTAATTCCCCTCTTCACTTACTTGTTTGCTTCAGTGTATTTGACCTGTGCCTTGACTTTCTCTGTTTTTGTTCGGCTGTTGTTAATTACTGTCTTCTCGTTCTTCTTTTCTTGAATCATGTCCAGAGTTCCCATAGAGATCCATTCCTTATGATGATGCTTCTTGCGACCCAGAACCTCCTGCTTCTTTGACCCCTTTCCAATTGTCCTCTATCGTAGTTTCTTCTTTCAGGAGATCCTGTAAGGCTTGGAACCTGTTGTTGAGGATTATCCTGAATTCGTTGAGTTTGTTAGTAACTCGAAGAAAGGCTGTATTGAACCTTTGTACTGCTGTTTCTCCAGCTGTCTAGTGTTTCTCTAGCTTCAGTTTCATCATGGCCACAACCTGGTGGTGATCTGTAGCTATATCAGCTCCCCTCATGGTTCTCATTTTTCCCATTGACCTTCTGAACTTTTTAGTGATGCAAATATGATCTATCTGGTCCTCTGTAGTATGACGCGGTAAGACCTATGTAGCTTTGTGTATGCGTTTGTAGGGGAATATACTACCACTTATAACCATTTAGTTGAAGGCATAGAGATTTGAAAGTCTTTCAGCATTCTCGTTCTTTTTCTCTCAGTCAATGTTGTCCCATGATATTTCCATATCCGATGTTGACCATTCCGACTTTGGCGTTTAGGTTCCCCATCAGGATGGTCCGGTCGTTTCCTAGGCAATTCTCTACGATCGATTGAATTTTCCCATAAAACTGATCTTTAATGTCTTCATTGCTATTATTGGTAGGTGCATTATACTGGATAATGTTTATTGTTTTGAAGAATGTTTTGATGATTCAGAATCCATGAGATTCCCATTCTATAAGTGCTTTTCGTGCGTCTTTGGTCAGCATCAGTGCAAGTCTTTGTGTGTGCAAAGTATTTTCTTCATGACGAGGGCACATCAGCATTTTTCCCGAATTTATCTTTTCTGTCCAACTTGCGTCCATTGGTTTTCATTTATTCCAAAAATCTCCAAGTTGTATCTCTACATTTTTGTGACTGTTTGATTGGTCTCCCCGGTCTCCTGCATTGTCCGAACATTCCATATACCTATATTAATTGTTGCCCTGGTTCTTAGAGGTGGTGTTGGTCCAGAGAATCTCGGGTGTAACCATAAGGTTTCATAATTTTTCTAAATAAAGATCCCTCAACTCTCAGGGAAGAGTTTAATCGGTTTAAAAAATCTTTATCTGGTTGGCGTTTTTTTAGGGGATAGGGTTGTTAACTTCATGACGAATCCCATAATAGACATCAGCAGTGGTATAAGGAACTAAGTAAATAAAAAAGACGTTTCGAAACAGTTATGCAAGTATCTTGCTTAACCATCTAATCATTTTAACTTTAAACTAGGTGGGTGCTCGTGCTTCCTGGTGATGATTCAGTTGTTTGCCATTCGAATCCGCTAACTATATCTAGTCCTAGTTATAGTTCAGGAAACCCAAGTTATCATGGTACGACCAAGGATAGGGAGAGTCCGCTCCCCTCCATGGCCACATGCCTACTGGCTTTAGTGTTGCATTAAGCGCTAGAGTTGAGGCAGCGCTAGTCGATTGAATCTCCGTGAGTAGTCACTTATATGTTGTTAGATTAGAAAATGCATCAGTGAGGTGAAGTTGGTGTGAGATACGATCTCTATTCGTCATCGCCCACTCTCCGACTGATCTCATTAAAGTTGATTCTTGTCAACAGCCAAATGTTTCACCTGGCTGTTGATACTACCTTGACGTGGCTGTCGGGCTTGCTTATCGTAATGAACCAACCGAGCTATACTGGCTCGAACAATCGTTCCTACCATGCCAGACAGGTCGGTTGAAGAGCGGTAAGGCTAAACGCAGCTAATTCGAAGGCGAAGTCGTACTGTTGACTGTACAGGGGTGTGATGGCAGTAAAATGTTCCCTTCGGACAACCAGCATGACACTAGTGCTGACTCCCCACTAGGAGGGGTGTGGTTACAAAAGGTCGACCCTAAAAATGCTTCACCTCGACTTATCCCATGGATATCCGTCTCCGGCGGTCAGGTGCCAACAAGTACGGAGCTAACTTCAATGTTCCATTTAGACTGTCTGAGCATGGTGATTAACTGTAGAGTAGCTGAAGGCCAGATAAACTGTTCCACTCGTTCTAAACGCCTGGGCAGAGAGCAGGTACGAGTTCTGTCTTTTTCCGAGATTATCTAGCTTACACTTGACTTTTAATTGCCGTTTCGTTTATTAGTCTGTTGCAACTGTGCTCAGACAATCGTTTATTCTTAGCAAACACCGATTTTAAGCATAAAGAAGACATCGTCTAACATGGCGACCATCTGCACCAAACCAACGATAGACTCAAATAGTCTGTATTGCCATCAGTCATCTTTGGAGTATTTTTCACTCACTTACGCCAATCATGAGTACGAGAGTTGTTTTGTTTTTCTAGTTTACCATCGGTCACTCAATATTAACAGTGCAATTGTGATCTCCTCGATCAAATCATTTGCAATTTTAGAACCGTCCTTGCGAGACTAAGGTCAAGCTTATTTACCCGATAAGTTTGTTATGGTAACAGTAAACTGACTCTAATCCCTAATCCAAGGAAATGGAAACAGGATTCAGATTAAGAGTAAGTGAACTTACTGAGAGTAAAACTGATGTTTCAGAGCAGTTCAGTACAAATCGATATTTTCTTTATCGTGATTAGGACAATAGTGAGCTGCCAAAAATGTTACGCAGACTATTTTTAATGATCGAAATCTCAAACTCGATATGATTCAACTGTTCTGGACACTTTGATGCTTGTAAAGGGAGATTACTATTTTTTTAGTTGTCCTTTATTCCAGTGGCAATACCGTGTACTTAAGGGTAGGCTATTTCATTGTTGAAATTCGTTTCAATCTGCAACTCAGTCAGAACGTGTAACAGTCAGCGGACGGATGTTTTTTCAATAGCTGTTTTGTTCGCATACAATTTAACTATAAACAAAATTTGAACATTCAACGGTTTGTAATCTTACATCCTTTCTTAAAAAATAGTGGTTGGCTTCATCATGACCAATAAGATCATTTGATTCAATTTACCTACGAATCCTTTCAAAAAATTAGTGTAGCCGAATATTTTTCAGTTATTAGTTCTTTTGTAAGGTATTAAATAACTACTCATCCTTAAGTACAGTTGACCTTTCTCACAGTGTAGTTGTTGCATTTGCATGAGCTAATGATTTGGTTTGTACGTTGTGAACAGCTTATTACGAATTCAAAATTCAATACATTAATTTGTATTCACTTAGCTCTACTTGCTGTAAATTGCACAATTTCAGAAATTCATTGTTGGTGCAGTAATTCGAATACTTCTAATAATCATATAGCAGTTCATCTTTTGTCCCGGTCATCTGAAAGTGAAAACAAGCTTAATGCTACATCATGAGTATCCATTTGTATTTAATAATGATTTTCTTCAAAGAACGATGCGTTTTGATGTAATAACATCACTCCAATAACGATAGGCCTGATGATGCAACGGATATTCTAGTTTTACAACTGGATACCAGTAGCACCTTCTATGTTCGATCGTTCCCAGTCAGATAGAAATCAGAAGTCAGACGAGAAGAGGCAGGAAAGATATATTTGATTCGTTACCAATATATCGAGGACCTTTTCTATAAGCTGGCTAATGAAACGTAGGAGCTGTGTCCCACGCTGTGTTGAAACGTGATCTGGTGCGGATGCATGACCGAAAGCCTTCAGCTAAACAAGTCCACTTAAACAACGTGGTCAGCATCCAATGTCGAACACTTGATGGGCTATTGATTTTGGGGAATTATTTACAGCTACAGGCCGTTATTAGGGCTTTAGGTTTATTCAAAAACTAATCCAAATATGTAAGTTCGCATAAGAATTCCTTTTTATCATATAAGTTATCTTCTCGAGGGAGGATTTTCAGTCCTTTACGCAACCATTTGAACCATTTTGGTCGGAATTCGAGCTATTGGATACTGGGAGAGCTCAGAAAATGCGCGGTCTACTTAAAAATTGAGGGTCGAAGCTACAGATATATAGTAAATAGTACTTTTAACTCTTTTTTTCAAATTGTCTTGAGTTCGCGTTTTAAAAAATATTGTTATTGACTATCAAAATGCTGTTAAGACTTTGTTATTTGGTTTTCCTTGGTTCTAAACAGGGCTGTTTCATAGATTTGAAGGGTTGGAACGACCTTGAGCTAGTTTTTAGTCAACGAGTTGACGATGTTCATCCACTAAGCGGTTTTTAAGAAAGAAATCATGCAATTTTAGTTGATGAAAATTAGTTGGACATGACATCGCACCGGTTACAGTGTTAATGAAGTTTTTTAAATGCTGAAATGTGGTTTAAAAAGTACTTGTATATGGGTTTGTCGGAACCTCAAATTCAGATGGAATTAAAGGTAAAATTCATTTAAGGTATCACTCATTGTCCACAAATACGTCAAAAGTTTCGTGTAATTTCAGCTAACATTGCTCAACTCAAATGTCACTGATCTCATCGACATATGCCGTGTTTTTGTTTACGTCTGTGTTGTTTTCTTCAAACCTACTTCTTTTCTAAACCACCATTCGTATTCGAGCCCAGAATTCATTGTACATAAGTGATACCCGTCTCAATTATTTCGGCTGATAGCGTATTACACCGAATGGTCTCAGCATTCCATCACACACGACCAGTACTTCATTCTTCTGTGCATTTTACTCTCCTAATAATGACAGTCTTGTATCTCGCATGTATCACTTGTCGGACAGGTTTTTGAAGGCAAAACAAGGGTTTTGAGTCCGCTGTGATTTTGTCAACCAACCTATATGAGACAATGAGACCTTGAAGATAATTTAACTGGTTGTTCAATCAATCTAGAATTATTTGCAACTATTTAACATGGAGTCTACCTTTCATCTCTTCACCCTCATAATTTCACTTTCCTTATTTTCCATGTTTTTGTCCGTCTGCTTTTTAACTTATGAAATCCAATTTAGTTGTTGGTACTTGGGATTGAACTATGCTTTTGGCTCAGGTTCGTGACTGTATTATTGTTTACCTACGCCTGTTACACCTCATATAGCGTAGGCTGCCGACCAACAATTTCCGACGTACTATGTACTAGGCTCCTCTTTCCAGTTGTTTACAGTTGCTATTTAGTCTTCTGATGTCTGCTTTCAATTCTTGGTTCAATATGTTCTTTGGTCTGCCTCTTTACCTCTTGCTTTGATTCCAAGTTAGGCCTTGCCTCGTAATTCAATTTGATCTCCACAATCCTTATCCAAGTTGTTCACTGTATTCTGTGCTTCACTTGAGGTGTGGGGAGTCTTCATAATTCAGTCAAACACCAGGAGAATGAGTAAGGGTGAGAGTAGGAATCTTTGTCTGACACCAATTCTTACTTGAAGTGCATCTGCCAGCTGTCTTCCATGAACGACTTTGCAGTGTAGTTCGTCGTATGAGTTCCGTATGATGTTGAAGATCTTCTCAGTTACACCATATTGTCGAAAAGGTTCTGCTATAAACTCTATCGAATGACTTCTCATAGTCAATGAGGTTGATGTATTATGACGAGTCCCATCGAATTGACTGTTCAACAATGATACGTAGTGTCATGATTTGGTCTATAGATGACCGACCCTTACGGAATTCAACCTGTTGATCTCAAAGTTGGGTGACTACTGAACATTTAATTCGGTTCAATAACACTCTTTAAAACTTTTCTTGGTACTCTTTTATTTATTTATGTTTGTTTGTTTATATACCAACATTAGTACAAAGAGACGCCAGATACAGCACAGATTAAGTGCAGATTGCATGGCTTGGATATCATCGCACAGTAAGACAATATCATTCGCATACTCAGGATTGGAAATTCTTTCGCCAGACCACAGATTCACACCACCATTGCCTACATCCATCAGGGTTATTTCCAGAACGTCATTGATGGCAAAGTTGAAAAGGAATGGTGATATTTTGCAACCCTACCTAACCCACTGCTTGAATGGAGAGAAGTGGTTTTATGCTTTCATTCTGCCCGAGGTGTTATTAGATAAACCTTTCAAGATGTTAATAAACTTCTCAGGGACACCTTTCTTTAATAGGCAATCTCAGAGAACAATCCTATCCAACTAGTTGAAAGTGTCTCCTATTTCAAGAAACACTACGATTGTTGGCCTATGACAAGTATGACTGTGTTCTAACATTCGGCGGAGAGTGTAGATATGACCAATTCATCCTCGACCAGACCAAAAACCAGCCCGCTTCTCGTGAGTCGATCTTTCTCGGTACTGAGATTAATGTGATGCCTGTGTGGTTCTCACATTTGCTCAAACCTTCTTTGGTGTCTCAATGAGGTATCCTTCTTTCCAGTCTATGGACACTTGTTCTTCCTCCCAAATCTTCCCGAATAGAACGTGGAGTATGTTTGCAGTCACTTCTATTTCTTACTTCATTGCCCTACTTGTATGTTGTCTGAACCTGCAACCTCTTCACACTTGATTTGTCTGATGGCCATGTTGATTTATTCGATCGTTGGTGAAGTGATATCTATAGAGATGTCTATGTGTGCTGCTTCGATATCCGGTGGATTCAATGGAGCTGGTCTATTCAGCAGTTCCTCGAAGTGTTCCACCCATCTATTCCTCTGTTCCTAAATTTCGGTGATTGTCTTGCCTTCTTTGTCCTTGAATGGTCTCTCTGATTTACTGTATTTCCCTCTCAGTTTCTTTGTCGTATCACACAGTTCTAATTCCCCTCTTCACTTACTTGTTTGCTTCAGTGTATTTGACCTGTGCCTTGACTTTCTCTGTTTTTGTTCGGCTGTTGTTAATTACTGTCTTCTCGTTCTTCTTTTCTTGAATCATGTCCAGAGTTCCCATAGAGATCCATTCCTTATGATGATGCTTCTTGCGACCCAGAACCTCCTGCTTCTTTGACCCCTTTCCAATTGTCCTCTATCATAGTTTCTTCTTTCAGGAGATCCTGTAAGGCTTGGAACCTGTTGTTGAGGATTATCCTGAATTCGTTGAGTTTGTTAGTAACTCGAAGAAAGGCTGTATTGAACCTTTGTACTGCTGTTTCTCCAGCTGTCTAGTGTTTCTCTAGCTTCAGTTTCATCATGGCCACAACCTGGTGGTGATCTGTAGCTATATCAGCTCCCCTCATGGTTCTCATTTTTCCCATTGACCTTCTGGACTTTTTAGTGATGCAAATATGATCTATCTGGTCCTCTGTAGTATGACGCGGTAAGACCTATGTAGCTTTGTGTATGCGTTTGTAGGGGAATATACTACCACTTATAACCATTTAGTTGAAGGCATAGAGATTTGAAAGTCTTTCAGCATTCTCGTTCTTTTTCTCTCAGTCAATGTTGTCCCATGATATTTCCATATCCGATGTTGACCATTCCGACTTTGGCGTTTAGGTTCCCCATCAGGATGGTCCGGTCGTTTCCTAGGCAATTCTCTACGATCGATTGAATTTTCCCATAAAACTGATCTTTATTGTCTTCATTGCTATTATTGGTAGGTGCATTATACTGGATAATGTTTATTGTTTTGGAGAATGTTTTGATGATTCAGAATCCATGAGATTCCCATTCTATAAGTGCTTTTCGTGCGTCTTTGGTCAGCATCAGTGCAAGTCTTTGTGTGTGCAAAGTATTTTCTTCATGACGAGGGCACATCAGCATTTTTCCCGAATTTATCTTTTCTGTCCAACTTGCGTCCATTGGTTTTCATTTATTCCAAAAATCTCCAAGTTGTATCTCTACATTTCTGTGACTGTTTGATTGGTCTCCCCGGTCTCCTGCATTGTCCGAACATTCCATATACCTATATTAATTGTTGCCCTGGTTCTTAGAGGTGGTGTTGGTCCAGAGAATCTCGGGTGTAACCATAAGGTTTCATAATTTTTCTAAATAAAGATCCCTCAACTCTCAGGGAAGAGTTTAATCGGTTTAAAAAATCTTTATCTGGTTGGCGTTTTTTTAGGGGATAGGGTTGTTAACCCCATTCCAGACCCTCTTTTCTCCGAGCTTGAGACCGGTAGTAACTCTAGAAAGGTTACAGGTCAGGTTGTGTTATTATTTATTGATAAAGTATTTTGCGCAGGTTGGTTGTAACTTATATTTATTCTTTTCACCTTAGACTTGTAGTTAGAACTTGTCCAATAGGGTTTCTGTAACCTTTATGTCAATTTCATGTTTCAGTATCTACTACTTGATTTTTCACAATTTTACTTTTCAATGGACCATTTGATAAAATCATGTGAAAGTTTAGCCAACCCTACTTATTCTATTAACTTCGAAAAACTTGTGGAATTTGGCTTGACTGGGATCGTCATTCGTGAATACCAACTACAAGGAATTAACTGGCTGATAAATTGTGACTCACAAGGTCATGGTGGACTGTTATGTGATGAAATGGGTTTAGGTAAAACATGTCAGGTTTGTATTGTGGTTAATTTATTGATTATACAAAGGTTATTTGCTTTATTTTAGCTGTTAGCAATTGGAAATCTAACTCTACCTTTTTGATTGTGTGTCCGCTTTCTGTCATAGAAAATTGGAGATGTGAACTTCAAAAGTTTGAATAGATTTTGTTTTTCCATTTCATACATCTTAGTATTGCTCCTAATATTTCATTCATGACTTATATCGGTGACAAGGTAGCACGTCATAACTTGCGATCTGATTATAATAAATCGATTAAAGTTCTTTTGACCACTTATGAGGTAAACTATTTCATTTCACTTACCTTGATAAGTAGATTTGTATTAATGATGAAGCATTTTTTAAAACAGTATATTGGAACTATGTTATTGTTGATGAAGGGCATCGTCTTAAAAACTCCAATACTCAAATATATGCAATGTTAAATGAGGTAAGTCTTCTTATATATATGTTGAACTGTTAATTAGATTGTTGAATTTGATATGCTTGAATTTTGGTCTATTCAGTTTCAACGTATAAATCTAATTCTGTTTACCTTGGTTTCGGTAATTGGACAATTTTCTAACACAAATTGCATAACTGAGAGTTGATTATGCAAGTCAGTTTAATTTTTAAGTTACATTAAGATGGTAAATTCTGATTTAGACAATTATCATAAAGTACATTAAAATTCATATATTTGGTTTTGCTTCGTCTAACTGTTGTGAACAAGCCCCCAAATGCCCTGGTACGGCCGAGAGTGGGGAGAGTCCGCTCTACCTCTCGAAATGCTCTCACATCGCCACGCGTTTATAGCCTCTGCCAGGGAAGTCCTACTCACTGCCTTCTCGTGGTATTACTGTTTACGAAACTGAGAGGACGAAAAGCGAATATCCGGCAATTTAACCGGGTTGGTGGACACGGAAAGTCCACCTAGAGGAGTTGGGAAACCCTCGTTCCAAACCAATGGTGCACATGGGCTCCAGTATCCTGAGGGACCAAATGGTGTATGAATAAATTGTTGTTCACCGGCTACCATAGGACTACATCTCCTTACGATGCTCCACTGTCTTGTGAATCAGACCTTTAGGTCAAGGGCTCCGGGTGTAGCTCCCCAAGAAAACCACCTGTCTCGGTCTTGGCACCAGTGCAGTATCACAGCCCTCACACAAATCAAATGAGATTTTTGTGGCTCATATGTATCTGGTGCCCCTTTTTACCAATATTTATGTGTTTAAATAATAAAATAATAAATGTGAACGAGAACTCAGGTGGGGAAGATCAATTTATTATTTCATGCGAAATTACACAGTGCCTTGGTAAAATATAAAAACCATACAGTTGTCCTATACACGCTTCATGATTCTTTCAATTCTGTTGTTATTACAATCTCTCTTTGTTACCCTTCCTATCCTCTCTATAATTCATCCTTCTGTTGGCAGACATTCCACTTCCCTCTTGAAATGCTCTCACATGGGCACGTGCATACAACCATTGCCAGGGAAGTCCTACCCACTGCCTTCTTTCTGCGGGGGCGTTGTTTACGAAATTGGGAGGACGAAAAGCGAATGTTCGGCGCTTTGACCGAGTTGGTGGATACGGGTGATCCACTTAGGGGAGTTGGAAAACCCTGATTCCGAACCAGGATCCTGAAGGACCAAATGGCGTATGAACCTATTGTTGGTCACTGACTACCATGATACTACATCTTACGTTACTCTACTGTTTTGTAGATTAAACCCCTAGGTCAAAGGCTTGGAGTGTGGCTCCCTAAGAGAACCACCTGCCTCGGTTTGGGCATCCCGTTAGTATCACAACCGTCACACAAATCGAATGATTGATGTGACGCATATCTATGTGTTTAAATAAGTAAATAAATATTTTATAGTGACTGCCACCTTTGTCGATAGGGACGTACTGATCTTTAACCTAAATTTTTTTCCGAAAATATGTTGTAAGCTCTCACCTACTTACAATACGTGCAATTCGAACCCCAGCTTTAACAATTTGACACGATCTTCGAACTACATTTTTTTTAGTCTAAAGATATAAACTAACTAGAGTTTTAATTTTTTTCCCGCACTTTTATTTCCCCCTATAATTTCTTAAAGATTTTTGTTTTTATACCTTTGTATATTTGAATATTTAAAACAAACATTATCAACATCAAATTTTTCAATTCACTTAATATTGTTTGTTTGAATCTTCCCATTGATGCTTAGGACTGCAACTGGTCAGTCTCTTATTGGCATATGTGCATCCTGTGCGTATTGCCTCGATATAGCCTTAATTCACGAGCATTATTAGCAAAGATGGATAGTGGCTAGCAGTGGAATCCAGTTTGACGCGCGTTTTGTCCTATTTAGGACTCGTCACTAGCTGGATGTACCTGCATCTCAGAGTTGATGTTCACTCTGGGACTTGAACTTTGTACCTTTTGCTTCAAACACCATCGCGTTATCCACTCAGGTACTGGGTCCTGATAGCCGCCTGCTTGTGCAATGAGGTGAAGCTTAAATTCATTTAGTATAGTTTGTTTGAATCTTCCCATTGATGTTTAGGACTGCAACTGGTCAGTCATTACACAAGCACGCGATGGCATTTGAAGTGACAGGTACTGGGTTCGAGTCCCAGAGTGAACATCAACTCTGAGATGCATGTACAAACAGCTGACGAGTCCCAAATAGGACGAAACGCGCGTCAAACTGGATTCCACTGCTAGCCACTATCTATCTTTGCTTATAATCAAATTTTTCACTTTTTTCTTTCTTCTTTTTATTTTCTTTTTTCTTGTAGACATGTCCAGGAATACGTTTTATCTTAACTGGTACACCTATTCAAAATAATTTAGAAGAATTATATAATTTATTACATTTTATATCACCAAATTATTTTCATAAAAATTTATGTTCTACGTTTATAAATTATTTTAATCATTCAAATAAAAGTAAGTAAGTAAGTAGTATATTTATTATAAAATAATAATAATAATTTTATTCTTATTATATAATCTGTTATTGACTGCTGGTCCAGCGATCTAGAGGTTAGACGTTCGTCAGAAGAATGGAAGTTCGTGGTTTCATATTCGATGGTGTGGTCATGGACACATATTGATAATGAGTGCCATATTAGGACGAAATAGCTATCGAATCCCTCTACTGAAACTAGTAGTGTGATTTGATTAAAGCTCCTAGTATCTATTTATTGTTTTTATATTAACAAAAACTTAGTACCTATTTCTTCAAATTGTTGATACCCGGTCACCAAGTGCCAGGTTTTGTGAGGTTAATTCAAATAGTAGTCTGTTTAACACGTACGCGAACTGAAGTCATAGAAACTTTATTTTACGGAATCTAAGGTACATCAATCCGATTCCCTTCAAATTACTCCCCATTTGTGAACAATATGTTTTTTGTATCTCTATCTTCGCTGTCTAGAACATCCATCGAAGTCTTCGAAAATCAAACTTGTCGGATGTATTGTTACTTTATACGTCTTTCTGAACCATTACACCAATAGAGTCCAATCATGTCAAATATGAAGAAGGTACCCACTGAAGACAATGGAAGATAGTCAGTCGATATCATAAAATGACTCCTGGTCCAGTGATCTAAAGGTTAGGCGTTCGTCACGAGAATAGAGGTTCTTGATTTTACCTTTGACGGTGTGGTCGTGGATGCATACTTCTGACAAAATATCTATCCAATCCACCAAGGTTTTTAATAGTTATCGGAATCAGATCGGTTCATATATTCAATACATCTAAAATGTTTTATTAGAATGATTAGGCTATAGTACTATATACTATCGAGTCAATGAGGAACAATAAAAGTTGTAACACAAATTTCGAAGAAAAGTTAAGAACTAGTGTTTCGGGGGGGGGGGTTAAATGTTAGTTTGATTTCTTATCACAAACTAACATCAACTATAACACGTGAATCCTAGAAAAGATGTTCTAATCCTAACTCATTGTATAATAAGTCATTTATTTACTTTTACTGTCTCCTGATTGATAGAAACGATGAGCACCTCAACATAGGTCATTAATATACTTTAGGTGTAACCGTAAGAATTATGGCCAAAAACTATCTTATTTTCGGAATTCATGAATCTTTCAGACAAACAAAACCTTGAACAAAAATTGTTTTCGCGCATAATTCTTACGTTACATCTAAAGTATACTAATGATCTATGTTGAGGTGCCAATCGTTTTTATCAATCAGGAGACAGTAAAATTAAATAAATGATTTATTGTACATCTAACCCCCCTAACATAAGCTCTTAACTCTTACTCGAAATTTGCCCTACAACTTTTCTTGTTCCTCATTGACTCGATAGTATAAAGTACTATAGCCTAATCATTTTAATAAAACATTTTAGATTTATTGAATACATGAACCGATCTGATTCCGATAACTATTAAAAACCTAGATGGATTCAATAGCTATTTTGTCCTAATATGGCACTCGTCAGGAGTATGTGTCTATGACCACACCATCGAAGATGAAACCAAGAACTTCTATTTTCGTGACGAACGCCTGACCTCTAGACCACTTGACCAAGAGTCAGCTTATGATATCCACTGACCATCTTCCATTGTCTTCAGTGGGTACCTTCTTCATATTTGACATGATTGGACTCTATTGGTCCAATGGTTCAGAATGATGTATAAAGTAATAATACATCCAAGTCTTTTTTCGAAGGCTTTGATGGATGTTCTAGACAGCGAAGATAAAGATACAAAAAACATATTGTTCACAAATGGGGAGTAATTTGAAGGGAATCGGATTGATGTACCTTAGATTCCGTAAAATAAAGTTTCTATGACTTCAGTTCGCGTACGTGTTAAACAGACTACTATTTGAATTAACCTCACAAAAGATTCCGTAAAATAAAGTTTCTATGACTTCAGTTCGCGTACGTGTTAAACAGACTACTATTTGAATTAACCTCACAAAACCTGGCACTTGGTGACCGGGTATCAACAATTTGAAGAAATAGGTACTAAGTTTTTGTTAATATAAAAACAATAAATAGATACTAGGAGCTTTAATCAAATCACACTACTAGTTTCAGTAGAGGAATAGGTACTAAGTTTTTGTTAATATAAAAACAATAAATAGATACTAGGAGCTTTAATCAAATCATACTACTAATTTCAGTAGAGGTAACATAGTGGAAAACAGCAAATAAATCCAGTGATCAGAATTTAAGATAAAGATAAACAAAGGATACAAATTTTTAAATCACTGCAATCAGTATGAAATCTTATCACATAAATAACTTCGACCATTAATCTAATGCTGAGGAGTCCCATAATAGGACGAAACGGCCGTACAGTGCTTCCAGGTTTTCCATGGTGGTCTAGCTTCAACTGACTCATGATCTCAACTCTATAAAATTACTAAAATCTCCACAAAACCCCCTTCTGATAATGATCATGTGCTCACTAGTGACTGGCTCCATAAGGTATTTCCTGGAGTCCTAGTGAGAAGCAGTAACCAGTGGAGTTCAACCAGGTCTCTCGGGAGATATCAACTCACTGATGACATTGGTGAATGGTTGCTCAATTTCGTGGATTGGTTGAAGTTAGACATTAACACCGTGGATGCCGGCCGGCTCAGTGGTCTATCGGTTAAGTGCTCTGGCGCAAGACTGGTAGGTCCTGGGTTCGAATCTGATATTTCTAAAGAAATCCACTCAATAAACCTATAGTTTCAACACTGTTCAAAAGTAGACACATTTGAGGCTTCGTCAATGTACTATGATTTAATTTGACCATGTAGGATACTTCTGTTCTGTCCTCTGACTTTAGTGGTATTCAATTGATTATATCCTGCTTTGTAATTTATTCAGTAGTATATATGTATCACTATATTGGATTCTTTTTAATTTTTTATAATATCAAGAAGATGAAACAGACCAGGATATGGCGAAAATTCTACGTCCATTCCTTTTACGGCGTATTAAACAAAATGTCTTAACTGATTTACCACCACGTGCAGACATTTTGATCTATCACTCATTAACTGGTTTACAAACAAAAATTTATCGGGTCCTATTGACACGAAATGCAGGTTAGTTTGTTGTCTTTGTGTAGTTGTGTTTCATAATGAAATTTTCAATCAGTGATAAGAGCCTGCAGTTATTATTACTGTTGTTGTTTGTTTGATGTTAAATCTAACGAAGTATTCAACCATTCCGCCGAGATACACGTAAAAATGTGCATTCTGAAAAAGGATTTTCTCTAGGAGATGGTTCTATTTTTACAAACTTTATGTGAATTAATCACAAACTTCCATTTATAAGGTATCTATGTCAGTTAACAAGACTGTATATATGAAAGCGAAATCGGCTCCTGCAGAACGATCAACTACAACGTATGATAGAGCGAATAACAGCTGATACCTACGTTTAAAGTCAACAATGACTGTCAACAACCTAACTGAGAATAGGAGCTCAAAATATAGAAGGTACTGCGTGCATGTTATTAATTTATGTTGATACTGTGGAATATTACACGACATCGGCTTTACGTTATACATCATATGCTCTAAGCTTATTGTAAATGAAACAAGTTACTGAATTTTGGTAAGTAGTATAGGGTAACACAAACAAGAGTTAATTACGAGAAGAATCTAGACAAAGGACGTGAACGAACTTTGGTTGTCGTGTAAATTTGGTTTTGATGAAATCTGATACAACAAATTGTGCCTAATACAAAGTGAAGTAACAAAATTAAAATATATACGAGGAGAGGGATGAAGCACTATAACGCAAAAGTCTTCCACTTAATTTGATTCTGATGTATTTGTAACAATTTTTCTTCAAATCATTTAGTTCCTAACCAAAGTTACTATCGTGGCATTATGATCAGGCTTGTCTTTCTTGAGAACTCAGTTGCACTGTATTGTTTGTTATTTGTGGATAATACAAACGGTTAGATGAAAGTCGGTAAACTTGAAATCTAGTGGTAAAATCATGGTGTACACTATACTGGGAAATATCTGTGTTAACCTCCTTCTCCGAAAACATTTCAGCTCCTCCCATGAATTTCTAATCCCAGTGGTATCCTTCCTTGGAGTGAAAAATCGCTCGGAAACTTGTCACATTACTGTCGTTCAGTCTGTTTTTACAATCAAATACCCTTCTTGTTCCCTAATATTTCTATCACATCAGTATCGATGTTTATTTGGCTTAATATTTTCCCGATTCGTATAACCAGCGCTAATGATCAAAGTGATACAAAATGTTATCTTTGTTCTAAAACCACACTCCTAACTATACGTTAGATCTTCCGGTGTGTCCAAATATTTGTCAACCATGATTCTAGACTTCAGAAAACAATTCATTTAGAACATCCACATCATGTACTGTTTCAATGTTTGCTCCACTTAATTAATTTGTAATTATCAGAATGGGTTTTTGTGGAGATTTAGTATTTTCATAGTTGAAAGCGTGAGTCAATTGAAGCTAGACCACCATGGAAAACCTGGAAGCACTGGATGGCCGTTTCGTCCTATTGTAGAACTCCTCAGCAGTGCGCATCCACGATCCCACCTCGCGGGATTCGAATCCAGGACCTTTGTAATTGTTTTTTTGTCGTCATTATATATGGTCTATCTTGTTATTTCTGTAAAACAAAGTTTTCATTTAGTAGTATCCTAATTAATGTTTTACAGATTTATTTCAATCTATAACTGATCAACAAAATAATCTACGTATTCAAAATCGTTTACAGAATTTGATTGTGAATTTAAGAAAATGTGTAAATCATCCATATCTATTTGATGGTTAGTTTGTAAAATTTATCATTATTTAACTTTTTATTCTCGGTTGCATTAGACAATATAATTTTCAACATTGTATATTTCTATATAGTTGAGATCATGAGTCAATTGAAGCTCGACCACCATGGGAAACCTGGAAGCACTGCACGGCCGTTTCGTCCTGGTGTAGGATTCCTCAACGGCGCGCATCCACGATCCCGTATCGTGAGAATACAACCCGGACCTACCAGTTTCGCACCATAGCACTTAACCAAAAGACCACTGAGCCGGCTGGTATCCGGTGGTGTTAGTGTCTAATTTCAACCAATCCACGAAATTGAGTAACCATTCACCAATGTCTTCAGTGAGTTGACATCTCCCCGGTCCTGGGTTCGAATCTCGCGGGGCGGGATCGTGGATACGCACTGCTGGGGAGTCCCATAATAGGACGAAACGGCCGTTCAATGCTTCCAGGTTTTCCATGGTGGTCTAGCTTCAATTGACTCATGATCTCAACTCTATAAAATTACTAAAATCTCTACAAAACTCCCTTCTGATATTGTATATTTCTGTTGATGATCCCAATCGATTCTAGTCATATGACAATTTTTCTCGACTGAGCATAAGATTACTCGGTCGTATTCAACTTGGAATTTAATACTTGTATGCATTAGTTCAACTTGTCATATCCTATTAGCACAGAGAGATGAAATTGTCAAGACTGATCCTAGAATAGTAGAGATAGTAATAGTATTAGTTTTAATTGTAAATATCAGCTATAATCAATATAATTGAGGAAGAGTATATGTAAAATTAGGAGCTAAGAAACGATAAGTAGTAAATGCAACTGTGCCATTGCGAACGATTCTGATTCATGTCACTCAAAGTTTTCAACTGTGGGTTACGGTAAATGCACAAACCCCAACCGGATAGTCTGTATAGACCTACACGTATCAGTATATATAGGCTATCTCCGTTTTATTCATGTATGAATTAGGCAAAATGAAGTTTATCTTTTCGTAGCCTAGCTTCTGTCTACTGAACAAATCAAGGTACCATAACCATAAAACCATTATCCATTGAGCTCTTCATCTGTAGAACACTGATAATTTTATTCCCAGAAAGATATTTGTTCAAATTTGATTTACTGATTCTAAGGGATTAGTGTAAAATAAATAAAAAAATAATCAACCTTCAAACTATTTACGACTGTCAGTTAAATACATTTGATCACAATAATTGTAAACAAATAACTGACAATCAGCAATAATGGATAGTGGCTAGCATTGGAATCCAGGACGCGTGTTTCGTCCTATTTGGGACTCGTCAGCTGGATGTACCTGCATCCTAGAGTTGATGTTCACTCTAGTACCCGAACCCAATACCGTTCGCTTCAAACGCCATCGCGTTATCCACTTAGCTACTGAATCCTGATAGCCACTTGCTTGTACAGTCCTAAATAACAATGGGAAGATACAAGTAAACAACACCAAGTGAAAATAACTGGTAATGTTATCTCTAGGCAGTGAAACGACTGTTTTATATTTTAGGATTCACTCATATCTAGTTATTCGTCCTTGGGATCAGTTATTTTAGCATATGAAAATAAATCCTTACTCATGAACATAGTGACTGTCTTTGTGAGTTTTTAATCTGTAGTCCTATCACAACTTTAAAGCACGCTCTTTTCTCATTTGAATCATTCTCCTGTGATTTTATTGTTGCTCCTAAACTGCAAAATGATCATAAGAGAAAAAAAAGTCAGGCAGTATAGAGTTAGTAAAATGTTAAACAACAAAAGCAGCTGAAAATCTAGACTTCCGAGAACTTCCACTTATGTTTTCAGAAGTGAAAATGAAGATGAAACAAGTGTACTACCATAAATTATGAGTATTGTGAAATATAGGAGGGAGAGGTTAAAATTGATGTTCCCTGAATCTTCCAAAGTAAAGTTCTCATAACCTCAGTTCGTGTATAATGTGTGTTTATTGTATTATCTTATACTGACATCAGTTTTATGTTGTAAATGGTATCCCTTATTGATAAGTCTGCTACTGGGAACGCTCATTACTGATGTCCTAGACTCTAGACTATTTATAGACGTTAACACAAACAGTGGACCGAGTAGTGTGTTATGAGTAAACACTTTACTCCTAGAAAATCAAGATTATTTATAGTTTAACGTGACTTTGATCTTCTAGAACTTTCTCAAAGTATATTGAATGTAACAACAGCATAACTAATTAATCAGTCAAAAACTTGGTATATGGTTCTTCATTTACGTAGATATTTCTGAGATGGCTCTATTCAATGCTGATTAGATAATGCATATCCTGGCGTTTTTTTGTGATTCTAGAGACTTTGGGAGAAGATATTTTTGGAACCCCCCATTGAATACTTACACATTCGATGTCCAATTAAGTTGTTATCAGTTGATGATTTCACCGTTATGTTCATGAAAAAAATGTGTCTATTGTATTATATTCTATTGTTATTAATTTATCTCTATTAGGTGTAGAACCAGAACCATTCACTCTTGGTGAACATTTAGTTCAAGCAAGTTCAAAACTTTTTCTATTGGATCTTCTTTTACAATTTCTATATAATCCCAACAATTCTCAATTGGACAAATCATTCTACTCTTCTAAATCAAAACCTGTGCATAAAGTTTTAATATTTTCTCAAATGACACGTATGCTTGATATTATACAGGATTATTTGACTTTAAGAGGTATGTACTATTGTTTGCAAATAAAGTTAGTCACATTAAATTGTAGGAAATTCCATTGATTTTAATCAGTCACAACGTAAAACTTCGTACATACGTACATCAGTTCGAGTTGCCGTACCACATTAACACAGAGATGCAGTTGTCCATTCAAATCCCATAGTCGTGGAGGTAGTAAGAGTATAAGCATTATGTGAAAGATTAGGGTTTGGAGATGTTATTGAAGAAGTATAATCCAATGAAACAAATTTGGAAAGAGAAAAAGATAGAGACATGAGGAATTCAGAAGATTAGAAGTTGGTAGAACACAAAGAGTGGATGCACCTTCGCCATTGCAAACGATTTTGAGCCATGTCATTCAAGGTCTCTAACCGTCGGTTGTTATCATTTCGCGGATCCCAACCAGGTAGTTTACACCTACCAACATGGCTCAATCCACTTGTCAGTGACTTCATGGATTTGTGCCACGTTTAGGTCTGGCCGCCCCCAGCTTCCTTCCAACCTACTCCTACACCATAAAACATTGCACGTCGGAGCAGTCGGTGGTTGGTCATACGTCACACGTGTCCCAGCCATCTCAACTGATGAAGTATCACTACTTCATCAATCGATTTCCATCCTTACCTAGTACCCGTTCCCTAACAACTACATTACTTATACGGTGATCCCAGGATATACGAGCAATGCTTCGAAGACACCTATGATCGAATACTAGTACCCTAAGAATATCCTCTACTCTTACCGGCTATGTTTCACAGCCATAAAGTAGGACGGAACGGACTGCTGTGCAATAAACCCGTCCTTTAGTTGGTAGACGGATATCTCGCCTACGCCATAAATGACGCAAGTTGGTGAAAGCTAGACGAGCCTTTTGTATCCGTGCTGAGATTTCGTCACACACCAGACCACAAGGGTTGATGAGACTCACAAGATAAGTGAAGCGGTCAACACGCTCAACTACTTCACTCCCTATCATTAGTTCAGGTGCCGATGCAACCCAATCTTGAAGTAAAATTTTGCACTTCGGGGGAGAGAGTCGCATCCCGAAATTTTTAAAACAAAGATTTTATTTTCCATAAATGAATTTTACAAGATGAGACTATAATTTATGAGCAACACTTAAGCTACTCGTATTTCTTCCTATCATTAGACTCTCCAACGCAGCCCTCTTACGATCCAGCTAGAGGTCGAACCCAGTACCTTCACACCATGCATCTATTGCGTTATATTTAAAAGTGATCGATTAACGGTTAAGCCTTCCAACTTTCGGCCACTCGATCTTAGGTGGGAACCCCGCTCTACCTACTTTGATTTCAGGTAGCGGGTAGTGTCGTTAGTCATTACACTTAGAGTTTGACTATTACCCATGTACCTGGTGAATGATTTAAATTTGTGTATTTATTTTATATTTCAAATCACTGAGTTTGTATCTAAGGATTAATATCTCGAACCTCACTCAACCCGCGATTTTGCATGACCATCATCTATTTTCATTAGTGATATGTGCTTTACTCATGTGCGATTTAACCCCCACCGATTACGACTTCTTATTAGAATTCTGAAAAGAATTCTCGGAGTTTGTCTTTAATAAGTACTTGATTATTATCATCATAGGAGGTTTGTGAGGATAGTTTTCATCATAGAATATAAACTATTAAATCCTAACTGAATGTTCTAAAAGATAATACTCGCGCCACACGATATCTTAAAGTCCAAGTGTCCCGTACCTCTCTAATTCGTTAGTGTCCTTTATCGGAAAGTCTTAATGTAGACCATAAATTGTATTTATATTTGATGAAATAGATAAGTTGAACTACTCTTAAGTTCTATTTTTTCCTTCAAAATACAAAAAATATTCGACTAATAAGAAAGGATACATGAATTCAAGCTAACGAATAATTACATCAATTCACTAATTTCTTAAAATTAGTATTCCCCTTCTGGCTACACTGTAATTATGAGGGTTAGCAATATTAAGCAATAACCAAAGCTGAACTAGGTGGTGCAGGGTTCGAACCTGTTACTTATTGGCTAAAAGTCAAATGCCTTAACTTCCGAGTCACTATTCCATACTTTACCTTAAGAATCCTATAAGACAATATATTCATTTTTAAGTTTTATTCCATTTTTGTGTACCGGCAATGAGTTGTGAACACAACGTAACCTTTTGTCCGATTATTTCTAGTTTTCAATGATTATTCAGCTATTGCCCGACCGTTGCTGCTACCTTGACGTGGTGGTCGGGCTTGCCTATCGTGATGAAGCAATCGAGCTATGCTGGCTGGAACAATCGTTCCTCGAGGTCCTACCATGCCAGACAGGTCGGTTGAAGAGCGGTGAGACTAAAAGCAGCAAACCCAAGGTCCGAAGGCGAAGTCGTACTGCTGACTGTACAGAGGTGTGACAGCAGTAAGGTGTTTCCTTCAGACAACCAGCATGACAGCGATGCTGCCTTCCCACAAGGAGGGGTGGGGTTAGAAAAGGTCAACCCTAAAAATGCACACCTCGCCTTATCCCACGGATATCCGTCTCCGGCGGTAAGGTTTTTTTGAAGAACGGAGCTAACACAAAAACTACCCACAAAAAGGTCGTGTGTGACCGACCTCAAGCAGTTGTCCCTTGGGCACTGCGGTTACGCTCTCAGGTCATTAAGACCACTTCTAACCCAATTTCCTTTTCAGGTACCTCTAGAAGAATCCTTCCACGGTGTGGGCAACCGGGAAGTAATAACTGCCCTCATACCTCTAACAACACTCAAGACCACTGTATTCATAATCAATCTCCTTCTTCACTTCCTACTATTCCTTCTACCTTGACTTTCAACACTAAACTTCCTCTCTCGGTTTCCTCCTCAAGTGTCACCATGGCCAACGATCCTAGTGCGCGAAACACTGTCCCAGGTCTACTAAAACCTCGCTCCAAACTACACATTGGAGCCTTCAACGTACGCACCCTATGCCAAATCGGTCAACAGGCCTCCTTAGCTAAAACCCTAGAATCTCGTACCATTGATGTATGCTGTGTCTCCGAAACACGCATACAGGATCCCAGTGTGGTCATTCACTTGACCTCACCTCGCCAAAATGGACAGCCAACGAAATACACCCTCCGTGTATCTGGCGACCCGTTGGCTAGTTCTCGCGGACTTGCAGGTGTAGGCATAGCACTAAGTACAAGGGCAGAACAGGCACTACTAGAATGGATCCCCGTTAACAGTCGCCTGTGTGCTGTCCGGCTAAATGGCTCCGTAAGAACTCGGAAGGATAGGGACACACGTCGTTGCCTTTTCGTCGTTTCTGCCTACGCTCCCACTGACTGCAGCCATGATGAAGTGAAAGATGACTTTTACAGAAAGCTCTCTGAGCTTCTTCAGAAAGCTAAGCGCTCAGACATAGTAGTCGTAGCGGGTGACTTTAATGCACAGGTAGGCAGCTTAAATCAAACAGAAAGACATTTAGGTGGGTGTTTTAGTATTCCGGCTCAACGAACCGATAATGGTGATCGTCTGTTGCAACTATGCTCAGACAATCGTTTATTTTTAGCAAGCACTAATTTTAAACATAAGGAGAGACATCGTCTAACATGGCGACCACCTGCACCAAACCAACGATGGACTCAAATAGACCATATTGTCATCAGTCATCGTTGGAGAGGCTCAATAGAAGATTGTCGCTCGTATTGGAATACTTGTTTAGACTCTGATCACGCTTTAATACGAGCACGCATTTGTCTGCGCCTCAATGGACGCAGGAAAAGTACACTAAGAAGACCCATTAGGATTGAACTGGAGGACGAAAAAGCCAAATGCGAATTCCAGAAACAACTGAGTTCACATCTAGGCAGTTCTGTAAACGAGACTGACCCAGATACTGCTTGGAAAGACATACGAACAGCTGTGGAAACAGCAGTAACATCTATTGGTTATTTAAACCATAGGGCTCCAAAAAACCAATGGATTTCTTTTAAGTCTATTTCACTGATGGATTCGCGTAAACTCATCCCATCAGGCTCTGAACATGACGAAGAGCGTAAACAAATTAGATCTAGGTTAACTAAAAGTCTAAGGAACGATCGTGAGCAGTGGTGGGCAACGAAAGCAAAAGAGATGGAAAAGGCAGCGGCTGTAGGCAACACCAGGCAACTATTCAGACTAATAAAAGAAACTGGAATTAAGAAATCAAGTGTAAGTGAGACAATCTCCGAAAAAGACGGAAGCACTGGACTGCCATTTCGTCCTATTGTGGGACTCCTCAGCAGTGCCTATCCATGATACTGCCTCGCAATAAATTATCAAGAGAGAGTGTAGTTACTGTTATTTTAATGATTAGGTTAAAATGAGACGTTGTCCCAATTTTATATGAACACTGAGGTCAGTTCCATTAATAAGATTGTTCATAAATTCAGGTATACATTAAAGACCTATGTAACTTTAAGGAAATCAGTGAATGGTC
>NC_031500.1:3852826-3865399 GCF_000237925.1 Schistosoma mansoni
GTTTACACCATGACTTCATGTAATTAAACTGACCATCTCTCAACTTTTCTACCCAGTCCCAGAGTCAAGAACAAATGCTTGATGCGGAAGCTGGTGGTATGACATCAGTAGATGTGAGAAAGATAATGAAGCAATTAAAACACACAGGAACGAAACAATTATGAGTAAGTTAATCAGAGCACTGAAAACTATGATTTTTTTATAAAGTTTCAAACAGTGATGAGATAAAATAAAATTCTCTCTTCAAATCTCCCATTTATATATAAGATACACAACTACTGACAATTTAAAGCCTGTTTTCAATTAGATAAAAGTATGGGGGGGGAAGGAGCGTTTAACTGATATTTTATTCTAGTATTTGGAATCCTCGGAAATGAAAAATCAAGACACATGTTTTTCGCGTTTGTTACTAAATTTTTGGGAATTCATCGTAAAACCTGACTTCGATCCTTGGTGAAATTGTATGAGTATACTGCGCATCAGTTCGCTCTGTTCTACTTTACAGCTGTGAAACATGGCCATTAAGAGTAGAAGATACTCGTAGGTTACTAGTATTTGACCACAGATGCCTTAGAAATATTGCTCGCATCTTCTGGGATAACCGGGTAAGTAATAGTGAGGTTAGACGCAGGGTATTGGGGAATGATGGTAAATCAGTTGATGAGGTGATGAATCTTCATCGACTGAGATGGTTGGGCCATGTGTTACGTATGCCTGAACACCGATTACCACGACGCGCTATGATGACTAGTATTGGGGATGGTTGGAAGAGAGTTAGGGGCGGCCAAACCAAAACATGGTATCAGTGTTTGAAGTCACTAACTTCTAGCCTGAGCCATGTTGGCAGATGCAGACTACCTGGTTAGGGTCCGCGTGACTATCGTAACCAATGGTTGGAGACTCTAGGTGACATGGCTCAGAATCGATCACAATGGCGTAGGTGTATACACTCTTTATCTTCCCTTAAACCTTGAGATTAAAATTGCTTCATATCTCTCTTCCTTCC
Organism: Schistosoma mansoni; assembly: GCF_000237925.1. Classification (NCBI taxonomy): domain Eukaryota; kingdom Metazoa; phylum Platyhelminthes; class Trematoda; order Strigeidida; family Schistosomatidae; genus Schistosoma; species Schistosoma mansoni. The sequence continues at coordinate 3,853,833 of NC_031500.1, forward strand.
TGTACTATATCCTTATATACAACCTTTCTTTATATACTACCACCACTAAATTAATTACTTCTATGAATCCGGTGTTCATCTTGTTGTGCTAACGAGGTATGGCAACTTGGACCGATGCAAATATGTGCCTGGTCCTACGTTGTAGCTGACTGACTGACTGATTCAGCTATTGTTAGCAGTACATGATTAAAAGGATCTTCAAGTAGATAATTTGTTTATTTGTAATCTTGTTTCCGCTTGCATTAATCTACTTTTTTTTAAGGAAAATAGTTTCGTTTTTTCAGCTATTGGTTACTAACATGGTAAGCAAAGATGGATAGTGGCTAGCAGTGGAATCCAGTTTGAAGCGCGTTTAGTCCTGTCTGGGACTCGTCAGCTGGGTGTACCTGCATCTCAAAGCTGATGTTCACTCTGCGAATCGGACCCAGTACCTTTCGTTCCAAACGCCATCGCGTTATTCACTCGGCCACTGAGTCCTGATAGCCACTTGCTTGTGCAATGGGGTGAAGTTTAAATTCGACTTAGTATTGCTTGTTTGAATCTTCCCATTGATGTTTAGGACATTTTCCTACCTTTTTGTCTTTTAATTACCATAGGTTATAGTTATGAACGTTTAGATGGTTCAGTACGTGGTGAAGATCGTTTTCAAGCTGTTAAAAGCTTTAATGAAGATCAAGAAACATTTGTGTTTTTACTTAGTACTCGTGCAGGTGAAAATATTGTTCTTCTATTTCACATTGACGATAATTTAATTATTTTATTTATTTATTTAAACACATAAATATTGGTACACAGGGGCACCAGATAGATATGCGCCCATGTGCACCATTGGTTCGGAATCAGGGTTTTCCAACTCCCCTAGGTGAACTTTCCATGTCCACCAACCCTGTTGAAGAGCCGGACATTCACTTTCCGTCCTCTCAATTTCGTAAAAAACACCCGTGGTGCAAGAAGGCAGTAAATAGGACTTTCCTGGCAGAGGCTTTATACGCGTGACAATGTGAGAGAGTGTTTGGATAGGGAGAGTGTGCTCTCTTCACTCTCGGCTTTACCAATGCATTTGGGGGCATAATTTAATTAAAACTGATAAAAATTGTGAGATAGGATATGTGTCCGTGAATTTGTAGCGCATCCTTATGCTCAATGTTTAGCATGTGTGTAATATATATAGCATTTTTTTGTTGGTTCATTTAGTCAATGAGTCCTGTATATAAGAACATAATTATCATTGCGGGACTTCATTTCAAACTGTAACTTTCATTTTGTTAGCTTTTTTTCATCCGGCTAGTTGGAATGCGCTACTGTGTTGTTGTATTCACAAAAGACGTATATAGATAGGTTGAGATAAGTAAAATTTAAATTCTCAATGAAAATTGAACTTTCATGTACATCAGTGACACACTGAATGAGTGGGGAAGATGCTCGAAAGTGCTAGATATTGTACTGTTATAGAACATTGAAGAAGCGTGGTTATTCGCGAACGAAACTATCGGATGTTTACTTTCTGCATGATGACTGTGTTTCATGATATAAAAATAATTTGTTTTCCTAATGCGTCTTACTAGGCAAATTAAAACAATCCTTTCCATCAGTATTGAGTTTAAAAAAGCACACCCATATATCACTAAATGTATCAATAGCAAGCTTGTTTATAATATAGTTACCAGTGTGTAGTGATGAGATACGTCGTTTAAACCTACCAAGTAAGCGAAGACACAACACACATTCCACATTATCGATTCATCCATTAAAAATATGTAGGACCTGGCAGAAATCTGTACTTATTCAAAATTTATAACTCATTTGACATACTAGAAATGGAGAGGTTTAATTAAAAGTTTAAGAATGTGTAGATTTCTTCAGCCTATTGATCATTTGAAACAAATTCAGTAAACGAATTTCATTGAAATATTGTCTGTAGGAAGTGGATATGGGCATAAACATATAATTCATTATAGTGAATGATAACTTTGGGATCCATTTATGAACCAATATTATGCGTATATTTTTCTATCGTATAACTACTAAATGACTAAACTATTCATATTCATGTCCCCCTTATTATGAGCTTTATTTTGACTTATGAACTACTGTCATACGATTTACCATTATTGAGTTATCCCTAGTCTATTAATTGCTGTCTCCCACATTCACAGCCACATTTGGCTAACTCTTGTACAAATGTTGTTTTCTATTTTATGGTACGATGTGATCTGTTTGTTTGGTAAATAAACTCAGTATGTTTGAAATACAAGGATTCATACCACAGAGGCTATTCTGAACCTAACTGGTTGGGCTAGGCAGAAACAGGACCGATAAGTATTCTAGACTGCTCGCACGGTTTTTGTGTACCACTGGTCCAATCGATCATTCACTGCTCTCTAATTGACGATATTATCACGTTATACATTAATAGGGCATCCACTCGGCCCCCAGATATAATAATCTACAAAACCAATATCTTTGAATCTTCTTTTATATCTCAGGTGGTCAGGGCTTGAATCTTGTCTCTGCTGATACGGTTATCTTTGTTGATAGTGATTTTAATCCACAAATTGATGTACAAGCCGCAGGACGTGCTCATCGTATTGGTCAGAAAAAGTAAGTATTAATAAAATAAATACATAATTATATAAACATATATATATATATATCCCTTTTTACATCTACACAAAATTGTGCCCCTATAGATTAGGTTATGTTGGTTATCCATTTCCAAAGTATAGGATGATTTTACTATGTAGCAGTCCTTTTCATTCTACTTTATTCATGTGGAACATGGCCTTCAAAAGTAGAGGATATTCGATCATAGATATTTTCGAACCACCGTTCGTATACTTTTTGGAGCATTGAGATTGTGATTCTGAGGTTAGACTCGTAGTACTAAGTAAATCAATTGACGATGTAGTGAATATTTATCGACTGAGGATGGTTGGGACACGTATCAAGTATGTCCATCCACCGATTATCTGGATGCACGATGATGTCTGATGTTGCAGTAGATCGGAAGAAGGTTAGAGACGGCCAAATCAAAACATGACATCAGTTCACGAAGATAATTGCTACTGAACTGAGTCATGTTAGTAGATTCAGACTACCTGGTTGAGTTTGATGTGATCATTGTAACCAATGTTGAGTGGTAACCTTGTGCAGCATGGCTCAAAACTGTTCACAAAAGCAAGGTGAATTCTCTCTTTGTTTTAATATTAATCCCAAGTTTCTAAATCCCCCTCATAAAATTTCTTTATGCCGACAATTGAGATTTTCTCCTCTAATCGTATCTTAAATGCCTAATCTTTTCTATTACCACTAATACTGTTATTACATCTACCACTCTAGTATTTGTTTTGACAACTTCATCTCTTTGTGCTAATTTACTATAGCAACTGGTACTAATGTACATAAATATCAGGTTTTACATGATGTATGACTGACTGATTCACTAGCCACAAAGGAAAACTAGTCATTTACAATACATGATTTCACTCATCAATAAGGTTAATTCATTTAGTGTTATTTGTTTGGATCTTCCCATTGATGTTTAGGACTGCAACTGGTCAGTCTCTTATTGGCATATGTGCATACTGTGCGTATTGCCTTGATATTTCCTTAATTCACAAGCATTGTAAGCAAAGATGGATAGTGGCTTGCAGTGGAATCCAGTTTGACGCGCGTTTTGTCCTATTTGGGACTCGTCACTAGCTGGATGTACCTGTATCTCAGAGTTGATGTTCACTCTGGGACTCGAACCCAGTACCTTTCGCTTTAAACGCCATTGCGTAAACCACTCAGTTACTGAGTCCTGATAGCAACTTGCTTTTGCAATGGGGTGAAGTTTGAATTCACTTAGTATTGTATCTTAAGGCCATATCGAGGCAATACTCACAGTGTAGTATCGGTTGTTATGTTAAGCCCATATACTTTATTCTAGTTGCTGGCCAAGCCAATTCGCCTGTCATGAGTCATATTTTGATCTTGTTAATCATTTGCTTATTAACCTTGGCTATCAGGACTCAGTGGCCGAGTGGATAACGCGATGGCGTTTAAAGCGAAAGCTACTGAGTTCGAGTCGCAGACTGAACATCAACTCTGAGATGCAGGTACATCCACAGATGACGAGTCTCAAATAGGACGAAACGCGGTCCTGGATTCCACTGCTAGCCACTATCCATCTTTGCTTAAAAAGGTTAATTATTTATAAATTTCTCCTTGACTATATCAAAAAGATTATTCAAATGAAGATATTTTTTATTTATTTTTGTTTATTTTATTATTAGACCAGTTCGAATAGTACGACTTGTTTGTCGGCATACTGTTGAAGAAGCAATATTATCTCGTGCAGAGAACAAATTAAAATTAGCAACTCGTGTATTAAATACAACGGATTTAAATAATTTAGAAAATAATACTGATAAACCATTCACATTCGATGAGGTAAAAACAATTTATTACTTACTTACGCCTGTTACTCCCAATGAAGCATAGGCCCCCGACCAGCATTCCCCAACCCACTCTGTCCTGAGTCTTCCTTTCTAGTTCTATCCAATTTTTGTTCATTCTAAACACAATTTATGGTTAGAATAATTTAAGAGAATAATAGTTCTGTTTATTTTTTCAAGGGTGTGTGTGTATATGTGTTAGCTTTTGTTTAATAGATCAATTCAATGATAAAGCTTTCTGTCACAGATGGAGATTAAACTGAGTAGCCAGGAACGACTAAGACAGTACAATTCTTTTCCATGCTGTCTGATATTAAGTAGTTCTCCAGTTGGACGTTAGTACATGATGAGATGTATCACAAATGTAATTGTTATATCTGGTGGCCGAGTGGATGACCTGTTAATGTATGACGTGATAAAACCGCCAATCAGAGAACAGCGAATGATCGATTGGGACAGTGACACACGAAAAACCGTACGAGCAGCCTGGAGTGCGTATCGGCCCTGCTATCTGCCTAGCCCAGCCAGTTAATTCCAAAACACCAATAACAGCCTCTGCAATATCAATCATTATTCTCAAACATACTGGGTTTATATACCAAACAGACTGACCACATCGTACCATAAAATAGAAAATAACATTTGTACAAGATTTGGCCAAAAGTGGCTGTGAATAAGGGGAACAGTAATCAATAGACTGGGGATAACTCAAGAATGGTAAATTGTATAATAATAGTTCATAAGTCAAAATAAAGCTTATGATAAGAGGAATACGAATATGAATAGTTTAGTTACCTAACAATTATACAATAGGAAATATACATATGGCATCGGTCCATAAATAGTCCTCAAAAGTTACCATTCACAATTCTCTTTAGGATACAACACCTCCCCTTTTTTGAGAGATCCGGAGTTGATATGCGGATTTTAAATTTCTGGAATTCATCCTCCCCCTCCCATGAAAGAGTGTTGGATCTTCATATATCCAAGTTACCATTAATGTGACAGTAATGTATTTTGAGTTCATAAAATCCTTTTATTCGCAGCAAGTGCCTTCTATTTTACAATCACTTCCTGATTTTCATAATTTCTTTTCTGCTAAAAATCAAAATTAGTCAGTCTCTCAGGAAATCATAAATGTATTTCGATGTTAGGAGGGTTGGAGGCAATTAGCAGGCAGCTCCGTTTTATTTAGGTTTGATACTATTTGTCAGTCGTCACGAAATTATAGCTGTAATTTTGGGAGAACTACTGTGTCTCTCTCCTGTTCCCCAGTGTCACAATCGCAGACGTTAACACTGAACCATTCGGCTAAGGACTGACCATCTGGGGGACCCAAGTAGAATAAGATCAGAATTAAAAATTAGAAATCTATAGAACTCCATCTCATCATAATTCTGGATATTTGTACGCTCGTTATTTATGTTTCAATGAGATTTGTGAATTTATCCAGTGTTCTGATTCCTAGATGTATTGACGAATAAGTCTTCCACGGTATTAGTTTTTTTAAAAGTGTATTTATATATAAAACGTCCTTGTTATTTGTCTTACAGTTTATTTCACATTTTTGATTACCATAGTTGAATAATGTTCTTAAATTTGGATTGGCTAAACTACTCAACACAACTGATAACGATGTTGATAACAATAATGAGGATGACAAAAAAGTCAATCTTAATTTTACTCAAATACTTGGTGAAACAGATCATGAAACAGGACACTGGTTACCAATTCCTCCATCCACCATAAATAACGGCACTATAGAAGAACAGATAAATTCTTGTGGTTGGGTGCTACTCACAAATGAACCGTTTCACTGTGAACCTAGTGAAGCTGATCAAGAAGCAGTCAAAAAGTTGCAACAAGGTAGTGAATTGATGTTATGACTTAATCACGTCTCTTATAATAACGAAAAAATAGCAGATGTTAATTTGCCATGGTTTGGATTATTCCATTGACTGAAATTCGATCAGTCTTACTCTTGGATGCATGTTCATTTAGCTGACGAATCATAAGTAGAATAAAACGAACATCTTAAATCTTACTACTAACCACATTCTATTCATTCTAAATAGTGAATAACTTCGTTATAGACCTATTGCTGGAAATAACACTCTCGTCGACTGAATTTTCGGGCATTGGTCTCCTTCCAGGAGGTCCACATATCGACTTACAATACGCAGATGACATAGTCCTGTTTGGTGAAGACGCTGACAAAATGCAGAGTCTTCTGTTAAAACTGAGTAATAATGCCAGGATGTTTGGGATGCGTTTCTCCCCATCCATATGTAAATTTCTACTCCAAGACTGGCTTGCGTCAACACCTGAACTAAGGATTAGGAGCGAAGTAGTCGAACGCGTCAAAAACTTCACTTATCTTGGAAGTCTGATCAGCCCTAATGGGTTGGTGTCTGACGAAATCTCAGCACAGATTCAAAAAGCTCGTTTGGCTTTTGCCAACTTACGTCACCTATGGCGAAGACGAGATCTCCGTCTATCAATTAAGGGACGAGTATACTGCGCGACAGTTCGCTCTGTTCTACTTTACGGCTGCGAAACATGGCCATTAAGAGTAGAAGATACTCGTAGGTTACTAGTATTTGACCACAGATGCCTTAGAAATATTGCTCGTATCTGCTGGGATCACCGGGTAAGTAATAGTGAGGTTAGACACAGGGTATTGGGGAATGATGGTAAATCAGCTGATGAGGTGATGAATCTTGATCGACTGAGATGGTTGGGCCACGTGTTACGTATGCCTGAACACCGATTACCACGACGCGCTATGCTGGAAAAGAGTTAGGGGCGGCCAAACCAAAACGTGGTATCAGTGTTTGAAGTCACTAACTTCTAGCCTGAGCCATGTTGGCAGATGCAGACTACTTGGTTGGGGTCCGCGTGACTATCGTAACCAATGGTTGGAGACTCTAGGTGACATGGCTCAGAATCGATCACAATGGCGTAGGTGTATACACTCTTTATCTTCCTTTAAATCTTGAGATTAAAATTGCTTCATATCTCTCTTCCTTCCTATACTATATCCTTATGTACAACCTATCTTTTATATATTACCACCACTAAATGAACCACTTCAATGAATCCGGTGTTGATCTTGTTGTGCTAACGAGGTATGGTAACTTGGACCGATGCATAAATGTGCTTGATCCTACGTTCTGACTGACTGAGTGAATAACAGAGTTCTCTATGAGTTCAACAATCTGTTTTAAATTAGTTTTCCAAAATACATATTTGTTCATATTTGGTACATTCTATCTATATTGAAGCAAATAAGTCATCAGTCCAGTTGTTCATCTCAAATTATAACACCCCTTATATTTAGTAATGTAATTTATTGTTCTGTTTAAGAGCTCATTAGTGTTATGTGTATAAACTCGTGTTGGTGCTCCAATTAATATTTCAACTCAACACTCTGTTGCACTAAATATTGACTTACTATCTACCGAACTAGATAAGTATACAGTTAGACAATATGTTGTTATTATTTGTTTTCATATTGTTTAACAAGTGAAGGTATATGTCTTTAACTTTGATCTGCATTGTTGTAGTAACTTAGTCGTCAAAGCATTTAGCGTACAACTATTATGATGACATCAATTCGTACCTTGCTTGTAGTCACCGCATGAGTATCCTTTCTTCACAATAAAATGTGGTTACTGTAGTGAGTTTTGTGGAGATGATTAAATCTTCGTAGTTCAAATCATTAACAGATTTTAGTTAGACCACCATTAGGAACCAGGAAACACTGAACAGTTGATTCGTCTTAGTAGGAAACTCTTCAGCAATGCCTATCCACGACTCCATTACAAGGGGTTGAGCCCAAGACCTCTCATGAGTGTTCATTTACACCATTGAATACCAACTCAGCATTCTAGAGCCAGGTGTTTAGATGCAAGATTGGACATCCTGCGTTCCAGCCGCCGTGGTAGGACCATGGTGGATCATTGATAAGGAGTCTCATTCTGTAAAAAAAAACAGCTGTACAATGCTTTCTAGTTTTCAATGGTGGTCTAACTAAAATCACTTTGTGATTTAAACCACATAGAGTGTAGTTCAAAGCTAACTATATGGAAGATACCTGTATTGGATACAACAATTTCATTATTACTGTTTATTGTTATCATTTCAGACTATGAATTAACCAAATCTAAATTAAAAGTTGAAGGTATAATAAATGGGAATGAAGATGATGAATTGCTTACATCAGAAAATATTACAGGATTCAGTTTATCGAATTCCGCTTTCACCAAGTTGAATAACTATCGCAAAAAGTTAACATCAATAGAAATTGAAGCTCGCAATAAAAAGGTATCATTTATTAGTTTTGTTATTTTATCGTTATTATTACTTGAAAATATCTAAGACAACATTGTTTCACAGGCTTCAACTTGGAGTTGATAATGATATTGATAATTAAGGTTGTAAGATAACTGGTGCTAGTAACTCAGAGGTTGTTTTTTCCAATCCAACATCTATTTATTTATGTATTTAAACACATAAATATTGGTACAAAGGGGCACCAGATATTTATGCGCCGCACAAAACAATGAGAATGGGAAGAGAAAAGGGGTAAGATGCATATATAAAAAATATAAGAGTAATGGTGGGGGAATCTGAAATGTACAACCAAAAGAACTCTTTCAGTTAAGGAGGTTATGACCATTCTTTATGAAGCAAGTAAAAGAAGGTTACAGCAGGATCGCCATTGGCTTCTATTCTGAACCATGTCTGATAACGTCCACCACAGTCTTTAGTCACTGTGTTGCACCATCTCTTGGACCCCAGCCAGGGAGTCGCGAAGGACCAACAGAAACCAGCTCTTTGCAGATTTCTTTCATACCACGACACCATATCACACACTGACCACCTCTCCGCATTTTCCAACCAGTCCCAGAGTCGGCAAATAATGCACGACGTAAAAGTCTCTGGGACGACATTCGTAAAACATGTCCAAGCCACCGAAGTCGGTGTTTCAAGATGGTGACACCAATTGAATCATCGTCTCTGCGCCCGAACACATGATGCCGAACCTCTGCATTACTAACATGGTGTTACCACTGGATGTCATCAATCCTTCGGAGACAACGATGATTGAACACAGAGAATCGTCTAACATCCTCAACTCGGAGAGGCCAAGTTTCACAAGCGTAGAGTAAAACTGCTCTCACCAACACGTTGTAGATCCGACCTTTTACAGCCAGACTAACATCACGAAGGCGCCCAAGGCATTTGGGGGGCATCCAACATCTGCTCAGATTTTCATTCAAATTCAGTTATATTTCTTCATAATTAACAAAATTGTTGTCCAGAAAACAAATCAAGCCCAGTACATCCATGATCAGCAATCATCTGGACAAAATAAATGATCGAGTTATCTCCAAAAAACCACCTTCAATAGTTAGTGAATTTCCAGAGTGTTTACTTATATCTGTAAACTAACATCCTTAGTAGTTCGTTACACATATTTATTGGATATATTATGCACATTTATTAATCTAGACATAACTTATGTACTCGTTGTATTTTCAAACTTACAATTAGGCTGTTGAGACTAAAGCTAAACGTGAATATAAACGAAAAGAAAATGTAGCAAAACGAAGCGCTGAACATTTAAAACAAAAGTAAGCTCTTTATTGTAGTATAAAGGATACTTTATCCATTGTTTGTTCATAGTTTATAATGTGTATATTCTATAATTCCAAATACTTCATCGGTTTATTATTTATTATTTAAATACATAAATATTGGTACAAAGAAGCACCAGATACATATGCGCCACACAAATTTCATTTGGTTTGTGTGAGGGCTATGATACTGCCCGGGTACCCAAACCGAAGCAGGTAGTTTGCTTAGGGGATCACACCCGGAGCCTTTGACCTAAAGATCTGATCCACAAAGCAGTGGAGAATCGTGAAGAGATGCAGTCCCATGGTAGCTGATGATCAACGATTAATTTATACGTCATTTGTTCCCTCAGGATACTGGAGTCCATGTGCACTATTGGTTTGGAATGAAGGTTTTCCAACTCCTCTAGGTGGACTTTCAGTGTCTACCAACCTGGTTAAAGCGCCGAGCATTCGCTTTTCGTTCTCTCAATTTCGTAAACAACACTAGTGGTGCGAGAAGGCAGTGAGTATGACTTCCCTGACAGAGGCTGTATACGCGTGGCCATATGAGAGCATTTGGAGAGAACCATTCATTTGCAAATCTTCCATCGATTGTTCTTCACATTTTGTATGATTCTTTCAGTTCACTATTTCTTTTTTATTCCCTTTTTGTTTTCTTCAACTTGATCTTCTTCGCCTTCTGTTGCCATGCATCCTACTTCTGATTTGTGTTACATACTACTTGTCTTGAAAGGCATAAGTAGCATACACCACAATAAGACAGTTTATTCAATTTATATTGGAATTTAACTGTCATTTATCTAATTGATATTTTAGAATTTCCTTATGGCAATCTGTTGATTATAAAACATTCAGTGTATTCCGTGATGAATCGATTATAGCTGAATCAAATCATTATCCACATCCTAATCATAGGGATCAATTAGAGAATGTACTTGTTAATGATGATGACTTCAAGGATGAAATAACAAATGAGATGGCAAGCGAAGAGTCTCCATATGGAACTGATGCTGGAATCTATTATAAAATTGGCGATGCTTCAGAGCCACTTAGTATTTTCTCATTAATGAAAGCTCAAAATAAAATTGACGGTACACCACCATATTTTGTATGTACTACTATTGGTAAGTTTAATATCTTTTCAGATGTTCGATGTTGGTTATTTTCGTAGGTTTTATTAATTATATTTTTCTTTGGATCTCCATTCACTGACATGCTCAGTTCACCTTTTCCTATGTTACTGATCAGCTTTTTATGTATAGATTAGATAATAAGGTTTATAGATCAGAAGGGGTTTTGTGGAGATTTCAGTATTTTCATAGTTAAAATCATGAGTCAATTAAAGCTAGACCACCATGGAAAACCTGGAAGCACTGGACGGCCGTTTCGTCCTATTATGGGACTCCTCGGTTAAGTGCTTTGGCGCGAGACTGGTAGGTCCTGGGTTCGAATCTCGCGAGTGCGGGATCGTGGATGCGCACTG
>NC_031500.1:3865599-3911779 GCF_000237925.1 Schistosoma mansoni
CTAGAGATCCTTAAAAGTCGGACAATTCAGCTGTCTCGTTATTTTACGCTTTGTTGCCTTATATCATACATATAAAACAGTGGTTTGATACTACCGACCTTTTGGGCAATTTCTCAGGCCTAGTTTATTAACACCGATGTTGGTAGTATGCCACCGGTTGGAAAAAAGAAGTGACTACTTACATTCGATTTTCTTTTCACAACACAAGAAGTTTATGGTCTTACACAAACAACAATCCTAGTAATTCAATCCGTCAAGTAAACGTTTTTAAAAACACCATTGCCTGATGATATTCGAGCCGATCTCCAATCAATAAAAATATCAACATAACCCGGTTTTCCTATGTTGATCTAGCTTCAATTGACTCATGATTTCAACTATGAAAATAAGGTTTATGTTGATATTTTTATTGATTGCAGATCGGCTCGAATATCATCAGCCAATGATGTTTTTAAAAACGTTTACTTGACGGATTGAATTACTAGGATTGTTGTTTGTGTAAGACCATAAACTTCTTGTGTTGTGAAAAGAAAATCGAATGTAAGTAGTCACTTCTTTTTTCCAACCGCTGGCATACTACCAACATCGGTGTTAATAAACTAGGCCTGAGAAATTGCCCAAAAGGTCGGTAGTATCAAACCACTGTTTTATATGTATGATATAAGGCAACAAAGCGTAAAATAACGAGACAGCTGAATTGTCCGACTTTTAAGGATCTCTAGAGATGATTTCAGCAGGAGAAATAGAGATAGGCTAAGTTTGTTGCCACAAATGAGGATTAGTTGGCAGTGAACAAGATTATTATATCCCTAATTTTGTTACGTTGCTTTTTCATAACATTAATTTGCTTATTTGTTGAATATATCACTTCACAGGTTATATCATTCCATGTATAGTAATCTTCCAATCTCACCTATGAAATTTCCTTCAATTTATACATTTTCTACAGATGATAGTGGGCATTGGAGTCATGGTGGAATATTTGGAGCTCTTAGTAGACGTAGTAATAATCAAATTAAAGATGTATACGAATTAGCTGGTCAAATGGATGACTTAAATTTAGGCGATTGTTTAATTGTTCCAATTGGGAATTCTGAAAATTCATCACCCTCATCATCAACAGAAAAGGAGATTAAAGTAAGATTATGTATTTATTAATCTGATTTGTAATTGTACACTACATTCTGACGTAAGCTAGACAGTCATCAAAGTCAAGAAGCTTTAAAAAACTTTATTTTTAGCGTGTAACTTCTCAGCAGTTGGGATCCACTGTCTTGTTAACAAAATTTTGAAATATAAACTGTTGGATGTCAACTTGTTGGCTTAATCTTAGAATGAAATGATTGTTATCTCTACCTTTTAAAATATCCAGGATAACCTATGCAATAACTATTGAGGGTCAAATCTACTTCTATTTGTGGTCAAATTATCAGCTTCTGTCATACTCTTCAGATTGTTCAAAAGCCATGAAGCGCTAATTCTCAACTACTAGGTCGGCTTTCGTTCAGTTCTTGGGTATGTATTGATCATCTCTTCAACCTTTACCGATTAGCGGATCACCACCACACTTGCTGCAAGCCAACAATTGTTATGATTCATCTGACATCGAGGCTGCAATCGATCCATTCAATAAAATTGTGCTCTTGAACTGTCTGTTAAAGAAGAGAATGTCTGAGAAGCTTATTAATATATTGAAGTCTCTGTGCATAAAGACTTCAGGCAGAATAAAGGCATACAGCCCCCTCTACTTGTAGGACTAAGTAGGGTTGTCTTATCTCACCATTCCTCTCTAACTCCGCTAATAATAACATTCTCGAAACAGCTGTGATGGAAATAGGCTGTACAAAATACATTTTAGTGATAAACTAACTGGCAGTTGTACAAATATGACGAAGTTTAGTGGAAAGTAGAACTGTAATTTAATCGTTATCATCTACTATATATACTTGCTGCAATGAATTATGCGGATCGATTTGTTATGTTATTGAATATGATACTATTAGAGATCTATATTCTTATCTGTTTCTCTCTCATTACCTACATACACCTCAATCCCATCAGAAATTTGCATACCTGAGTTACAATATCATGCATCTCAAACTACACAGTTATAAGTAAATATCTTGAGCTATCGAAGTTGTTATATTTATTTATGTATGGATAAATAGATGTACTGTAAATGCTCTTCTGAGCTCTTAAGCATTCGTGTAGGACCAAGTTTGTGTAATTCTGTATCTCAACAACAGGTCTGTACTTTCATCAGTGATTGTTCACGAGTTTCTAGCACGTCATTCTATCGTTTCCCTAAGTCTTCCATCCTACTCACTAAATTGGAGGCCCTTGCAATGTTCCTTTTCTTGCTCCGAAAATGCAAAACGATGATAGGACAATGTATGGGCCATAAAAAATGAAATGTGGTAGAATTGGTCATGAAGTTGGCATTCTGAAAACTTACAGGGACTTTCTGAGAGATGGCAAAAATACTAACCAAATTTGATAAACTAACATTTTCTAACCTTTAGTCTGTGTGTCTATTGAATCTTATTGTGGTTAGACTGATCAAGTATCTGTCGAAAATATAGTGTTGTTCTAATTTAATTGTATAATTTTCTATAATCTTGTTTCTTTTCATTACATAACGACATTTGTAGACTTTTCATGATTATTTAACCAACCATCATGACAATAATAATGATGTTGATAGCACTAAACCGGTTGTCCATGATCACTGGTTAAATAACTTTTGTGGCCTGTTGGTTGCTCAAAAACATTCCAAGAGAACTCATTCAACTGGTGAAGCTCCAGATTTACAACTAAACTCATTAGAAAAAAGTTTATGTGCTCTTGGAATGGCTTGTGCACGTTTGAAATCGTGTAAGTAATAATGAAGAATTGAATTTATAGATTATTAACGTTATAACATTACACTATTTTTAGCGAAGATGTATGGTTTCTAGCAGTGGAATCTGGGGCTCGCTTTTTGTCCTCATTATGACTCATCAACTGAACGTACCTGCATCCTAGAGTTGATGTTCACTCCGGGACTCAAGCCCAGTAACATTTGCTTCAAACACCATCACTTTATCCACATAGCTGCCGAGTTCTGATAGCCACTAGCTTGTGCAATGAGTGAAGTTTTAATTCGTTTTTGTATTGTTTGTTTGGATTTTCCCATTGATGTTTAGGACTACAATCGATCAGTCTCTTATTGGCATATATACATCCTGCGCAGATTGTCACGATATTGTCTTAAGTCACAAACATTATAAGCAGTTGGCGGATCCCAAATAGGAGGGATCGCGCGTCCTGGATTCCACTGCTAATCACCATCCATATTTGTTTAGTGTGCTTGTGACTTCAAGCATCAATGGGAAGATTCAAACAACCAATACAAAAATGAGTTACACTATTGTGTTTACTGTTCATTCCCCCCTATAACAGAATGAAGATATTCAATGATTGGGTTTTTAATTTTGTGCTTTCTTTTGTATACCATTACTCGATACATAATTTAATTGGTAATAATTTTGATTATCTCGTTTTTGTTATTTTGACTGAAATTCGATCAGTCTTATTTGGCATGTGTGCATCCTGTGCGGATTGCCTCGATAATAACCATTACTTCCCAAGTTTATATAGAATAAACGGAATGTGACGGGTCCCAATTAGGACGAAACACGCTTCCTAGATTCCACTGCTAGTCATATTTCATCTATTCTATGTAAACTGGTGGATAATGTTTTTCCAATAATTACTGAGTAGTGCATCATGTGATTTGTCAGTATTTATTGTTCCTTTTAAACAGATGAACTAAGGTTACAGTTTCGAGTCCCTACAGCTTATGCTATATGTGGGAATCCCATTGGGAAACGACGATGACGTACGATAAACCACTCGAAATGACTACTGTTAAGCACGTGTGCCCAAGGCAGAGCTATGTATTGCTTTCGATTGAATGAACATCTCCCTGAATGATTTAGAAAGGGCTGGATGAAAACGATACGTGACTCTATCTTAGCACATCTGATTAACATTAGTCATATAGTTGATAAAACCAAATCATTTCGAGTGATCTACCATATACCTATTTCGTCTCCCCATAAAATTTAATCCCATCTTCAATTTATCGTTCTTTATTTTAAGCTTTCTAACTTGTATTTATCCCCGCCAAATTATTTTCAAAATTAATTTTGAAAAATCAACATACACTTTTTCGGGTTACTAGTTTAATGGTGAATTTAAATATGTACGACATTGAATGCAGGCACTGTGGTCTATTAGTTAGGCGTTTGCTCTTGACACCTACAGGCCTGGGCTCCGATCTCTGGTGGTGGGGTCTTGGAATGTGCACTTCTCAAGCGTCTTATCTAAGGATGAAATATCTGTACAATGCTTTTTGGTTCTCAGTAGTGGTCTAGCTAAGATCGGTTCATGATTTAAAACTACGAAAACTTAACACTCCACAAAACCCCTGTACTAGTCTAATAGCTCTCAAATGCCCTAGCACGGTCGAGGGTAGGGAGTGTCTGTTCACTCTCTTAAAATACTCTCATATGACCACAAATATATAACCACTGACAGGCAAATCGTACTCAATTTCTTCTGGAAGCAAGGGTGTTGTTTACGAAATCGAGAGGACGCAAAGCGAGTCTCCAACGACAACTCAAACCAGATTGGCGGTCGGTACGGAGGATCAATGTAGGGGAGTTGTAAAACTCTAATTCCAAACCCAGAATCCTGAAAGAAAAGATCATGTATGAACCTATGGTTGATCACGAGCTATCAACTGTGAGACTGTATCTCCTAACGTTACTCGACTGCCTTGTGGATTAGACTTCTTGATGAAAGGTTCAGTGAGTGGTCTCCTAATAAAAACAATATGCTTCGGTTTGATCACTTTGTCAATATTGCAGCTCACACATAAATTGAATGATCTATTGTGTGGCATATATGTATTTTGGTGGCCCTTTTTTGCCAATGTGTTTATCTGTTTAACTAAGTGTTCACTAATCTGACATGTACTTGAAAATACCTTAAATATAAATGATACATTTAATAATATTTTAGATTTTGAATTTGCCTTTCTTCATTTTATAGGTTCTATTCATATTCCTCGATTAGGACATGGAACTCAAGCATTTACATGGTATAAAATTGAAAGACTATTAAGAAAACATC
This sequence comes from Schistosoma mansoni, assembly GCF_000237925.1. Taxonomy (NCBI): domain Eukaryota; kingdom Metazoa; phylum Platyhelminthes; class Trematoda; order Strigeidida; family Schistosomatidae; genus Schistosoma; species Schistosoma mansoni. The sequence goes on from NC_031500.1 coordinate 3,870,778, forward strand.
TTGTTGATCATCATCATATTTCAGTATATGTGTATCCTTTTTTTCTTTATTATTGTATTTATCTGCTTACATTGTCATTGAATTTTTCTTTATTTATTTAAAGACATAAATATCGGTACAAAGGGTTACCAAAATACTTGTGTGCTATACAATAAATCATTCAATTTCTGTGAGCCCCCAAATTCCCTGGTACGGCCGAGAGTGGGGAGAGTCCATTCTCCCTCTCCAAATGCTCTCACATAGCCACGAGTATATAGCCTCTTCCACGGAAGTCCTACTCACTGCCTTCTCGCACCACTAGTGTTGTTTACGAAATTGAGAGAACGAAAAGCGAATGTCTGGCACTTTTACCAGGTTGGTGGACACGGAAAGTCCACCTAGGGGAGTTGGAAAACCCTGATTCCAAACCAATCGTGCACATGGGCTCCAGTATCCCGAAGGGACAAATGGCGTATGAATCAATCGTTGGTCACCGGCTACCATGGGACTACATCTCTCCACGATTCTCCACTGCCTTGTGGATCAGATCTTTATGTCAAAGGCTTTGGGTGTGGCTCCCTAAGATAACCACCTACTTCGGTTTGGGTACCCGGGCAGTATCATAGCCCTCATACAAATCATATGAGACTTGTGCGGCGCGTATATATCTGGTGCCCCTTTGTACCAATATTTATGTGTTTAAATAAAATAAAATACAATTTCTGTAAGAGCTGAGATACTGACAAGGTGCTCAAACTGAAGCAGATGGTTTTATTTGGAGACCACTCTCCGAGTATTTGACCTAGAGGTTTAATCCACACGGTAGTCAAGCAACGTTAAGAGATGTATCCTCATTGTAACTCGTGACCAACAATAGATTCATATGTCATTTGTTCCTTTAGGATTTTGGAGCGTATGTGCACCATTGATTTAAAATATGGGTTTTCGAACTCCCCTAGTTGAGTCTTTCATCTCCCCCAACCCGGTTATAGCACTAGATATTGGCATTTCCGGAGTGAGAGTTAACTTTCTCAATCTTTGGCTGCATGGTTATTCGGGTAAACAAGATTCTCTAGCCGTCTTATCTTCCCATATCTTTTTTCATTAGTCAGGGATCAAGAGTAAATATACATTCATAGTTGTGTTTGAAATGCATAATTGATCATTAAATAAAACATTCAGCTTCAATCATTGTTGGATCACTGGTTCGAATCTCATTTCAACTATTTCAGCTTTCACAACTGGGTAGCAACATTAACCTTTACATAAAAAGTTACATGAGTAATAGTTCATTTGTTTTATTCACAGTTATGACTCAATTAAGTATGTATAAACTAATCATAGCTGTAAGTGATCCCACTATCTGTGAGGATATTTCTTTTTAAAGAATATACTATCAATTCATTTAGTATTGTTTGTTTGAATCTTCCCATCGATGTTTTAGGACTGCAACTGGTCAGTCTCTTATTAGCCATATGTGCATACTGTGCGTATTGCCTTGATATTTCCTTAATTCACAAGCATTGTAAGCAAAGATGGATAGTGGCTTGCAGTGGAATCCAGTTTGACGCGCGTTTCGTCCTATTTGGGACTCATCAGCTAGATGTACCTGTATCTCAGAGTTGATGTTCACTCTGGGACTCGAACCCAATACCTTTCACTTCAAACGCCATCGCGTTATCCATTATACTATCAAGTTACTTGGACACAGACACTTAGTAACGCATTATAATCGATTAGTTCGTTAGAAAAGTTCTATCAATGTTAACAAATATGTTGTAATCTATATTTCTTAACTAGTTTTTATGCACTATTTATATGTACTACACATATAATTAAAGATATTATTATCGTCCAGTTAATGCGGATAATCATCATTCGTTTGATTCCCATACAATGTCTACTACCACTTCATGTCGGTCTACATCATCCAAAGGTGAATATATTTTATAATTTTAAGTGTTTTATATTTTCAGAAGGGGTTTCGTAGAGATTTAGTATTTTAATAGTTGAAAGCGTCAGTCAATTAAAGCTAGACCACTATGGAAAACCTGGAAGCACTGGACGGCCATTTCGTCCTATTATGGGAATCCTTATATTTGATGATTACATGAACATTTTAGATTTTTTGGATACAAAGACAATATGAATTAGAGGAGGTTCATGTTTAGGAAGTAGGGTAATTTCTAGTACGAAATGACTGTAATACATATCAGAAACTTGCTGATAATTATTACTACATGTGAAAAAGTGGATGATCAGATCATTTCCTCATAAGGAAGTCATAGCTTATATGTATTATCAACTGAATGATCACAGTTTCTCAAAATCAGACTAGTTCAGGATACAGATTAAAGATCATCGACAACATAACTTAGGCCTGTTACTCCTCGTGGTGGAGCATAGGCCGCCCTACCAGAATTCGCCATCCAACTCTGTACTGGATAATCCTTTCCACTTGTTTCCAGCTGCTATTCATCCTTTTCATGTCTACTTCCAATTCCCGATGCAGTGTGTTCTTTGGCCTTCCTCTTTTCCGTTTCTATTCAGGATTTAAAGTTAAGGCTTGGCTCATGATACAGTTTGATGATTTCCGTAATGTGTGTCCTATCCACTTCCATCGTCTTTTCATAATTTCTTTTTCATCTGGAAGTTGGTTTGTCCTCTCCCATAGTAGGCCGTTGCTGATGGTATCCGACCGACAGATATTGAGTATCTTGTGTAGACAACTGTTTATAAATACTTGTACCTTTTTGATGGTGGTTGCAGTAGTTCTTCACATTTCAGCTCCATACAGTAGAACTTTCTTGACGTTCGTATTGAGGATTATGACTTTGATATTGGTTGACAGTTGTTTTGAGTTCCATATGTTCTTCAACTGGCCAGACACTATCAGCAACAAGCTACTGTGGGAGACAACAAACCAGACTCCAGCGGAGGAAGAAATCAGGAAGAAGCGCTGGAAGTGGATAGGCACATTGAGGAAGTCACCCAACTGCGTCACAAGACAAGCCGTCACATGGAATTCTGAAGGCCAAAGGAGAAGAGGAAGACCAAAGAACACATTACTCCGAGAAATGGAGACAGATATGAGAAGAATGAACAAAAACTGGATAGAACTAGAAAGGAAGGCCCAGGGCAGAGTGTGTCGGAGAATGCTGGTTGGTGGCCTATGCTCCATTGAGAGTAATAGGCGTAAGTAAATAAGTATGTTCTTCAACTATAGGAATGCCGCCCTTGCTTTGCCAATCTTCGCCTTTACATCTGTATCAAATCTTCCTTGTTCATCAATGATGCTTCCCAGGTATATGAAACATTCCACGTCTTCCAGGGCTTCTCCATCAAGTGAGATTGGGTCGGTAACTTATGAACTTTTCTATCAGTAGTAGCTTATAATCTCCACGGTCACTATATTATTTTTGATTAGATAGTAGATTTTTTCCTTTCACTTTTCATATTGCTAATTATAAACTGGTTAGCATCATTTACTGTGTAGTTGTTATAACGTATAGTTGCGTTCGTGCCAATGAGAGAGGAGTGCTTATCGATCAGAGCAGTGATGCATAAAATCGTACGAGCAGCCTTGAGTGCTATTCGGCCCTTCCTATCTGCCTAGCCCAGCCCGTTAAGTCCAGAACACAAATAACAGCCTCGACAATATGAATCATTATTTACAAACATACTGAGTTTTTATACAAACCAAAGTAATCAATAAACTGATTATAACTCAAGAATCGTATGATAATAAATCAAAGATCAAAATAAAGCTAATGATAAGAGAAACACGACTATGAATAGTTTAGTTACGTAATAATTGTACAATAGGAAATAAGCATATTACATTGATCCATAAATAGACCTAAAAGTTACCATTCATAATTCACCGGGGGATATTATATAACAGTAGTTTTCTCTTTTCTTTTTGGTTTTTAAAATAGAACATTTGAGGTCTATGAAACGAAAAATCTCCTCATCACAAAATATAATTGATTCTAACCAAAATCTGGGTTAGTGAAAATTTTTTTTGTTTATTGTGTAACTTCTTTATTCTCGTCAAGTTTTCTTTACTGTCCAGTTAACCTCAGATTACGGGATCAACTGGGGTTTCCTATTTGTATATTTTTGTACCATCAAGTTAACAGTCCTAAGGTTAGATGCAGAGTACTATGTAAATATAGCAAGTCAGTTATCGAGGGACCGAATCTTTATCAATCGATGTGGTTGGGACATGTATATAATATCCTCATCCGTTGATTGTCTTGACATGTAACGAAGACTAGGGCAAGTGTAAGGATGACTCGTTGGCAAACTCAAGAAGCCCAGAAAGAGCCGAAGATATTCCATCCAATCACCGCTAGGGGAACATTTTGGAATGTCGACGTGTAGGTTCCCTATTGGATGAATAATAAGGACCCCTTATGTGCCTATTGACTGTCCGAAATGATGATTTACTTTCAGCCAAAAAACTATAAATACATGAGATTTTTGTACTATATTTGACACTGTTTGGGGAATAAAATTCCTACTTACTAATCTTCTCTCTTGCGACGTTGCGAGTTCGATCGTTCAAATAGTCTAGTAGTACGCGGCATAGCAAGAATCAAAGCTCTAGATGTAACACAAGAATAGGTTGGAAGAGATCTAGAAGCATCCAAACTAATATATGGCATCAGTTCTCGAAGTTATTGACTATTAGACTTAGCCAATTAGATTAGCGCAGAATACCTGGTTAGGATCCATGTGATTACTGCAATTCCATGCTTCGAAACTATGAGAAGGCTCACAATCGTTCGTGATGGCGTCAGTGCATTCATTTTTTGTTTTCATATAAATTCTAAGTCTTTATTTTCTTGATCAACGTAACGGCGTCTGCAGAACAAAATCTTCGCCTCCTGGTTGGCAGCAACACCAAATGCAATAAACGGGAACATCAGTGGGGACAACCGAATGTGTAGAAGATTTGTCGCTGTTATGTTTGAAGCGATTACGAGTTCCCTAATCTGAGAACGAACAAAGACTCTGTGACCAAAGACCAATAAGCTAGCTATTCTGACTCGTCCCAGCCCCACTTACTAGAGTGAGAAGTCCAATTCCGAAGTGGGTTAATATATTCCTCAAGAGGCACAATCAATCACAATAGGTACAAGTCAAACGTATACATAGAGCATAAAATTGTCCTTGAGAAGCGTTAGAGAATAGCATACTAAAAGATACAACAAATCAATAGCGTTGAAGATCCTCCCAAGTGGGAAATACGACATGATGGTGAAAACGAGCGCTTTTGGTGCGAAAACAAGAAATTCAAATTTTTAAAATAAAATTACAAAAATAACACATTTATCAAGTGAGTTCTGGGGATCTAACATCCCCGACAGTAGCTCAGGTGGATAATTTTTATGGAGTTTTGTTTTCTGCGCTGGATGAAGTTTGTTCTGACAATGTCTTTCAGATGAACGATGAAAGCTCCACGACCAAACCATCCAGTTCAAAGAACAAAACTCCATCACAACCGAATGTATTTCAACATAACATTACAAAATATCTTGGTAAAGTCTAAAAACCACACAGTAAATACTTCATTTACAAAATGTCAATTAATTGTCTTAGACTTGATTGTTTCTTCATTTCCACACTAATCATCCTCTGTTTTCGTTGTCTTCTCTTCCATCTTCTCAACCTTCTGCCATGCATCTTACTTTCGTATAGTGCCACATACTACTTATATCTGTGAACATCAGTAGCACACTCCATAATAGTAGCTAATCCAGTCGATTTTTTTTAAAAAATCTATTAATCTAGATACATATATTCATATGATTTGATCATTGTCTATTTTGTTTTACAGAAACTATGCAACCAGCCAACTATTTGTATAATTTATTTACGGGCAAATCATTCTATATTGACAGTTTTCCAGTTGATAACAATGACAATAGTAATGATGATAATGATGATGTGAAGAAATTAAAACGAATGATTATTGCATATCCTTTTACTTGTTCATTATTTAAATGTTAATTAAATTATTCCATGTACTAGCAAGCTATGAATGATTGTTTTGTCTTAGTATAGCACTCCTTGACAGAGCGCCTTTACAACCCTATATCCGAAAATCAAACCCAGTGGAGTCCAACTATCTCGAGTGTGAGACAGTTATCCATTGAAGGTAATAGATGAAGGTTATGCAACATTGTGAATCGATTGGAGTTAGATACTTACACAATTAGCCTACAAGTTGGGCTTTCGCACACTATACCGAAACACCTGAATTCAATCCCCTAAGAAATTGTGGGTGTGCACTGATGAGGAGCTTCACATTAGGATGAAACAACTCTCCGATGCTTTTTGATTCTCAGTGATGGTCTAGATTAAATCAATTCGCTATTTAAACGATTAAAATCCTAAAACTTGTACAAATTCCTTCATAGTAATATTTTGTAAATAGATGTGTACTTTTAGTGGGAAACAGTTGTTTATTTACATAACTAAGCTGTTAACTCACACTCTATCCATAAATACTGTCTGCCTATATGAATTTCCTTAGGTGATATCGGATTCGATTAGAACTACTAATCTAAATTAAAATGCTTATACGATTGAACTGTCGTCTTTCCATGAAAATTCCAGATTATATTTCTTAATTGTGGTTAGCAATGAAGTTTAGGATGCCCTTTAAGCGATAGGTACTGATTTCCAGTTTCAGTATGAACATCAAGAACATTCAACTAATAAGTCTCAGTTAGGATGAAATGCACCCCGTATCTTAATTGTATTTACAATTCAAAAATAAGATCAAACTTGTAACTGTCGATAGTCTCGAGGTATTGGCTAAGTCTCTGTTTATCCCAACAGAGAATAGTCGAAATTTATTATTGAATACCATTAATGATAGGAAATAAACCAAATATTAGCCTCTTTTTTGAAATGAACAAGTGATACAATGTCAATCTAATTTTTATCGATGAAGAGAGCTTTCGGCCTTCCTTTAACTCAATATTATTATCATTATTGATTAATCTAGTTCACTTATGATGGTGTTGTAGCATCTAATCTAGACTCATCTGTCACACATATTATTTACACAGGTAAATTAAATCCGAAGTTGAAACCGATCGATAAAGAGGTGAGTGCTTTTTATACTACAGTTACATTTGTTATTTAATAAGCAGTTGATTTAGGACCGATACATTTACATGGATAGTCTGTTCAATAAATTCATCAACTTCATAATTAAAGGTACTAGTTATGACCAACTGTCAGACATGTGGTCGCTTGGGCTTTCTAATTTATTGTACAATTTACTGTTCCTATGATTATTAATAAACTGAATTCGGGAGTTATTTGCACATATGATTTTCTAGAAAAACATTTAAAATTAAGGAAGATGTGTACACAAACGTCATCCAACGTTGTCGACTTTTGACCAAAAGTTGAAAAAGACATGCTGTACGGAATAAAAAAAAGTCCTCCTTCATTCCTCGGTTCTGCTAGTACGATATCTCGCCAGACTTCTGGCGACTTTGAGGGATGTTTATGACGAAATCGGAGATGCAATGTTTTGCCACAAATAGACAGTACGTTGAGAAGAGATACGGTTCACATATATCAAATTTCGTAATAGAAATCCTTCCAGATCTCAGTACGCATATTTACCAGACAGGTTACGCATGCTGTGCTTAGACTCATACCTATTTAATGTATGAGCAAATAACGTATTTGATTCAAAAATATGTTGTAGATTATTTAAAAGCGTTATGTCTAAATGACCAGATTTTATTTTATGTTCGTTACCTCACATTATTCTATAAATCTGGAGTCCATGTGACTAACATTCAACCAGAATAGAACATTAGTCACTATTCAGTTTTTAACATCAGCATCGGTTAAGTGCTCTTGCGCGTGACTGATAGGTCCTGAGTTTGGATCTCGCGAGGCGAGGTCGTGGATGCGCACTGCTGAAGAGTCCCGCAATAGGACGAAACGGCCGTCCAGTGCTTCCAGGTTTTCCATGGTGGTCTAGCTTCAATTGACTCATGATTTCAACTATGAAAAAACAGCCTACCAAGTTGTTATTTACTCCCTTACTTTCAGAATTGTTTTCAACTGTCTGCATCATGGATTTGGCAAAGTATAAAAAAGCGCATCTGTCTTCCTGAATCTGACTACAACATAATGTAATATTTCATGCCTACTTCTTTTTGTTGTTGTTGTTATTAAGATTATTTTTCTAAAAGCATATCACTTCCCATTTAGATTTTCATTAATACTGTATATTAACCATTTGTATACATTAATAAAGTGGTGTATTTAAACGAATTCAGTCATCTTTTTAAGAAAAATATACTTGGTAATAAATCAACAAGATGAGGAGGATATGTTCTCATCTGAATATCAGCTAAATCTGAGAACTCATTCCGATTTGTCAAGATTGAAAGGTGGCACATTAAACCAGTTTATTTATTTATTTAAACACATAAATATTGGTACAAAGGGGCAGCAGATACATATGCGCCACACAAATCTCATTTGATTTGTGTGAGGGCTGTGATACTGCCGGGGTGCCCAAACCGAAACAGGTGGTGACTAACGGTTGGTTCATACGCCATTTGTTCTCTCAGGATACTGGAGCCCATGTGCACTATTGGTTTAGAATCAGGGTTTTCTAACTCCCCTAGGTCAACATGAAGAGTGTTCACCAACCCGGTTAAAGCGCCGGACATTCGCTTTTCGTCCTCTCAATTTCGTAAACAACACCCGTGGTGCGAGAAGGCAGTGAGTAGGACTTCCCTGACAGAGGCTATATACGCAAGGCCATGTGGGAACTTTTCAAGATGGAGAGCGGAGTATTTCCCGGTCGGTCAAACCGAAGTAGGACACAGTCACAACGTAGAACTTCGTACGTACGTACATCAGTTCGAGTTGCCATACCACATTAGCAGAGATGCAGTTGTCCATTCAAATATCATAGTGGTGGAAGTAGTGAAAGTATAAGCAGTAAACCGAAAGATTAGGGTTTGCAGATGTCATTCAAGGAGTATAACACAGTGAAATAAATTTGGAAGGAGAAAAAGGATACGGACATGCAGAATTCAGAAGATTAGAATTCGGCAGAACACAAAGAGTGGATGCACCTTCGCCATTGCAAACGATTTTGAGCCATGTCATTCAAGGTCTCTAACAATCGGTTGTAATCATTTCGCGGATCCCAACCAGGTAGTCTACACCTACCAACATGGTTCAGTCCACTTGTCAGTGACTTCATGGATTTGTGCCACGTTTTGGTCTGACCGCCCCTAGCTTTCTTACAACCTACGCCTACACCATAAAACATTGCACGTCGGGGCATTCGGTGGTTGGTCATACGTCACACGTGTCCCAGCCATCTCAACTGATGAAGTATCACTACTTCATCAATCGATTTCCATCCTTACCTAGTACCCGTTCCCTAACAACTACATTACTTATACGGTGGTCCCAGGATATACGAGCAATGCTTCGAAGACACCTATGATCGAATATCCTCTACTCTTACCGGCCATGTTTCACAGCCATAAAGTAGGACGGAACGGACTGCTGCACAGTAAACCCGTCCTTTGGTTGGTAGACGGATATTTCGCCTACGCCATAAATGATGCAATTTGGAGAAATCTAGGCGAGCCTTCTATATCCGTGCTGAGATTTCGTTACACACCAGACCACAAGGGCTGATGAGACTCACAAGATAAGTGAAGCGGTCAACACGCTCAACCACTTCACTCCCTATCATTAGTTCAGGTGCCGATGCAACCCAAGCCTGAAGTAACATATTGCATTTCGAGGGGGAGAATCGCGTCCCGAACATGCCTGCATTGTTGTTTATAGTGGTCAGAAGATTGCATTTTGTCAGCGGCTTCACCAAATAGAACTATATCATCGGCGTATTTTAAGTCAACAAGTGAGTCTCACGGTAAAAGTTCAACTCCTGGAGATTTAGATGATAAAAGTGTTATCTCTAAAAACATGTCAACGACTAAGTTAAATAAGAGTAGACAGCCCTGACGAGCACCACCTGAGGTAATCAATTCTGATGACAGTTCGCCATAGGCTCTAATTCGACCAGTTGTGTTCGAGTAGAGAGCCCTTATAAGGTTAATGTACTTCTTTGGTACTCCTTTCAGTGACAAACACTGTCACAGAACTTCACGATCAACGAAGTCAAATGCCGCCTTAATGTCGAGAAATACTACTATTGTGGGACGTCTGAATGTGTATCTAGGTTCTAGGACCCGTCGTAGAGTGAATATCTGGTCTATACAACCACGTCCAGTTCGAAAACCAGCCTGGTTTTCTCTAGTCTGCCCTTCACGAGTTTTGGTTAGGCGTCGAATTATTAATGAAGGTAATATTTTAGACACTATATTAGTCAAACTGACTCCTCTGTGGTTGCCACAAGAGGACTTTTGTCCTTTCTTATAAATTCTACTTAAGACAGTCAATCTCGCTGCTAATACTGGACCACCATCCTTAAAAATCTCAGGGGTAAACCTGTCAGAGCCTGCTGCTTTCCCACACTTTAGATTTCTTATAGCTTTTTCAACTTCATAAAGAGTTGGTGGACTTACATTAACTTGCCATTCAGGTCGATTGGGGATCGTGGGAAACCGAAATGTGGCTAAAGGCCAGTTGAACTGATTCCTAATGTGGTCTGCCCATCGATCTAATCTCTTGGATTGGGAATGAATGATATGTCCATCATTTTCCGAGATAGTTTCGCTGACAGTTGGGTTCCTAATACCGGTTTCCTTAACAAGTCTGAATAGTTGTCTGCTTTTACCTATTACCGCTGCCTTTTCCATCTCTCTTGCTTTCGCTACCCACTACTGTTCGCGATCATTGCGTAGGCTTCTTATCAGCCTGCGCTTAAGCTGACTCCGCTCTTCTTTATGTTCAGAGCCAGATGGGATGAGTTTTCGAGCATCCATTAGTGCGGTAGATGCTGCTGAGATCCAGTTTTTCTCCTAACCTTGTGGTTTGCCATACTAGCAGATATCACTGCTGTTTCCACAGCATTTCGGATGTTCTTCCACGCACAACTTACGTGGCTCCCTTACTGTTTTTTTAGTTGTTGCTGAAATATATTCTTAGCATGGCTGACATTAAGTAGAACCCTAAGAGGTTTCCTTGCAGTGTCTTTCCTATGTTCAGTAAGACGCAGACAATACGTGCTCGCACTAGAGCATGATCTGAATCTAAGCATGTGCTTCAGAATGAGCGACAGTCTTCTATCGAGCCCCTCCATCGGTGGCTGATAGCGATGTGATCTAGTTGGGTTCAACGTTGGGACGAACTCGGGGGTCACCATGTCAAAAGATATTTTTCCTTGTGCTTAGAGTTAGTATTTGCAAGAAACAGACGGTTATCTGAGCATAGTTGCAACAGACGATCACCATTATCTGTTTTTTGAGCCACGACACCATAAGATCCACCCAGGTGTCTTTCGCTTAGTTTACCTACTTGAGTATTAAAGTCACCAGCCACTATTACTACATCAGAGCGCCTAGCTTTTCGGAGAAGGTCGGAAAGCTTTCTGTAAAACTCATCTTTTACGTCATCTGAGCTGCAGTCAGTGGGAGAGTAGGCAGAGACAACGAAGAGTGTCCCTATCTTTCCAAGTCCTTACTGCTCCGTTTAGTCGGACAGCGCACAGACGATTGTCTACTGGGATCCAGTCCAACAGAGCTAGTTCTGCCCTAGGGCTCAATGCTATGCATACGCAAGTGAGACCACGGGAAGCAGCACGGCCTTTATGTGGGAGGTTCTCGACGTGTCAGCTCCGTTGCATATCTGCAAATTTATAGTGCATTCACCACAATCCAGAAAGCAAATGCTTATTTGAGAGAAACGAAGACATAGAACAACAATCAGAAGAAGAATAGTTAGCCACGCCCACCATATATTGGAAACTTCGTTACTTCCGAATTATACTGTAGCAGTACAGCCTAGGAATGATGATAGAAGCTCTTCAGTAACTTTTAAACTGTAAATAATACAATTTAAAAGACAGCAAGTACTAAGATACAATATATTCTTTTTAGAGAAATCTGACGCCTACTCTGTTCATTGTTATAAAGTGATATGAGTAATGCTTTACAGAAACTTATATTGTTATTATGGAAATGAAGTAATTGTAAAAAGAAGAGCTGATACAGATAAAGAGTTCGATAATTCACTTTCCGTTCCATATTTTTAACTAATAATTGATAACACGAGAATTAACGAAATGTGGTCCATTTGGTACATTATGTATCAAACTCCAAAGCCAACATATTCACTTTTGTAGCCCACACTATAACCAGTTAAGATTATATGTACGATGAAAAGACTACAAGAATATACCCACTTATCAACATTATTATATGGTTAACAAACGAAATCCTATAAACATACAGGATAATTACAAGATTAAACAGAAGAATGGACAGTAGAAAGTTAAGGTATTTTTAAAATTGTGAACGTTGATTCAACGCAAATCGAAGCAAGTTATTTTCATGTTTCATTTGCGTAATAACATTACGAAACTCTTCACACATTTGGTCAACTTTCCATTCTAGTTTAGTAAATTTAAATAATAATTCGTTATGAGACCAGTTCAATTCAGACATCATAGATCGGAGTCGAACATTGAAATATTGGTCTAACCACTCATTTGTTACATTAACTGAGTTGATATTTAAAGTATCTTTAATACTGTGATAATCTGATGATTTTAATTGTTGATTTTTGTTTAAATTAACATCTACGTTAGATTCTGGTCTTAACGACACAGTTTTCTTTACATTATCTATATTCACTTCTGACCAACTTGATTTTACAGAACATTGGTCAGATGATGCAAACATACTGGAATTTGAATGCAGTGAAATGTCTGGTACGGAAAACTCACGAAATAATGATGCCCATGTATCAGGCTGACATTTAGTTATAACATTATTTACTTCATGAAGTGGTTGTCTTGAAGAAATCAATAGTGTGTCTGTTACAGTGCTTTGAACTGAAGTTGAATTCCCGTGCGATCTCGCATCAAGGTTCTCGTCTTGTAAACTTTCAGGCCAATTAGATTTTGGGGAACTAAACCTAACTTCGTCACTATTCTGATAAGTAAAAGAGAATGAAAGCAAACATATTGGAACATCCGATCCTGAGGAAATACATCGGATAGGTGAAGTAAAATCAAGTATATTATAAAACCAAATATTACCATTTGCTAAGCCAGTTGCAAGGATGTTTGTGTTCGAGGCGACATCAACACTTAAATATCCATGTTGCTCATCAACCGGTGACAACGTCTTCATTGGTTTTAAGCAAGATGGAGACGTATTCCACATACGTAAATTCATATCCGGTGCTCCTGCACTAAAAAGTAGTTGATCAGATGAAAAAGCTATATCCACGCAGTATTCACAGCTATTCATTTTTATCGAAGTGGATAGAAAAGATTTAGGGTCCCAGTGATTCAAAATTAACTTGTGTGTATCCCCAATAATAGGCCAATGTAAATTCCATAAAATAATAGAACCATCAGAATAACCACAACATAATAAAGTATTGTCTAGTCTAGAAGTTTTAAGAGTATTACATGCAGGCGTAGAAAGACTACTGTTGTTGGTATATGAAGGAAATGGTAATATGAAATTCTCACATTCACCTGTAGGCGTACTAGACGCAGCTAAGAATAAGACAATAGATCCATTACTATATCCAGAAGCAACAACACGGTCATTTAAAATCCAGCTGACACACCTAGGCTGCATTTCGTTGGAAGATGAACTTTCAGGACTGATATTACTGACGCGTAACTGCGAACGAAACGAGATTTGTTTTTGGCATTTGTATAAATTTATTGGGCCAGCACTAGTTCCAACGGCTATATATCTTCCTGATCTTTGCGGAAAAGCTATGCAAGTTGCTGTGAAATTATGTGATAGCAAACTGAAAGTAGTTATATCTGATGTGTTTTGATCGTACACAAGATTTTTGCCAGCATACAGACGTCGAAAGAAAATAGCAGAACCAGAGTGGTCAATAACAGCTAGCTTACATGACCGGGGATCCCACTGAATCGATCGTAGCGAACACGTCACTGTCATTTGAGGCTTGTAAGTCAAGGAAGGAGAATCAGGAATCTCCAAGTTACGGATGTCTGTATTTGACAATGACGGTCCAAACGCATTCTTATCATATAGTACAGACCAAAAAGAGACTGAAGAGTTTTGTACAGCAGCAAGATACATTCGTAGGTCAGTAAGAAGAGAATCCCTATAAGCAGAATAATAGTCACAACTTAAAATGAGTGGCTAAATAGGTGTTAAACTTCAAAAAAAACACGCGAAATTACTAGTTTTGTAAATTACCAAACTGCCAATTGACAATTAAATTTAATTTAAATTAAACCTAATACTATAGGAGGGTAAACTTGAGAATACAATATCCCCATTTTTATCACGAAAGTAGTCTATGTTTTCGCACTATCAACTTATGTTGCAGATTTTCAAATCAAGTTACCCCAAACTAGTGTATGATCCAATCTCCTTATTTTGGGGATTTCCCCAGTCATGACAGTTCGTAGTTTTCCCAGTCTGTGGAAATATTGGGAAAAACCCGAAATTTCCCCAAATATTTAAGGGATTTCCCCCGAATAACTTGAAATTGTGAGGAAAAACCCCTGACCAGGGAGAATTCCGAAGGTTTCTGCCGCATTTCCTCAAAACTGATAAAATTTTCCACATAATAATGTGATTGGGAACATCTAGCTCTTATGTAATAATACATAACAATTGATATTAAACACAATGACATGGCTGGTCATTGTAATATCTACCTATAAATTTATTATTGACATTTTTTTATAGCACCAAAAAGCCAAAGTTCATCACCACGAAAAACTTACAGACTTTGTCAGGCAACAATTCAGTGGCATCGTTCAATGAAGAAGGCTGCTGAGCACTTGAAGGTCGAAGTGTCGTAAAAGGATTGGTGCGTCACCTCTGAAATTTGTAAGTTTTCCAGAAGCGGTCAAATCAAGACAATTTCAAGATTGATTTGACTTCAGCCATCCTTAGTCTTCAGTAATAAAGATAGAAGGTTGATGAACCTGTGTTAATCCTGACAGATCGCCTTCCAGTGAAGGTCCAGCAGTGAGACCACAATTTATGGACGACCTTTGAGCAACGCTGAAATAACCTTGAAAATGTCATCTACTTACTAGGGTTAGTTGAAGGTTATAAATTAGTGCAAGGAACTAGGATTAAGATTTATAATTAAACTCTAGGGTTAGAAATTATGTTTAATGTTTTCATCACGAACTGACATCAAATATAATGCCAAAATGGTATTTAGCCAAATGAATGAATGAATCTCGCACCAAAATCTGATTGGTTCGTCCATAAATTTTCATGAGCACGCTCTTCCTGGAATTAACATCCCAGCGCCAATCATGAACCCATCTAACTAATTTGTTTATATCAGCTTGGAGATGACAACGATCAATCTCGCTTCTTATTGCTCTCCAGATCTTGACATCATCCGCAAACAATGTCGACGACTTAAGTAATAGAGGTAATTCATTGACATAGAGAAGGAAAAGTAAAGGGACTAAAATGGTGCCTTCAGGTACACCACTTTTAACCGGCTCCCATCCGTATAGCGTTACATCGA
Source organism: Schistosoma mansoni (assembly GCF_000237925.1). Taxonomy (NCBI): domain Eukaryota; kingdom Metazoa; phylum Platyhelminthes; class Trematoda; order Strigeidida; family Schistosomatidae; genus Schistosoma; species Schistosoma mansoni. The sequence continues at coordinate 3,886,450 of NC_031500.1, forward strand.
CCTACACTCTCTGTCTGCGGTCACATAAGAAGCTTCCTATCCATTCCTGTACAGCACCTGTTATTCCAAAGCTCGAGAGCTTCTGCATAAGACCTAAGTGTGAAACTTTATCGAACGCTTTGCTAAAATCTATGAATATCACATCCACAGACAGGCCGTTATCTCGGGCTGCTGTCCAATCCTCTCTCGTAGTAAGTAAGTTAGTTAAGTATGAACGCTTGTTACGAAACACATGTTGCTCGGGAGTTAACAGATTAGACGAATCTATGTGACTCAGAAGCTTAGCCAGAATTACCCTTCCAAGTAACTTAACGACTATGTTGGCCAGGCTGACAGGCCAGTAGTTAGATACGATCCGTCTCTGACTATTCTTAAATATAGGACTAAATATAGCGTCTTTCCACTCTCTAGTTAGTTGAGCGAATGAAAGAGACATGTTGAAGAGCGTCGCGAGTGGTCTTGAAATAATGTCCGCAAGCGATGACAGCAAACGTGAATGTAACCCATCGGGGCCCGACATCTTACAAGGTTTGAGATTAGTTATCAATGGAAGAACAATTTCCTCAGTCACGTGTACAGATCCTAGTTGGTATCTCGTTGTATATGGGACAAATAGTTGTAACACTACATGTAGAGTAGACTTCACTAAAATAGTTTGCAAATGTCTCCGCTTTCGATAGATCGGATTCAGATAGTAAATCTGAAGTGGGGAAATATCATCACTACGTTTTGTTCGCCGTTTAACGTACGAAAACAATTGTTTCGGACAAGTACGGATATCATATGCCAGCTGTCGTTCGTAAGTGGTAGAGGATTTAGCCACGGTCATTTTATATAAATTTCAGCACTTAAATGATGCCTGTCCTATTGGCAAGAATAAGTCCCAGAAGTATTGTTTACGCTTCGGCAACTTCTGTGTTTCTTTATTAATACATAGAGGGTAATGTGATGGCTTACGTGTTGACCATGGGATAAACGGTTGTGTTACGGACTCGAATGTAGCCTTAAACTTATTCCACTTGTCTTCGATCGATCCATCAGCATCGACCGACCAGCCAATCGAGATAGCACAGTATCTGATTGCCGGAACATTAGTTCTCCAGATATTAGGACGGGGTGGAGCAGATGCAAATTCTATACCATGTCTCTGGAACTTAAAGGAAAGTACGACGTGGTCACTATTCATCAGTAAGGGAAGGTGTTGAATGTCGACAACCTCTTCACAGTGGTGAGTGAGGACAAGGTCTATCAATGACGGATTATGTTCCAAGTCAATATGTGTCGGTTTTACGATACATTGTACAAGTGCGCACTGAATAACTGTTGATAGAGGTCGCTATCGAAACCCCTCCCCTTGAAGCTGTGAGCTCTACCCAGTTCATATGTGGTGCGTTGAACTCTAAAATGATGAGACAACATTCTACCTTACTCCAAGAACAGATGTATCTTAAGATAAAGTCGTCAGCTAGACAACACGGACTACGATATATTCCTCCTATAGTCACTATCCCGTTTCTAGACCTAATCGTACAACATGCTACCTCACATGTACCACTAACATGCGCCTCCGACATGATCGATTGTATGCAAAAGTTATCCTCAACATATAACATTATGCATCCTCCCATGCGACTTATAACTCTATCATTTCTGATATAGGTGTAGCCTGTAATGATGGGACAACTGTCTATATCTACGGTGAGCCAAGTTTATGTGACTAAAATTATATCGAGACTTACTTCATCCACCGAAAATTTAGCTCACATATTTTGTTTCGAAGACTACGGACATACGTGTAGCACACATTTAAGGCGTTCTGGGAACCATATGTCCTACTCATACAGGTCTCAGGAGCATTGGCTTCCAAGACGTGACCACCCGAAAACCCTTAATCGCAAGGTTCGTTTCGCCATTTAGCTTTCGAGTTCTTAACTCCGTAAGAGCATTCTTCCACTTGATTCGATCCTCAAACGGCCAATCTGGCCAAATACGAATATTTGAATTATGAGTTTTGTGTATGTTATTCAATATAACGTCTCTTCCCTCGAAATTCCCGATTACTAACTTCAAGATTCTTCATTGTTGGGTCTCGCCTCCAACCCATTTATCTAGTTTTATTACTTCCGTGATGTGTGCCCCTGAAACCTCTTCAGGCAGTCCATTTCTGATGACAAATTCCACTAACTGCAGATCGTGTGTGTGTCATAAAAACTGTTGTAGACTATCAACATTGATGATCTCTGTGGAGTGATTAGAGGCCTACTCGAGTTAGGCAGGAGCGGTGTGACAAATCTTAGCTAACTCCGAAGTCACATCTCGCGGTCGCCATCTAACGTGGATTACTTTTTGACGTATTAAAGTACTATGCTACTTTGAAGACTGTGGAGTAGGCGTGGAGTCGCGGTTGATTTTGATCACCACTACAGTGAAACTACGTGCCAATTACTAGGTTAGGTCCTTCCGTAGGCCAAATATTGGAAGTCAATTGAAGGTTGTAGTAAAATGTATCTGTTGACGATCTCGTGTTACCGAAACAATACCAAGATCGTGACAAGGTTTATAAGCGAGACTATTGAGTGCACGAGAGTTCATGCAAAGTCACAAAACAACGGAAGAGTGTATTTTGACACACTTAAACAAACAGGTACATTCGAACAACTGGTTTTAGTAATAATTTTTCTATATATCAATCGTGTTCTCTTCATAAAAGTAGGTCACTACAACCGTGTAACACAAAGGAAGTTATTATGGAAATATATTGGTAAGGATGAGAACAGAGTAGATAGCGAGACCATCACCGCATGCGCCAGTCCACAGTTTACGATTAACTGATGGAAGTTCGTTGTCCTCGACTTTGACAGGGATTGATGATCTGTTCGATATTCAGTGACACAACTGCCGGATGATTTGGCCAAGGTTCGGTGACATTTCCCTGCCTCTACACTGTGCTTATAGCTCAGTACCAACATACAAACCTAAGTATTAACTCGCCGTTACACATGCAAGAAAATACTACCATGTATTTTCAATGATTTTATCTACTTAACAATCCTTCTCGAGAAGCATCTCATTTGTTATTCAGTGTAAGTTATTGATTATGCCTGTCAAAATGGTGCATACTTGCTCCGTCAAAAACATATTATTTCTCAAAGTGAAAGGCATGAGCGAAAATTCATAGAGTTCAAACGGATTGTTTATAGCCGTCTCAGTAATGCCGTCTTCAGCCATACGAATCTGATTACACGATTCACCGATATCGGTTTTCAAGAAAGGGATTATGTTTTTTGAAGGGATTGTCAGGTAGAGGATGTTTGGCGAATGTTAACTATCTGAATTGGTGTCCGTATTAATTTGCCGATTATCATTTATTGGATGTCAGTCATTTCTGTCCTTTATAGGAACCATGTGCAAGAGGGATGCCTATTAGCTGTTCGATGGCCAATTATATCATGTATTCGAATTCATATTTGGCAAATCTTGGCTTTTTTAGAGCTTGGCTAGGCAATTTCGATAATGCAAGTGGTTCACGGTCGTAATATGGTGTGTAGTATTTCTGGTTACGCACACGGTAATTTTGATCGCGTTCAGTAGGGTTCGTAGTACTTGTTGAATATCGGTTGATAGTATGCATCTATTAAATGCTTTACAGTTACTAGGCACAACCCACAACCTTAAATGAGGTTTAACAAGCAGATAATTTATTACTTGCATCTTCTAACCTCCGCTCGCTCAGTTTGATGAATAGATTTGTAAAGTTTGATCGATAGACGAACCCATCAGTGGCAACATTAAACGCCTACTGACTTATTAACTCTCTTTGCCGCTGTGTGAATACGCCTTGTTCATTAACTGGTCACAGTTTGTAATGAAAGATATTAGGTTTTCTGGGTCATTATCCCTATCCTACAGTTACTTTTCAGTATTTTTTCGTCTCACTTTTCCCTGTTTAAAAGACTGTATTAACTGTCCTTTTGCATACTAATAGTTTTAGTTTGTGTTTTAGGAATAGATAAAGTTTGTCATGACAAAAAGATTACTGGTTCTGACCTTGGCCAAGCTGAGACTCTGAGCTCAACAGCCTGAGTATAGTCAAGAATTTCACCTATAGAAAGTTATTTCATGCAGATTATGCCGTTGTAAGGGGTCTACACTGAAGATCGGCATAGAAGCAGATGGAACAATGTAAATACAGTGAAGGAGTTTGCGTGAGCATATGTCGAGATAATCATATATCCGACCATATGTGGAGTTCACTTTTTCCTTTTCCACCTGTAAGCTGAAATGCGGTTCTGGAAGATGGCCATTATTATTCGTGGAAAGATCGCTTACTTCCTCACCAGTGACGACAAGAAAGCGGACTTTCGTCATCACATACGGTTATGTCAATCAGCTAAGATTATCATCGTGAGGGATGATTTTGAGTTCAGAAAACCTCAGGGTTCTCTACTGTTTCTGAAAGAATTATCATACTTATTATGATTTCAAGACTAACCCCCGCTATCTCCCTTTCGTGATCTTCAGATAAATATAACGGATGAGTCCATTACAAAGATCTTCAATGTCATCTTGTGACATTTGAGACTTTTCTTCGGTATAATAAACCTCAATGCTGGGGGTCTGATGATCGTCAGAACCCAAATTGCAGTTGCAGCCGGTATGTCCACAGTGTTATTATGGAATGGAACGAGGACCGTCAGCACCTGTTGGACAATTTTAGATAAGAAATGTTATACTGAGAAGCTCACGTCGAAAGCTCATTGACCGGTGGCCCACAGTGTGTGTAACGACATTTCTGTCGTTGAGTCGTGTTGCCATTTTACATTGTGAAAGAGGTGGTCTAACTTTCGTCGATCGATAGGGTCTCTTCGTTTAAGAATAGCCTAAATTTAAGGTTAGGAAGCATCACTAGTAAACATATTAGGTGCAGTGTACGTGTCAAAATTGAGCAGTCGTGTTTCCATTACTGGGAGGAAGTCTGCATGTAAGTCTGACACTCAATGCTCGCGAAAGTCTGGTCAGAGAGATTGAGATGAAATGTGGGAACATTTTCGTTTTAATCCCTAACAGGCTGTGTCTGTTCCATCATCACGATGCTGAAATATGGAGATTGAACAAAAAATTCGGCGATACAAAAGTATCAAAATATTGGGGATTTGAAATGATATTTATCATCGTGCTCGAAACCGAATTCGCCATAGATATTCAGGGTTTGATAAAGCGTTTGTACGTAACACGCAGAGTTCGAAATTATATTTGGCAGGGCATCGACGTATCAGGAAATAATTAATCCAAGCTGGTTAGTGGTTGTAGAAGATGTGTAGCACGGTGCACTACGGGTGATCTGGTGAGGATAAGTGATCGAACGCATTCAGCCAGGTGAAATCAGTAAAACTAGTGCGGTCAGCATGAAATGTGTAAGACTTACAGAGCTATTAATTTTGGGGACTTTTATACCGCCACAGCCCACTCGAATCCTAGTGGGGCAGTGGTGACCTTGAAGCTTGGCTAACCAGAAGTCTTAACCCAATGAGATTGCCGTTGGTAAACATTCTTCCTATAGACTGCTATATTTAGCAGCATCTGGTCGTCTTTCTCTAATATAAGGGGTCACGTGGTACAATATGACAAGGAAAAAATGTATAATGGAAATCTTGTTTCATTGTGTTCTTCGTCGGTTTCCTATCCCTTTCAGCTTTCCTAGAGCAAAGTAAAACGAAAGTTTAAATACAAGTAGAAATACAGTCATACTTGAGTGCGGATGAAAACGTGCGAAAAATATTCTGGTATATATGCATACATATAAATAGCATGAGGTGGTGTAAAAAGGTTTAGCACTAAAAAATTGTTTTTAATTTTTAAAAAGGAGATATGCACACATATATAAACACACTAGAAGAAACGATTAAAAGGAGAGAATGTAACCAAACGTCTGTGAATCACGGAAAATAGCAATATGAAACAAGAGATATACGATGTCCTGTCATATCCCGACGAGAATTGTGAATGGTGACTTTTGAGATCTATTTGTGGACCAATACGGTACACGTATTCTTACGGTATAATTAATAAGTAACTAAACTATGTATATTCATGTTCCTCCTATTATAGGCTTTGATAGAAGATCATATCTAACAATAATCAATATTCAACACAACATATATATTTGGTCAACGGTGAAGAGCACATATTAAGAATATTGGGTAACCATGAATTTACAAGTGATACTGATTGATTCGAAGCCATGAACAGACCGTGATGTGTATGACGTCACCAGAGTGATTGACCACACTCTCATACACAATATACATAAGACGTAATTACTAGTCGATGCTATGACAATCGGCATTGTTAACCGACGTTGAATAGATTGATCAATTGAGGAAGTGATAGCTACACGAATCAGTAGGTAAACCACAACTAGACTCATTTTGAAATTAGATGGTAAATGGTTACATTATTTATTCATAATTGAAGTATGACCTTCTATGAATCGATAAGCAAGATGATTGTTTTCACTTCATTTCTCTAAATATGAAGGCAGTGAACTATTGTAAAGTGAAAATTTCATTCACGTTTGTTCTCTCTCTGTCTGTCTGTGTGTGAATGGGTGTGTGTATGTAGGTGATTGTCAGTCACATAAACACATACACACAATTGGTGAGTGATATTGTTTATTTTAACTAAGATTCATATTACACTCATTCCACAATAGACTATACCATATTATATTGATTAATTAGGTGGAATGTAGTGTTAGACGATAACAACAACCCTGTATAATCAATGTTATTTCTACATTCATCTGAGGTCAACAGACAGAGATTACAAATCACACTGTCCGATAATGTACTCTATTGTTGTTTATTGAGAAATAATGTTGATGAGAAACGTGTAGTTGATTAGTAGAATTGAAATAGATAAGATATTTAGACGCAGATCATGTTGGTTATCTAGGTAGTGTGTTTAGGAAAGCGTGGTTAAGAACAGATTTATCGTCCCTACAAATACGTCAAAAATGGTTATTCGAACATCACGATTCTCATAAACGATATGTCGTTACTGTGGCTTTAGACTTTTCATTCCGATGAAGGTAGTTCTTAAGGGTGGTAGTGTGCTATAAAACAGATAACTACGGGAAGATTGGGACAGTAACTGTTCGTTAGTTAGAAGAGATATACGTACGATATATCTCCTTGGAGGGTTTGAGTAGTTCCTTGTTATATTAATGCAGGTAGGATGGGTAAGTCTATTGTTGTAAGTCCTACCCACTTCTCTAGTGCAGATTATATTGTAGGATGAACCATGACTTAATGAACCAAGATGTCCTCGTGTTGCAAGGGGGGATTTTGCGCTTCTATGTAAGATCCTTTTTCAAGGTTTTGTGTGTGAAAATCTTTCCACGTATACACTTATAATTAATTCCTCTTGATTCCTTCAGATGAACGTTCGGTTGATCTTTCGAGTCCATGTGAGATTGTATTATTTGCATTTAGATATAGATTTTGTTTTTCCTACCGCTTCACTGGATTCCCATGTCTTTCCTGAACCACATTTATGTTGTTTTAGTTGATACTTAGTCATGGTGGCAGCTATATTGATTCGCTGTCCCTTTCGATGAGGTTACTTGCTTTGACTGGAATTGTGTATTTTTGATAGTGAATTAAAGCACTCTCACATAATTGGAAGCACACTGCGTTATAACATAATTAGATATTCTCTTTCGGACGAATCAGTACGTGATCTATCCAAATAGGACAGAATAACATTTATTTGTTGCGATTGATTTGACCACTAATTGGAAAAGTATTGGTAGAATAACTGGCTGGTAATATTTGTTTGGAAGAGTTATTTACACAGTAACTTGTTTTACTTTCAACTGGGAAACGGTGAGTATCTAACCCAATCTAGACAGTAATTCTTCATTCTAAACTCAGTTTGCAGTCTACAGTTCTGAAAAAATATTTGTTATGTTATTTCAAGTATTCTTTCTGAAGATGTTCAGTTCTATCGTTTCTAACACCTAATTTAAATCAACTGAGGAAGTGATAACTAAACGAGTGCAAGTGCAGTTGGGAAATCTGATGGATAGACTGACAGATGATGGTAGAGAGCCAACATTTGCCTAACTCACTAAGTTTCGTACGTCTCGTTGAGAGTGTCGAGTAGTAAATTCAGGCAGTTGGTGAACCGTCCAAAATAGGGACAGTGTAAATATGAATTGTCACTTGTGATCTGACATCGGAATACTATGGTTGGAAACATTGGATGCAGCATGTGTTCTGATGACCACACCATTTATAAATGCCCACCATTTTCACCGTTTACGGTCAAAGACCGATGGCCTCACGCTAAGAGCAAAGGTATATGCTTTGTCTGTATTAGGCAAGGATATAATGCTAGTGACTTTGAACTGAAGAGGTGTTGTAACATTGTGTGATAAGCGAAGAAACATCATATAATGATTCATCAGTCAACAGCTCGAATGATAAACCTGGTATGGAGAGTTGTTGTGGATTTACCAAGTCTCTAAACAGTCAGCTGTGTTTGGGAATGATTCCATACAACTAAGATGTGGAAACACTGTTGTTGGCTACACTATTTTGGATGAGGGTTTTCACTCAACATTGATGAAGTCGGACTGCTTGGAATTGCTGGACTCGAAGAAATATCAAGTATCAGTCGTGAACCAGAAAGTGGGTGGTAACAGAACAACGAGCGTTAGGAATGCGCCTTAACAGGTGTGTTCCTAGACCGAATTGACCAGGTTAAGATCGAAGAACCTTTGGTTGTGGAAAGTATACCAGAACATAAGTAAACGAAGTCGGTAATGAACAGACCAATTAAGTGGCCGGATTTGGGTTGTGTGCCATTTGATACCTTAAACTCTGTAAAAGTTGTTCTGATGATTGGTTGCGACATGCCGGAAGCACATTGAGTGCCGGGCAGACGGTTTGGTGGAAGAAAGCACCAATGCTCAGTGAAAATGTCGCTGGGACGGAATGTTTTCCAACCTTCATCATATCTGGAATTTAGAAAGAGAGTTTTAAATGGTGCTTGGGAAGCCCAGCAGTCAGAACACCAGTGAGTGGAACCATTTTCATGGTTGTGCCTCACAATCTGGTTTCCAATGAAGTGGAGTTGTGAGGGATAATTGTCGACAAGATGAATATTGATAAGATGGAGGAGATACTGGTAATGGCAAATTGTAGAGTGAAATGAGTAACAGAAGTAATGGTGAAATGAATTGCTGAATTTGTGGTCTGTAGATGATGGTGGATGGGATTCTCATGTGTCAACTATGTTTGCCTTCGATCTTGAGTGGAATCCCATTAGAGTCAGTTCCAGTAATTGCTGTTTTGATTGTAGAGTTTGGGATTCAATTCATGAATGTTTAATGACACTGATGTGAATACACTTATTTTCTGAAGAACACTGAATCAGATTATATTGTGAAATGAATACAAAACTTCATTTCGATTAACAGGTTCGATAGGTACTTGTGGAAAACGCTTAAACGTTACTTGGTTGAAAGAGTAGTTTAGAGTGAATAATATATAGCCTATATATGATCTCATAACAATGATTCATTCATATGTTCACACACATACAAAGACCATTACAGGCTCAAATGATATGTTAAATCAATTCGTGGAAACACTCGGATGGAAAATTGTCTTCTCTTTGTGCATTAATGTGGTGTTTGAATGAACCAATAATTCCCTTGTATTGATGACTGTTTGATTTTGAACTCCAAATATAGTACATTCGTTCGTGTTAATCTAATACTTCTTGAGTAATTGCGTTGTTGCTGGGATTGCTAGTTCATAATATAATTCAAATACTTCAAATCATCACATTGGCGTCGCGATGGAGCCTGTTATGGAATGGTTGGAAGCACATTCAGATCTTAATACTTCTGAGGATTACATTGAGAGGTTTGAAATCTGAGCTATGACCAAGGAGGATGATGAGAATTCTTATTTTGTGGCCCATTTCCTTACATTCATCAGAAAAGAAGCATACAGCTTAATAAAGACTTTGGCATTTCTAGACAAGCTGGTTTCACTCCCTTATGCAACTCTCAAACAACTACCGCTGGACCATGTAAATTATACAAATTCCGAATGCGGTAAGGGAGAAAAATTCGATGAAAGAACTCGCCAGAACATCAGGAATCCCACTACTTTACTACGTCGTCCAAGTCCAATACATAATCAAGGTTATTGAGGGAACCATTCATTGATTAGTGAAACATTTCACGAAGATGAGCACATGTTTGGTAAATGCTTTGTCTGTGGCAAGTTTCATCTATGAATTCATGTGTATTTCGTAGTTCTAAATGCTTTAAATGTGGTAAAACTGGACACATTCAGTCAATGTGTAATACCATAATTCATTTCGCTGAAACTAATGCTAAAATTTGTGATTCTACTAAGGTGATTGTTTCTAATGATCACTTGTCTTTATCTAAGACTTATGATGGATCCCATCAAAAGGGCTTAGTTAAGATACAACAATACGCTAAGTTGCCAATAATACACCAAAAGAATTAACACTACAAATCTAAGCGTATGTCTATGAGTAACGCGAAAGATAACAAATTACTGTGTGAATATAAAATGGTATATTGAACAACAAAATGGTAACAGTTGTTATGGAATGAATGTCACTTGTAAGCTGCCCTCTGAGATGACAACCACAAATAAGTTCACTTGATTAACAAAGATTCCTCTGCACATGATGGTACCGACGGCAAATTGAAGATTAAATCCTGTATTATTATTTAATAATGATCCTGGCCGAAGCTTCAAAGTAGTGTGGGAAGGCCTAAAATGATGCTATAATCTTCAATCAAGGGCCGTGGCCAATAAAGCAGAAGAATGGACGGCGGAGAGAGCGTTCACATTTTAAGAACCGCGGTAGTGTAGTGTATGTTAGATATAACCAAACAAATATAAATGTTTCTTTACCATTGATACAGAGAAACAATAGATATTGAATATAAGTGTGGCTACATATAAAGTGTGACAAACAGGAAAATTATGTGATTTTTATTTGGTTGTTACAAAAAGTCCTCAACTATGCATGTTACAATAGACTTTTAGAAGCGGTATAGAGTCACATAGCAGTCCAGAGTTGAACGAAACCTAGAATCACTATAAGACAAAAGTTTCCGGCCAACCAACTTCCTATCAGATTTCTCATGCTATTGCACCAGATATGGTTTGTCATAATGATTCACATATTTCTGATGAAATTTCTTACAACTTTGAGAATGATATGATGAATGAGTCGAATCATGGTCAAAAACCAGATTCAGATTTGGTAGATGCTGATTTTTCTAATGATCCATTATTCTCTTGTAGTGACCTGTTTTTCCCGACAAGAACGCGGTCGGTATAATGGAAACAATTATTATTATAACCAATTGCACCAGTGATTGTTTTACTGTACTCGTTGTTGTCTAACAGTATCAAAATCACTTTTCGTTCGGTCGTCCACCGTGTTCGCTCGAACTTTCTTACGCTCTACCCTTATTGCCTGTACTTGTTGGCACGTCTCGGTATTCTTTCGATACCACGAGATCGTCAATAAATATACTTTATCTGGACTAATTACAGCCTTCTGGTTTGCGAGTAATCAAAGAGACCAAGACGTTTTTGGGCGCGTAATCTTATTGTAGTGGTGATCATAGTCAATCAAGACTCGAAGCCATCTACACTCTAATGAAACTCTTAGTCAATTTGAGGAAAATATTTCAAAAGAATTAAATCCTGATGTCATATCATACATTATTTATCCTCATAATGCATTTGCTTCTTGTAGGAAACTTATTGAATGCGAAGCACGAGTACTATGTGAGCTTGATTTTCATTACAATTCGGATAACTTCATATCAACTGTTGTTTATACTTATCATGAAGTCACTTCTAATGAATACTCTAGTCAATATGAGAAATATGTTTTAAATGAAGCCACATTATTCATAACTTGGGGATATGAAAATCCAACATTATTTCGTGGGGGAAAAAGTGTTGGAAAGTCTATGATGCCAATTCTAGATAACAGTGGTTTCACTACACAACCGACATGATGATTGTATACAATTGCAGGATTCAGTTGAGTTTGTTCCAACTTCGGTTGTTAATTCTAATACTAACGAGTACATTCTAGATAATACACAGTCTACATCCAATACACTGTCGGACAGACGTAAGATGATTTTAAGAACACGTACAATTCATTACAGACACTTACAGTCCAATTTAAGCTGTTGCGGATGTGGTGTTTGAATGAACCAGTGATTCCCTTGTATTGATAACTGTTTGATTTTGGATTCCAAATACAATACAGTCGTTTGTGCTAATCTTGTAACAGCTCAGGTTGGTTGGTTAAGAGTTGACCCCAAACAACCAAGCATATGCTAAAACAGTATTGTTCAAGTATTCATTCACTTCCTTACCTTTTGTAAGCGTTATATTCCCTACTATCTTATATGGAATGTTGAGAGCCTTTGTTTGTCTGAACAGATAATCCCACGCTCCACTGTGACTGCGCGAAGATCGAAATAAAGACCTATTCACTACTTCTCTGGTTTCTTCTATCAATAGCACGAGGGTTACCTTAAGGCACGAAAGTGGTGAGCCCTTTTTGAACACAATTTAACCTCATTTCTGTTATTAATCTTTTTTTTTTTTTACTTAATCGTAAAAGTAGACCGGATTATCCGTAAACTAAGTTGAGTATATAACTAGTTTATTCCGTATTATCTTAAGTTATTCGTGTTATAGTAACCATTTTTCGTGCTAACTTTATTGCTATATTTGTCACATACCTCATGTCAGACTCAATAGAAACCCATAATCTGGAGGATTTGTCACCAGTGGTGATAGACACTGTTATAACTACGAAATCCCGACTTCCAGAATTTGATCGTAGTGATCCTGAGTTGTGGTTTGCTCAACTAGAGCATTATTTCGCAAGACACAATATCAAATCTGAAGGGATTCGCTATAGAGACTTGTGTTCTATCCTTCCTCCTTCAGTTGCCAAAGAAGTCCGTGACTTGATTTTAGATCCACCATTACCACAACCATACACCATCTTAAGACGAGAGATAATAAACCGTTTATCATTATCAGATAGTCAAAGAATCCAAAGACTTTTTCAAGGTGAAACACTAGGTGATCGGTCGCCGTCACAGTTTTTGCGTCACCTCCAAGTGTTAATGGGTGATAACACGGTGGGTGAAGCAGTCCTAAAACAAGGATGGATACAAGCTCTCCCATGCTACGTCCAACACTGTTTGGATGCACAAGATCCTGAAACCTCATTATCTCATTTAGCGCGTATAGCCGATAGAATAATGGAGAGAGGTCCTCCAACTGGACCAGGCACAATAAATCACACACAAAAAGTAGAATCAGCAAAAGACCCCGTCATAGAAGGACTCATTGCGAGTGTTAAGAGTCTCACTGAGGCTGTCACCAGAATGCAAATGGGTCATAGAAACAGGAGCAGGTCACCACAACGACCACGATCCAAGTCACAAAACAGGTCACAAATGTCCAGACAACCTGGGCAGTTTTGTTGGTACCACTGGAAGTTTGGTGTCAACTCAACCAAGTGCATGCAACCATGTGCCTGGCCTAAGCATAATTCTAAGACAGCGGGAAACGAGTAACCCCTCCCCAGGTCGCGACGACTGAGGAGGGGCGCCAAAACAGTCGCTTGTTTTATGTTAGAGACAGAAACTCTGGCTTGAATTTCTTGGTGGATACTGGCGCTGCTCTTAGCATCATCCCTCAAAATAAAACTGAGATTAGTCGAGAAACATCATCAATTACACTTCAAGCTGCAAATAAAACTAAAATTGCGACATTTGGGCAGAAAAACTTAACCCTAGATTTGGGGTTCAGGAGGCAATTCCCTTGGGTTTTCACGGTAGCCGACTTAGATCTGGCAATACTAGGGATGGACTTTCTAGAGAGATACGAATTTCTAGTTGACACCAAGAAACGGCGATTAACACTAAAAGAAACTTCGTATTACACAAAAGGCAAAGAAAGTCACATCAGCTCTCTTAACTTGATTCAAACTCCTCCAGTAACAACAGCGAAATTCCAAGATATACTCGCGGAATTTCCAAACTTAACTAAACCAAACCCACAGCCTTCTAAAGACAAACTAAAAGTAAGTCACACTATCAAAACCGAAGGTGCACCGGTTTTTGCAAAACCCAGGAGACTAGCACCAGATAAGCTCAAAATCGCTAGGGCCGAGTTTGATTATATGCTACAACTGGGTATTATCCGTCCCTCTGATAGTCAATGGGCATCCCCTTTGCATATGGTCCCAAAGAAAAATGAAGGTGACTGGCGACCGTGCGGGGATTACAGAGCCCTCAACCGTCAAACCGTACCAGATAGGTACCCAATACCGCATATCCAAGATTTCACAAACGGTTTACAGGGTATGAACATATTCACTAAAGTTGACTTAGTCAGGGCATATCACAATATCCCAGTGGCTGATGAAGATATCCCCAAGACAGCTATTACAACACCCTTTGGCTTATTCGAGTTTATACGCATGCCATTCGGCCTGAGAAATGCGGCACAGACATTTCAAAGATTCATAGACAATCTACTTCGAGATATGCCATTTGCGCAGGGGTATATAGACGACTTGTTAATTGCCAGCCCCGATTTGCAATCACACGAACAGCATGTAAAAACAGTGTTAAAAAGACTGGATGAACATGGAATAAACATACATCAAAGTAAGTGTGTTTTCGGTGTTCAAACTTTAGAATTTCTCGGTCACACAATAAGCCCAGAAGGGATTAAACCGATCAAAAAAGTAGACACCATTAAACAATACCCCATACCTAGTTCTCTAACACAACTGAGAAGTTTTCTAGGTCTAATTAACATATAGGCACGAAAATCTAATACTTCTTGAATAGATTGCGTTATTTCTGAGATTACTAGTTCATACTGCAATTCGAATATTCTTGAACATCACGATTAAATATTTACTTAAATTTCAGGTTCAGTAATCACTATTCTAATTACAAGTGTGGATCATATTCGATCAGAAGTGATCAGAGTTTCACAGTTTACATTTCATGACAAGTGTAGTCTTTCTCATGTCATGATAACTGACAAGATCAGTTTGATTTATACCTGATCGAAAAGAAATTCAATTCCACTCTGAATCTCGATATCTACTCACAGTCAGGAGTGTCGTATGACGGTCAAATAGAATTGATGTTCCCGATTGTCAGAAGTAACAATTTTATGTGAACACGTGGATGGAACAGTCTGACAGAATTTCTTTCAAAGAATAAAATTCAAATGTGAAAATGCTCAATTCGACATCCAATCAAAACAGTTTATGCTACACTGACTTTAACAAATCATATTACAAGTAAGCACCATTGACGACAACGTAACAAATCACTACTGTGAAAATAATCTATGTTCATTGACACATTGGCACACACTTTCAACACAGATTAACCAATCACATAAAATCAAGTATTCTGTTTCATACACACAACATGTTCATCGAAAGGGGTCAGGAATCACAATAACGATGGCCTATAATCAGTAGTCAAAACAATATTGAGTAACTATGAATTCATAAACCCGAATCATTGGTTAACAATGAATAAACGCGTTTATCAAATTTCACCTTCTCAATGGTCATTTGGAATCATTGGAGGAGAAGGAAACAAGCAAACAATTACAAAATCTATATAAACCTACCAAGCAATGGCCACATTGTGTTGAGTGAAACTGTTCACCAAATCGGTGTATCATACAAATTTCCATTCGATTGAATGAGATGAGATAACTGTGTTTTATTCATTTCAACCATTTGAGATATACATTTTCGACTAGTCTATCGCCAGATATCAATCTATCTGATCGTCGTTTGACCTTACAAATTCTTCAACGCTGAAGACATTTGTAAACATCCTGATGTGGAGAATGAAGAAAGCGTATTTCTCGAAGGTGATACATATCGATATGAGAGTGATCAGTCAGATGTTATTACACATATCCACTCCCATTATTACCACTACTCACAGATCATTCGCATTAATCAGTCATACCCGATTTGTATTGGGAGTTTGAATAAGACTCATTCGTCTCATGTGACTTGGATACATGTTCCAACAGAGTCATTCATGCAAATGTGTGCATCATTTTAGGTTATTGGTGCAACAATCCAGTTGAAAAAAATACTATGCTGATGTCACTAGATTGGAGATTCGTGATGACGGTAAGTGAATGCATTTCTTTGAACTACAGTGTTTATTGAATATTCTTATTTAACACATTTGATTCTCCAACTCAATGTCACTTTCATTTATTCAGTGAATCATCTCTATGCCTTATCTGACATTCAAATCATCTATTGATGTCTTTCCATATTCAACGTGTCTATAGTTTGATATCCCTCAGTAAACTAATGACAGTTTATCCAATTCATTTCAATCTACACTTCATTTCACAATCATTCACTCACTCACTCATTCATCCATTCATCCATTCACTGATTCATTGACTGCAGAATATCAATGAAATTGTATGTTTCCATTCAATTAATATAGGTATGACGCAAATATATGGAGAAGACTAACACGGATGTATGGACGATCTTATTCCAGTCAATTCTAATTCTGAATTTCACGTTTCCCATCACAGTGAGTTCTTCCATTATTCAGTAAGATTTTACTTTGTTCCATCCTCACATTCATTCTGCATAAATGGATCAGTATTTCATTTGATTATTACGCGGCAACTGACCACCGAAACATGCTGATTGATTTGTTTGTATGATTTGGTTTGAGAATATGTGTTCAGAACACGTTTTGATTACTGTGAGATGAAAATGTAGAGTGAGACAAGCATCCACTTCAAAGTAAACACGAATTGATTGAGTGAAAATAATCAACCACATGATGATATAATTGATCAAGTCAACAGTACATAGTTTCCAGTCAATCAATCAATCAGTCGGTCGGTTAGTCGTTCAGCAGTCAATGAGCAAGTCAGTCTATTCACACTGCAATAGAGGAGATATTTCACCAACACGATACTTGTTGGTAGATTCAATGAATCAGACTGATCACAAGGTCAAGAACATGTGAATCTGTGTGAGCATTCAATTTGTATCATTGGAACTTATGAACTGTTACATTATACTTGATGTCCTCCAACACTTGCCTTGAGCTTTCTTCGAGGAAGTTTGTCTTTTGGTCAAGTGATATCTAACGCTTTCTATATTTTAACAGTTGAATTCATGAGTCGATCTGATATTGAGGCTGGTCATTAGTTAACATTAATGTCGATCAGTCATCAGAATCGTTGACAGTGGAGTAACATTTCGGCATAATAATTACTCCAATTGAGAGAACACAGTTCCGTTGGAGCGATAGAATTTCCGAAAATGATTTTGTATGAATATTGTCAGAAAGATACTAAACATCTCTCAGTCAATCTTAAGCTCCTAGCGTGGTGTGTTACTGATGTGGACAGATATACATAATATATATCATCAAATGAAATGCCTGGAGGCAGAAGGCTAAGAAGATTGAAGAAAAGAGAGCGAAAACAGAGAATGATTGGTTTGGAAACGAAGGAACAATGAAATGTGAAACGATTGATTGACATTTACAATTGAAGTATTTACTGTGTGTTTTTTAGATTCTAGTAAGACATTCTATAATTTTGTGTTTAATCATATTCGATTGTCCACACTTGTGTTCTCCTTCACTACACTAGAACAAACGTTAATGAAATAAATTTCTATTCTCACTTGATTGCATTCAGACGTTCATCATAACGAGAAAACACTGACAACCGTTGAAACTCCCTCATAATGATGATTACTCATTTTATTGTGTCGGTTTAACTGAAATCTCCAAGGGAACATGATAACTGTTGTGCATAGTCATTCTGTGTTAAAACGTATGTTTATTGAATGAGATAGATATCCATTGAATTTTATTTTCATTGTTTCAGAGAAATCAATCTCTGTTAGGTGGTCTGTTCAGCTAGACGTTGGTGCTGCACGTAAGTAAACATGAAATAATTGTTTAATCATATATGATATGTTAACGCATATACCTTCATTGATCGTAATCACTGACACTTTCCCTGTTCACTTCATGTCATTCAATTGTACCTAGAAATTGACAAAAGTTCGATGTTATTGTTCTGGAGAATGTAGTGGGGGAGAATCATTCGTGAAATCCTCTCATCGTTTGAACATTACTTCAATGATGAGATGCTTCTGATATAGGTGGTTGTATGTTGACAGCTCTCTTTTACAACACTCAGTTATCACGTTGTAGTCAGATGATCAGGTGTTGTTGAATGATGAATCTAAGTTTGAAGATAATCAATCATTCAGTGGATGTATTCAGATATGATACAGCGTTTGATGATTGAATGTGAAAAAGTACACTGAATATTTGTTCGAGTGTTAAATGATCATAGGTAGATGTTATAACTTTTGACCGAGTGGATGCCCTGTTAACGTATAACGCGATAAGACCGCCAATTAGAGTTCAGCGATTTATCGATTGGAACAGTGACACACGGAAACCGTACGAGCAGTCTAAAGTACTCATAGGTCCGGCTTCTGACTAGCCAAACCAGTTGTATCCAGAACAGACTCTTCGGTATGAATCATTTATTTCAAGCATAATCGGTTTATATACCAGACAATTTGTATCATGAAATGAGAAATAATGTGCAACGAGTTGAGCATATTTTCTCAAGATGCTGCACCGATATCTAAGTAAATCAGAAATAACTCAGAAATGGAACATCATTCCATTTCATTGACTGGTTGAACATTCATTCCAGTTGATCACAACCGAATCTAATAATGATGTGTTGTCTTGGAATACTGTAGTGATATGATGGGATTGAACGGGACAATGGAATTTCGACTGATTGTGATTTCGGCTGAATAGTACTTCCGTTTTCAATTCAATGTGGTGAATACTCAGTGTAATATTTGTTTTATTCTCCTATGTGATAATGTTATATTCGGTGTGACCATTTCTGTGAGTGTGATGTTTGTCCATGATAAGTAATGGTTGGATTGAATGAACATGAACTATGCTCGAGATGACACACAGTATGTGATTTATGATAATTCCGTGTATTTTGCATATTTGTGTCTACAGGGTCAATTTGCCAGTTTCCATTTTCCAATGTGACAGTCTGATTCCAGTTAGAACTCAGTTGTCAGTTCAACCTGCACATCAAATCCTGTTTTTCTATTGAATCATAAATACACTTCTGCTTTTCAGATCAAGTCGCTGTTACAACGAACGACCAGGTTACTATTGTGAGAGCATGTGAATTTGAATTGAGGAAGTGAAATCAATACTTCAGATTGATGAACATTTCTTCATTCAATCTCATTCAATGCTCAACGGAAGGAACACATGCTCAAACAATCACATCCATAATCGCACTCAACAATTATAGATAGATTTATTGAGGTAACTGATACGTTTCCTACTGCAGTCAGGAAGATTTTTGTGGGACAAATGTATCAAATGAATCAATTTCTGCTCAACTTTGTGATGATGATGTTGATGATATTTGAGATTCATTAGTTGCTAATGAAGTCCTTAGTGAATTGAAGAAAGATATTTCATGTGAAGTAAATTGTGGTGAAATACGTGATGTTGCTCGTTTTCACAATGCTTATGATTGCAGAACAAACCTTGGTCAATATGAAGCACAAGTTCTCAATCTGTTCAAATCTAACGATAGTTCTGATGGTTCCAATTCAAACTTTATTTATACTCACAATCCATCTACTGCTAATCAATGTGAGAAACATGTTTCAAACGAGTCGCATCCTGATCACATTTCACATGTTATTGTAGCAGATGTTTGGTGCTGTCATGCATTATATATGTCACATAGATACTCCTCTGAATGCTCGAATGAATGAACTGACGTAACAAGTATGGAATGCATTCTGGAATCTGGAATGTTCAGGATTGACAACGTTCACATAGTGGGAAAATTCAAAATTAGTCACCAAGTAGAATAGATCGAAATTTGATTTGAGGCTCGATGTCTGACATGATAGAAATGACGGTTTATTTTACATGAAGGCGACTGAATCAGACAGCGTCTGACACCGTCACCACGAATCTCCAATCTAGTGACATCAGCATAGTATTTTTTCAACTGGATTGTTGCACCAATAACCTAAAATGATGCACACATTTGCATGATTGACTCTGTTGGAACATGTATCCAAGTCACATGAGACGAATGAGTCTTATTCAAACTCCCAATACAAATCGGGTATGACTGATTAATGCGAATGATCTGTGAGTAGTGGTAATAATGGGAGTGGATATGTGTATTAACATCTGACTGATCACTCTCATATCGATATGTATCATTTTCGAGAAATACGCTTTCTTCATTCTCCACATCAGGATGTTTACAAATGTCTTCAGCGTTGAAGAATTTGTAAGGTCAAACGACGATCAGATAGATTGATATCTGGCGATAGACTAGTCGAAAATGTATATCTCAAATGGTTGAAATGAATAAAACACAGTTATCTCATCTCATTCAATCGAATGGAAATTTGTATGATACATTTATTTGATGTATAGTGTTACTAGATACTCACCTTTTAAGGAAAGAGGCGCACACTGTCAGAGGAGGGTCTACGTTTGTTATTTTTAAATGTCATATTGATCATTTGTGAAGATCCTGCTAGTGGATTTGTTGTCACTTGGTGTATTTGTATTGACGTGCTGACTTCCATTGATTGTCGTTCATTTTCCATGATAACTCTTGCCACACATTGTCCTGATCAAACTCATAACAATCCACACTGGTTCACTTCAACTCACATGAAATATTCCACGCTACAAGTGAATTCCAATACTTGAACAGCTACTGTATCCCATATGTGTGAAATACCAAACACTAACATTCACATTACTATACACAGTCTGTAGTCGTCAACATTTTCACCATTGAATTATTATGCGAAATTCTACTATGAACATCTGAACAATTGATGTCCAACAATCAATGATTCGTATTACTTCATTATTCAAATCAACAATGTTCTGTTGGTTTGTCTATTTCGGTACACAATAGGACTACACTATTGATAAACTGTTGATTTCCAGCAATGTCGCACCTCATTCGATTTGTGTAATTAACTCCACCACCGATTCTCAGTTTACATATTCATCTCCCTCTCAATCCACATTCACTTGTCAACAGAATTATATTCACAACATCTCTATCACTGCATGTTCACATGACCGTTTCTTCACTATGATTAACGTTACTTTTAATACCATTCGTATTTGCATTATTATTGCTATTATCATTATTATGACTATGATTTGTCCCACAACAGTTGAACAAGATTATCTTTTTTGTAACACAACATTGTGTAATTTATTAGGATGCTCTATACTTCGATCTTTGTAACACAATCATTATGAACTTGTCATTGTAGAGTATTATGATGAAGTTATCGAGAAGATTTTCTACTACTACAATATTCTTTGCTTTTGTCAATATGATATGGGGATCTGTAGTCAGTTGAGTTTGTGTAAATGTGAGTTGACGGATAAATGACTTAGATTGCTGTTGTAGACCATCAACGTTGATGATCTATGTCGAATGATTGGAGGCCTACTCGAGTAAGACGGGAACAGTGTAACAAACAAGCTTACTTCGAAGTCACACCTCACGGCCAGCATCTTACGTGGATTGCCCCATCGACGTATCAAGGGACCATCGATGCTCTGAAGACTGTACAACACAAAGGACGTTATTACAGGAATGTATTACTTAAAGTAGATACAAGCGAAAGTAGAACCACTGCCGCATGGGCCAGTCCATGACGTATGATTAACTGATGCTCGTTAATTGTCCTTGACCTTTACGAGGATCGATGGTCAGTTCGATATTTAGTGAACCAACTGCCGGATGATTTGGCTAGGGTTCAGTGACATTTCACTGGTCCTACACTGTAAATGAACTTAGGTTAAAAAGCATTCTCCGGAAGTGTTCGTCGAAACATCTATTATCTCGATGAACAAACAGTGTTTGTTTCGCCTAAACACAACATGTGCTACTTACGTTCTCTGAACACTGTTTAGATTGAGGAGTGTAATTTGACGATTCAGTGATCATTAGGTGGTAGATTGTTACACATAATCAACGTATTGATTTGAATTCTACTAATCAACTACACTTTTCTCAATAAACAACAATAGAGTGCATTACAATAGAGTGCATTATCTGATAGTGTGATTTGGAATATGTGTCAGTTGACCTCAGATGAATGTAGAAATAACAATGATTATACGGTGTGGTTGTTGTTGTTATCGTCTTCTATCATCACATTCCACCTAATCAATCAATATAATATGGTATAGTCTATTGTGGAATGAGTGTAATATGAATCTTGGTTACAATGAACAATGTCACTAACCAATTGTGTGTGTGTGTTTACGTGACTGACAATCACCAACATAAACACACCCATACACACAGAAACAGAGAGCGAGAACAAACATGATTGAATTTTTCACTTTACAATAGTTCACTACCTTCATATTTAGAGAAATGAAGTGAAAACCATCATCTCGCATATCGATTCATAGAAGGTCTTACTTCAACTATGAATAAACAATGTCACCATTTACCATCTAATTTCAAAATGAGTTTAGTTGTGGTTTACTTACAGATTCATGTAGTTATCACTTCCTCAATTGATCAATGTGTGCAACGTTGGTTAATAATGTCGATCGTTTTAGACTCGACTACTAATTACATAATACACATTGTCTTTGAGAGTGTGGTCAATCATCTTGACCACATAATTCACATCACGATCTAGATATTTCTGATGAGTTGAAATTGTGTGAGTGTGAGTCCACAGAAAAGTGTTTGAAATTGGTGAATTGATGTCGTTCCAACTGGGAATTGACACCGACATAAGGTTACATAAGGGGGAATAATTTCGGTAGGTGAAGATTGTGTTCAAGATAAACATATGAGAAATCCACTACCTCATTCCAATGTGCCATTTGTTGAACAGTTATTTTCATAAGTCGTTATCATTGTTCGAATGACGCTGTCTGTAAAATGAGTTCAAGGAAGAATGGATTGACAAACTTAAACTTATGCAGACTGAAGTGGAGGTGAAGTGCTTTACTGTACACTGACATGTTCACTTATTCTTCGTTATCTCATTTCATATATCTGAGAATGTCGTCCCAATTACTTGAGTGAATTGATCGAATCAATACTGAGGAATTCAAACAACCATATGTAACCTGTCCATTTATCACACAATCAATATAAATACGATTATTATGGTTAAATAGACACTTTGTCACACGTCGTTTCTGTTTCACTGGGCAGTAACGGTAATTGCTAAGGTATTGGCCTATACAATAAATCCCCTTAGGTAAATGCTCCGATCCCCCCAACTCGGTTAAAACACTGGACATTCGCTTTCCATCCTCCTAATTCCTAATTAACACAGCTGTGCGAAGATAGTGCTTAAGACTAATCTGACAGTTTCTAATATACATGTGGTCATATGATAGCATTTTGAGAGAGGGAGAGTGGACTACGAACACCCTTAGCAATAGCAGTCCATTCAAGGGCGATCAGACGACTATC
This sequence comes from Schistosoma mansoni, assembly GCF_000237925.1. Lineage (NCBI taxonomy): Eukaryota > Metazoa > Platyhelminthes > Trematoda > Strigeidida > Schistosomatidae > Schistosoma > Schistosoma mansoni. Next base: position 3,910,176 of record NC_031500.1, read on the forward strand.
ACATCATAACATTATGTTCCCCATGATGCAGTGATAACTACAGTCTCATAATCCTCAATATGCAATTTAGGCGATGTTAGTAATTCTATCCTCTTAATTTCTCAAACAATACAGCTGCGCGAATGTAGTGATTACGATTACCCTGACAGTTGCTATTTTGAAAGTGAGCGGAGTATCCACACCTTCAGCAATAGAAGTACATTTCAAGGCTATTGCATACATTACTAAAGTAAAATATTTATTGATTTTCCGTTAGTTCAATATTTGATTAATGCAGTTGATCAGTGTTTGTTGGGATATATAGGCATCTTGAAGAGATTGAACCATCAAAGTGTTATGTCAAGAGTTTCTAGCATATTTAGCGTATTTGAGATTTTGAAGCCAGTACCTCTGCTGTCAAACGACCAACGTATTATCCACCGACTTGTTTTGACTCACTATCTGATAAGTTGAGACCTGTCAAATGTACACGATCAATCCTTCTTTCGAGAATATTCGTTGTCTCATTTTTCTCTATGAACACTCTCAATATTGTGAAACATAACCTTAAACTGTTGGATGAGATTTCATTGTAAGATTAGACGAATGAATAATGCTGACTAGTCATTTGATATGCAACTATACAGTTAGATGAAATCTCTGACTTTATGCTCTTCTGAACACAGATCAACGTGGCATTCTGTACACTTTAGAAGTATTCTGATTAACCAATTACATCAGGTGATGTAATTCGATTTGTATAAGGTGATGACATTTTATTCAGTATGAGTAATCAAACACCATCTAACATACCTGATGTCGGTCACTAGACTGGGTCTTTTGAAAAGTTTCAAAATCTAAACCGCCTTTCTTTCCATATTCTCGTTTCAGTTGGAATAAACGGATTTGAATATTCTCAAGTGTTCTAAGTTAAACTGATTATTTGCTTGTGTTGAATGAGAGGGATGATGATGATGATTCTGATATGTAGGATAACGGTACACTGTTGAATGCTTAACAATCTCTGTTTCATCTTGACAGTTGAATTCATGATGACTAATGGATGTTCTGATGGTTCCAATTCAGATTGACATATATATTTAATAAATTGAAATGTATTTTCACTTGAAATCACGAGTCAATTGAACTAGTTCTTTCCAGTTCTTGTTCATTCTTCTCATGTCTGTCTCTATTTCTCGGCGTAATGTGTTCTTTCGTCTTCCTCTTCTCCTTCGACCTTCAGGATTCCATGTGAGGGCTTGTCTTGTGACACAATTGGGTGATTTCCTCAAAGTGTGCCCAATCCACTTCCAGCGCTTCTTCCTGATTTCTTCCTCCGCTGGAATCTGGTTTGTTGTCTCCCACAGTAACTTGTTGCTGATAGTGTCTGGCCATCGGATCCGAAGTATCTTGCGTAGACAGCTGTTAATAAACACTTGTATCTTCTGGATGATGGCTTTCGTAGTTCTCCACGTCTCTGCCCCATACAGAAGAACTGTCTTGACATTTGTATTGAAAATCTAACCTTGGTGTTGGTTGACAATTGTTTTGAGCTCCAAATGTTTTTCAGCTGTAGGGATGCTGCTCTTGCTTTGCCGATCCTCGCCCTCACATCTGCATCTGAT
>NC_031500.1:3911979-3930191 GCF_000237925.1 Schistosoma mansoni
CCAAAATATGAACTTGACTAGCAGATAAAGTCTTTACTGTGTAGCCGTTCAGTTAAATGTGTCAACTTACGCAATGATATGGAGTAATTTCCTGAATGTATGACAATATAAATAAGAAATGACAATATCCACATAAGTACGCAATCAGTAAAAGAGAAACTAAGTGATAAGTCCGTGACTGATTAACAATAACGCCAAACATACAATAATAGTTTGTGCTCCAAGTGAAAGATTACACTTAGGTAAATATAAGTATACAATAATAAAAATGTCTACGAATTATAAAATAGAAAAATATGAACAATAATTCTTCATAAGATATCTTCACAAGTTACAGTTTTCTCAATATTTATCCTGTTAAAAGAAATCCATAGATTCTGAATTAAATCAACTAGATGATATCAATTTCAAATTGTACAAAAGCTGAATATTACACAACCATTTGGCAATTGTTTATTTTAGATTTCACCTTTCATTTCAGCAACAGTAAATATATATTTTTAGAACTAAAACTTCATTATTTGACCATAATAATAATAATATTGCATGCATCAAAACTACATATACCCATTTCAACTATGAAAATACTAAATTCTCCACAAAACCCCTTCCGAAAATTGAAATGTGTAAGTGATGATAATGATGTAGGATGATGTTTGGATAGTTTGTTCGAATTCTTGATCATCATCACACCTTTGATTCACATCAGTAAATTGCATTTTATCACTAATATTATCATCATTATTATGAGTTGGCGTCTTTAGCGTTTTGTTCACGAGTTAGTTTTTCTACGGGATGGAGTCGCTAATCCCATGCCCAACCCTCCTCCTTTATCTGGGTTTGGGACCGGCAGTAACTCTACAAGAGCTGAAGGGGGAGTTATTACTGTGTGTACCACTATCATGATTATTGTTAGTATTAATGATGGTATGGTTGTAAAATATATTGGCTGATCATAATTTATTCCATGACACAATGATAAACATGATAAACCAGAATTATTTTTATTTACTATTGAATCATCCTGTTCAATCAAATTCAATTTATCATAAAATGATGATACCTCTTGGTTTATTATTATCATTACCTAAATCAGTGTTGAATTCATTACCATCATTACTGCTACAATAGAATATAATGGCGAAACCCAATTGAATGATGAGAAACTGTTCCAATCAAAGAGAATGATTCATATCAGTATCAGCCTCGTATTGATGTCTATATTACATAGACGATGAAATTTTGAGCAGGAACTACATTGAAGAAGGAAGAGAAACAGTTAAAAATGACAGTGGATTATTGTCATTGTCAAATCTATCGAAGTGTCTTAATCACACAATTGAGATTCGTGAGAAATCGAATTTCACAAAACAGTGATTTGTCTAGAAAACACAGTTCATCATGGAATAATAAATCGAAAGTAGTTACAGATCTCAACTTGTCATGTATGTATGGAGGTTACCTCGTCTGTCAGTTTGAAATATTCACGGTTTCATGAGATAGTAACATAAAGAGTACATACAGCATACGATACTGCAAATGACAACTGTTAGAGATCCTAACTTTATAACAATCTATTAACAAGCGAAAACCGATTCAAAAGCAAACAATATGTAAGCCATTGTGTTTAAGGTGGGATTAACGCTTACAAGTTGTCACGAATACAACTGTCTACTGAACAATATTAATAAGTAGTATGAGACAATACACGAAAGAGTCGAATGGAAGTGAATGAGCACAGAGAACGTAAACAAACAGATTTAACAGTTATTATGATGGTGATTATTGAGTAATGATCCATTCATTGCAATGTCATTGGATTTAATATTTTCTGAAATACTCTATGATATTTGTGTTGTTCCTGTGAATTGGAAAGTTTGTTGTTTAGCAAATTGTAGTTTCATTTGATAGGTCATTTCATGTGTATTGACTCCATGCATTAGATATCTGTGATATTTATAGAGTAGATCTCTTATCCATAGACAGAATTCCTCTTTGAAAGAGTTGATTACAGCTGTTTGTAGGTAAATTATACGAATTTTCTTCATCGGGTAATGATGTTCATTTTCTGATTGTGTTTGTTGTTGAGAAGGATGTTATGGGTGTTGTTTACAGCCGTAGTATTCCGATGTCCAGATAACAAGTGACAATTCTTATTTACGTTGTGTCCCTATTCTGAACGGTTCACCAACTGTCCGAATTCACTACTCGACACTCTCAACGAGACGTACTAAACTTAGTGAGTTAGGCAAATATTGGCTCTCTACCATCATCTGTCAGTCTATCCACCATATTTCCGTACGGCGCTTGCACTGACTGACCATCATCAACGACCGTTAACGCGACATAGATCTCAAACTGCCGTACAAACTTTCATCACCTCATATGATGTCCATCGAATTAATCAAATTCTACCCTAGTTAATTCTAGACCTACGAGAAAGAGCACCCGTGGCTTCACTCTGTTCTCTAATATTGCGAGTTTCTGACTTCCCTCTGAATCAGAACTAGTGTCACTATCACGAAATGTTACTCATGTTACCGATGAGATTTCAGTCAGTTGAAGAGGTAAAGAGCGTTATCAGAAATTATAAGAGGGAGACATAATATCATTAGGAGGTTCATCATTCTATGTCAACTGATCAGTTTATTACTCAAGCTGAATAGACACCTACTACATACTAATATTTGAGGTGATAATTCTACGTCATCTGATCAGTTGACAGAATACCATTTCCCATTACTTATTGTTAGGCTGAATACTCAAGCTGAATATGCATATGTGTTAAAGTAGAGAGACAGATAGACGAGTATAGAGATTGTCTTTACTTGTATAACAGTTAATGTATATGGTCTACTCATTGAGTTATTGTTAAAAGTGCTTGTCAACTCCTATAAGTTATTGGTAGAAGGATGTAATTTTTCGACTCTACATATTTTGATTATTGCTTGAATGGTTTCGCGAGTGTAAGGATAGTCTGTGAACTCATATCCATTGACAATACCATTCAGCAAAGTATCTAATTCTGTCAATGTTATGTTCAATGAATAACTAGTAGAGGCATATAGATGAACCGAATTATTTATTGACAGATCGTTATGTATTGATTGACAGATTTAAGCTTTTTGCAATTGAATAGTGATACTTCAGAAAGCAAAGCATATTGATTGAATAGTGATATACTTATAGTGTCTAGTGTCTTACTTTCCATATGCCCATGTTTTCACTGGTTGGTGTGATCTGTTCCAATAACCAGTTTGGTCATTCTTTACCATCTGAAAATGTTGGTAACCAATCAAACGATGAAGTTAGATTTGTTTGTGAAAGTGTTTCATCATTATTGTCATTTGAAGAACAATTCAATCCATTCGACAGTTGATCTCACTTTCCAACCAATGTATAGGCTGGAGCATTTGAATTGTGAAACAGATTGAAGTACAACTGTGTGTAGTTGATAATGAAATCGAATGTTGTGTAGGTTTAATTGATTGAGATCTGTTGGAAATTCATTTGGTTTGAATGATTGAGGAAGATTGAGATGAAGCAAACAATGAGGATACACTGATGTTTGTCTCTGCATTCAACATTTTCGGTTGTGTAAGATTCAGTGAATTCTCACGATGCTGCTACGAATATAATTGTAAATTTAGTAAGTGTATGTAAGTTTATTAGGTGAAAGATATTTTGGAAATCCAACCACCTTAGTCCGTCTATAAGTTATGTAGGTACGACAATTAGTTGTACGAAATTAATGAAGTATTACAATGGAGAACTGATAAGACTATTGAATGCTCAGTATTGTTATTATTACTAACTAACTCACTGACTAGCTAAATGGTATGAGTACAATGAATAATAATGAAATTGATGAAGACCTGGAAGTCGGTTGAGCATTAGTAAGTTCTTGTGATAATTTATATCAAGAAGATCATGGAAACCTACTGAATAGGCGTTTTTAACATACTCGTCCTCTATAGGGTAAATGTAAGTAGTCTATTGAACACATGAGATATTCCATGAATCTTGCCTTTTATGTTTGTCGTAAATAATAATCGATGAACTGATTGTGTGTTAATGAAATAACTTATTTACTTACTTACTTACTTACTTACGCCTGTTATCCCTCATGGAGGAGCATAGGTCGCCCATCACCATCCTATATTCAACTCTGCCTCAACAATCCTACAACCAATTTCGATTATGCTTAATTTTGGTTAAGCCCATTTATCAACTTACTCAACAGACATTGTCATTTGGATAGTAACAATTCGCATATCTCTTTGTACACTGTTATCATCACTAGAGCACAGGAGAGACTCTGGCTAAAATGTTGATTGCTTAAATATCATTCGATGAGGATTCACTCTCCTCCCCATATATGTATGCACTCAAATGATAATTATTGACTACTGATTTGTGAAAAGTAGTGTAAACTGTAAATCTTCCTTCAGTGATCACCATATCTACAAACTATCAACGTAAATAACTTACATAGAACTAGTTGTATTATTACGAATGTTGTCACATACACCGATTACGTGTTCTTGAATACATTGTGTGTGGTGACGTTCCAATCGGTTGAAGCGGTAAAGAGCTTCATCAGAAATTATAAAAGGGAGATATACTGTCATTATGAGGTTCGTGATTCTCATTCCCATAAAAATCAGAATCCTTATATAAAATTCGTATGTTGGAGAGATGAACGTAGAACACCCAATGGATCCACATAGTCACCTAGTGGTTTCACACTGACTATTGAATGAAGGAGGTAGGTTACTCTGGGTCATAAACTGTCATCACAGGCCAATATTCCAGACAGGCAATGTGCTCATTAACATTGTGAATATGAAGTGATTATGCCGAAGTTGACGCTCACATCACGCCACTTGAAGGATTTTGTCAGTATCAAATCGATGAAGAAAATGATTTGTAGTAATTTCCTTCTCAACTACTGATTAGATCATTTTCACATGTCGTTGTCTTGGTGTTATTCGTCTTGACCGTACCTACGAAACCAATAACGAGAATTCGTTTCTATATCAGACTGTTGAGTTGGACACGAACTCCATGAGAATTGCTGTTTGTATCGCTTTTATGAGTGGTGAAATTTCGGATCTGATGTCACGATTTCTGTAATACTTCAATCGGAATCACTGATATCACAATAGATTTGACTATGGATTTGTGTTAATCATTATGATGTGTAATGATCAACATGAAACATTACCCATAGTATGGAAATATATACTCTGTAATATTAATCGAATATAAAACGACACATTGAACTGTTCATTCCAATGAAACCTGCTTCGAAATACACACACTCAACACATCATGGTCAATGAAGATAGAATAATTGATTGACAGAATTCCATGACATCTATAACCGTGCTGTGATCAATAAATACGAACATCTCAATTCCACAAGGAGACAGTTGTGATCCGAGTAACGTAGTAGTAATCAATTCTCATGCTGTAGAATTGGGTGAATATGAGTTTGGATCACATGAGCAGTATTAGTTTCTTCAATATTGAGAACACATCTTACTGGCTTGTGTCAACCACTATAAAATCTGAGTTCACGGTTTCCAACTGACAGTCTACAAACATCGAACATTGTCTAACCGAATCAAAATATCTTCCAATTAACATCAACTAGAAATATGAGATTGAAATTGTCGAGACAAACATATCTGACATGCTAATTGATTACTTAACAACTGATGAATAAATGACGAAGGCTTTCTTCCATAAAAGTCCATTTCAATTCTTTTGAGAAATGATGATAAATTTCAATATCTGATGATCTCTGAAAATGCACTCGACCTCAAATGATGTTTGATCAACTTCACCAGAACATCATACTCAATCCTAATCAATAATCAACACATCATATATATTTGATCGAGAGTGAAGTGTACGTAGTCACATTATTGCGTAACAATGAGATCATCTGTGATAGTGATTGGTTTGAAATAATCCACAGACCGTGATATGGATTATGTAATCAGGATGATTGAGTTGTGGTTTACCTCCTGATTCATGTAGGTTAAGGTGTTGGATGTCAATGTAAGGCGAAGATGATCAAACATCACAGAAGTTCAAGTAAATTTTGAGTGATCATTAAATATTAAAATTCATCATCATTTTTCAACATAATTGAAGTGGATATTTATGTAAGGAAGCATTGGTGAGTTGCTCATCAGTTGTTGAGTATTTAAGCAGCATGTCAAATATGTTTGTCTCGACTATTTCAATCCCACATTTCTAGATGTCAAGACGTTGTTCCTTGAAATCATTTTACAGACAGTGTAAATTCAAACAATGATATAGACTCATGAAAATAATCGTTCAACTAAAATCACATTGAATGAGGTAGTGGATTTCTCATCCATATATCTTGAACATAATTTTTACATACCGACAGTATTCCCATTCTCCTTTATGTAACCTTATGCCGGTATCCATTCCCAGATGGAACAACATCAATTCACCAATTTCAAACACTTTTCTGTAGATTTACATTGACACAAACTGAACTCACAAGATATACACAGACCATGTTGTTGATTATATGATCAGAATGATAGATCACACTCTCATAGGACAAGATTACTAGTCGATGATAAGACAATCGGCATTATTGACCGACGTTGCATAGATTGATCAATTGATCAATTGAGGAAGTGATAACTACACGAACCACAAATAAACTCATTTTGAAATTAGATGGTAAATGGTGATTTTGTTTATTCATAGTTGAAGTAAGACCTTCTATGAATCGATATGCGAGATGATGGTTTTCACTTCATTTCTCTAAATATGAAGATAGTGATCTATTGTAAAGTGAAAAATTCAATTATGTTTGTTCTCTCTCACTCTCTCTGTATCTCTGGGTGTGTATGGGTGTGTACGTAGGTGATTTAAGTTGTTTATTTTAACTAAGATTCATATTACACTGATTCCACATTCAGATGTCGAATTCTTCATAATCCAGTCAATCACTAGAAGGAAGAGGAATGGGGAGAGTAGACAGCCCTGTCTGACTCCGTTCCTTACTGGAAATGCATCTGTCAGCTGTCCTCCATGCACCATTTTGCACTGTAGTCCATCGTATGAGTTCTGGATAATGTTGACAATCTTTTCAGGTACTCCGTAGTGTCGAAGAAGTTTCCGTAATGTTCTCCTGTCCACGCTGTCAAACGCCTTCTCATAGTCAATGAAGTTGACGTATAGTGATGAGTTCCACTCAACTGATTGTTCAACGATGATCCGTAGTGTCGCAATCTGGTCTGTGCACTACCGATCCTTACGGAATCCAGCCTGTTGATCCCTAAGTTCGGCGTCTACTGTGTCTTTCATCTGATTCAGCAGCACTCTGTTGAAAACTTTTCCTGGTACTGATAACAAACTGATGCCTCTATAGTTTTCACATTTGCTCAGATCTCCTTTCTTTGGTATCTTGATGAGATATCCTTCTTTCCAGTCCGTTGGCACTTGTTCCTCTTCCCAAATCTTCTTGAATAGAAGGTGAAGCATGTTTGCAGTTATTTCAATGTCTGACTTCAGTGCTTCTGCTGGTATATTGTCAGGTCCTGCCGCCTCCCCACTTTTGATTTGTCTGATGGCCATCTTGACTTCTTCGATCGTTGGTGGAGTGACATCTATAGGAAGGTCATTGTGTGCTGCTTCGATGTTCGGTGGATTCAATGGGGCTGGTCTATTCAGCAGTTCCTCGAAGTATTCTGCTCATCTTTTCCTCTGTTCTTGAATCTCAGTGACTGCCTTTCTTTCTTTGTCCTTGACTGGTCTCTCTGGTTTGCTATATCTCCCTGCCAATTTCTTCGTTGTATCATATAGTTGTCTCATATTCCCTTCTCTTGCAGCTTTTTCCGCCGTCGTTGCTAGTTCTCCCATATATTTCTGCTTGTCGGCTTTAATGCTTTTCTTCACTTCCCTGTTTGCTTCTGCGTAGTCTGCTTGTGCTTTGACTTTCTCTGCTCGTGTTCGGCTGTTGTTAATTGCTAGTTTCTTGTTCTTCCTTTCTTGAATTTTGTCCAGGGTTCCCATAGAGATTCATTCCTTATGATGATGCTTCTTAGGACCAAGAACCTCCTGACACGTTGAAGTTAGTGCTCCTTTTATCCCTTTCCAGTTGTCCTCCAAGGTAGTTTCTTGTTCTTTCAATAAATCCTGTAGAGCTTGGAACCTGTTATTGAGAGTTATCTTGAATTCGTGGAGCTTGTCAATATCTCGAAGGAAGGCTGTATTGAACCTTTGTAGTGCTGTCTGTCCAGTTGTCCAGTGTTTCTTTAGCTTCAGCCTCATCTTGGCCACAACCAGGTGGTGATCTGAAGCTATGTCAGCTCATCTCCGGGTTCTCACACCTTCCATTAATCTTCGGAGTTTTTTGTTGATACAGATGTGATCTATCTGGTTCTCTGTGGTGTGGTCCGGTGAGATTCATGTAGCTTTGTGTATGCGCTTGTATGGGAATATTGTGCCGCCTATAACCAATTTGTTGAATGCACACAGGTTTGCAAGTCTCTCCCCATTTTCATTTCTCTCTCCTAGTCCATGTCGTCCAATTACATCTTCATATCCTGTGTTGTCCACTCCAACTTTAGCATTTAGATCTCCCATCAGGATGGTGAGGTCCTTTCGTGAGCACTTCTCTATAATTGATTGCAGCCTTTCATAGAACTGATCTTTATCATCGTCGTCGCTATCATTGGTGGGTGCATAACATTGGATAACGTTCATTGTGATCCCTTGCTTCTTTGTTCTGAATGATGCTTTGATTATCCTGGGTCCATGAGATTCCCATCCCACAAGTGCATTTCGTGCTTCTTTGGACAGAATTAGAGCAACTCCCTGAGTGTGTGGAGCATTTTCCCCTTCGTGACCGGAGTACAGCAGCATCTCTCCTGTACCTAGCCTTTGTTTTCCAGTTTGTGTCCAATGGGTTTCGCTGATTCCGAGTACTGCCAAGTTGTATCTCCTCATTTCCATTGCTATTTGGCTGGTCTTTCCTGTCTCCCACATTGTCCGGACGTTCCATGTACCTATAAAGAGTGTTGCTCTGGTTGTTAGAAGGTGCATCGGTCTCGTGACTTCCGAAGAATTTCGGCTTTCATCATGAGACGTCATAATTATTCCTTCAACTCCCAGGGCAGAGTTTAAATGGTTTGAATCATTTTTTCTGGTTAGCGTTTTTTTAGCGAGTTAGCTTTTCTACAGGATGGGGTCGCTAACCCCATGCCCAACCCTCCTCCTTTACCCGGGCTTGGGACCGGCAGTAACTCTAGAAGAGCTACAGGCGAAGTTGAGTATTTAAGTAGCATGACAAATACGTTTGTCTCGAATATTCTAATCCCACATTTCTAGATGTCAACACATTCTTCCCTGAATTCATTTTACAGACAATGTCATCGTTCAATTAAAGTCACATTAGAATGAAGTAGTAGATTTCTCATCCGTGTATCTTGAACATAATTTTCACCTACCGACAGTATTCCCATTCTCATTTATGTAACCTTATGTCGGTGTCCATTCCAAGTTGGAACAACATCAATTCACATTGATTATTTTAACTAAGATTCATATTACACTCATTCCACAATAGACTATACCATATCATATTGATTAATTAGGTGCAATGTGGTGATAGAAGACGATAACAACAACAACCACAACAACACCGTATAATCATTGTTATTTCTACATTCAACTGAGGTCAACTGACAGAGGTTACAAATTAAACTATCAGATAATGCACTCTATTGTTGTTTATTGAGAAATAACCTTGATGGGAAACGTGTAGTTGATTAGTGGAATTCAAATCGATACGTTGATTATGTGTAACAATCTACCACATAATGATCACTGAATTGTCAAATTACACTCTTCAATCTAAACAGTGTTCAGAGAACGTAAGAAGCACATGTTGTGTTTAGGCAAAACAAACATATTGTGTTCCTAGATCGAACTGAACAGGTTACGATTGAAGAACCTTTGGTTGTGGAAAGTATAGCAGAACATCAGTAAATGAAGTCGGTAATGAACGGACTAATTAAGTGGCCGCATTTAGGTGGTAAGCCATTTGATAGCTTAAACTCTGTAGAAGTTGTTCTGATGATTGCTTGCAACATGCCGGAATCACATTGAGTGTTGGACAGACGGTTTGGTTACTTTCTAACGGTCACTTATCCTTATCCAAAACTTGTGGTGGATCCTATCAAAGGGGCTTAGTCAAGGTATAACAATACGCAAAGTTACCAATAACATACCAAAAGAATTAACACTACAAACCTAAGTGTATGTCTATGAGTAACGCAAAAGATAACAAATTACAGTATAAATATAAAATGGTATATTGAACAACAAAATGGCACAGTTGTTATGAAATGAATGTCACTTGTAAGCTGCTCTCTGAGATGACAACCATAAATAATTCCACTTGATCAACAAAGATTCCTCTGCACATGATGGTACCGACGGCAAATTGAAGATTAAATCCTGTAGTATTATTTAATAATGATCCGGGCTAAAGCTCCAAATTAGTGTGGGAAGGCCTAAACGGATGCTATAATACTATTATAATCTTCAATCAAGGGCCGTGGCCAATAAAGCATAAGAATGGACGGCGGAGAGAGCGTTCACATTTTAAGAACCGAGGTAGTGTAGTGTATGTTAGACTTCTAGAAGCGGTACAAGGTCATAGAGCAGTCTAGATTTGTACGAAACCCAGAATCACTAACGAGTACATTCTAGATAATACACAGTCTACATCCAATACACTGTCGGACAGACGTAAGATGAACTTAAGAACACGTACAATTCATTACAGACACTCACAGTCCAATTTAAGCTGTTGCGGATGTGGTGTTTGAATGAACCAGTGATTCCCTTGTATTGATAACTGTTTGATTTTGGATTCCAAATACAATACAGTCATTCGTGCTAATCTAATACTTCTTGAATAGATTGCGTTATTTCTGAGATTACTAGTTCATACTACAATTCGAATATTCTTGAACATCACAATAAACACTTACTTAAATTTCAGGTTCAGTGGTCACTATTCTAATTCTAAGTGTGGATCATATTCGATCAGAAGTGATCAGAGTTTCACAGTTTAAATTTCATGACAAGTGGAGTCTTTCTCATGTCATCAAAACTGACAAGATCAGTTTGATTTATACCTGATCGAAAAGAAATTCAATTCCACTCTGAATCTCGATATCGACTCACAGTCAGGAGTGTCGTATGACGGTCAAACAGAATTGATGTTCCTGATTGTGAGAAGTAACAATTTTATGTGAACACGTGGATGGAACAGTCTGACAGAATTTCTTTCGAATAATAAATTTCAAATGTGAAAATGCACATTTCGACATCCAATCAAAACAGTTTATGCTACACTGACTTTAACAAATCATATTACAAGTAAGCACCATTGACAACCACGTAACAAATTACTACTGTGAAAATAATCTATGTTCATTAACACATTGGCACACACTTTCAACACAGATTAACCAATCACATAAAATCAAGTATTCTGTTTCATACACACATGTTCATCGAAAGGGGTCAGGAATCACAATAACCATGGCCTATAATCAGTAGTCAAAACAATATTGAGTAACTATGAATTCATAATCCCGAATCATTGGTTAACAATGAATAAACGCGTTTATCAAATTTCACCTTCTCAATGGTCATTTGGAATCATTGGAGGAGAAGGAAACAAGCAAACAATTACAAAATCTATATAAACCTACCAAGCAATGGCCACATTGTGTTGAGTGAAACTGTTCACCAAATCGGTGTATCATACAAATTTCCATTCGATTGAATGAGATGAGATAACTGTGTTTTGTTCATTTCAACCATTTGAGATATATATTTTCGACTAGTCTATCGCTGGATATCAATCTATCTGATCTTCGTTTGGCCCTACAAATTCCTCAACGCTGAAGACATTTGTAAACAACCTGATGTGGAGAATGAAGAAAGCGTATTTCTCGAAAATGATACATATCAATATGAGAGTGATCAGTTAGATGATAATACATATACCTATTGTCAGTATTATTACTACTCACGGATCATTCGCGTCAATCAGCCAAATCCGGTTTGTATTGGTAGTTTGAATGAAACTGATTCGTCTCATGTGACTTGGATACATTTTCCAACAGAGTCAATCATGCAAATGTGTGCATCATTTAAAGTTATTCGTGCAACAATCCAGTTGCAATATTACGATATTGATGTCACTAGATTGGAGATTCGTGATGACGGTAAGTGAATGCATTTTCTTTGAACTAGATTGTTGATTGGATTGTCTTAGTTAACACATCTTATTCTGTAACTGAATGTTACTTTCATTTATTCAGTGAATCATCTCTATGCCTTATCTGACATTCAAATCATCTATTGATGTCTTTCCATATTCAACGTGTCTATAGTTTGATATCCATCAGTAAACTAATGACAGTTTATCCAATTCATTTCAATCTACACTTCATTTCACAATCATTCACTCACTCATTCATCCATTCATTCATTCACTGATTTATTGACTGCAGAATACCAATCAAATTGTATGTTTCCATTCAATTAATATAGGTATGACACAAATATATGGAGAAGACCAACACGGATGTATGGACGATCTTATTCCAGTCAATTCTAATTCTGAATTTCACGTTTCCCATCACAGTGAGTTCTCTCATTATTCAGTAAGATTTTGTTTTGTTCCATCCTCGCATTTATTCTGTATAAATGGATCATTATTTCATCTGATTATTACACGGCAACTGACCACCGAAAAATGGTAACTGATTTGTTTGTATGATTTGGTTTGAGAATATGTGTTCAGAACACGTTTTGATTACTGTGAGATGAAAATGTAGAGTGAGACAAGCATCCACTTCAAAGTAAACACGAATTGATTGAGTGGAAATAATCAACCACATGATGATATAAGTGATCAAGTCAACAGTACATAGTTTCCAGTCAATCAATCAACCAACCAGTCAGTCAGACGGTAAGTCATTCAGTAGTCAATGAGCAAGTCAGTCTATTCACACTGCAAGAGAGGAGATATTTCACCAACACGATACTTGTTGTTAGATTCAATGAATCAGACTGATCACTGATGATCATTGGTTGACATTAATTATCATTGTCAGTCATAACGGTAAATCTCTATGTTGACAGTTTATGGCATGAAATGTGAAATAATGTGCAACGAGTTGAGCATATTTTCTCAAGAAGTTGCACTGATATCTTAGTCAATCAGAAATAACTCAGAAGTGGAACATCATTCCATTTCACTGACTGGTTGAACATTCATTCCAGTTGATCACAACCGAATCGAATAATGATGTGTTGTCTTGGAATACTGTAGTGATATGATGGGATTGAACGGGACAATGGAATTTCGATTGATTGTGATTTCGGCTGAATAGTACTTCCGTTTTCAATTCAATGTGGTGAATACTCAGTGTAATATTTGTTTTATTCTCCTGTGTGATGATATTCCATTCGATGTGACCATTTCTGTGAGTTTGATGTTTGTCAATGATAAGATATTGTTGGATTGAATGAACATGAACTATGCTCGAGATGACACACAGTATGTGATTTGTGATAATTCTGTGTATTTTGCATATTTGTGTCTACAGGGTCGAATTGCAAGTTTCCATTTTCCAATATGACAGTCTGATTCCAGTTAGAACTCAGTTGTCAGTTCATCTTACACACCAAATCTTGAAGAATCATATCCGTAATCGCACTCAACAATTATAGATATATTTAACGAGGTAACTGTTACGTTTCCTACTGCAATCAGGAAGTGTTTTGTAGGATAAATGTTTCAAATGATCAAATGTCTGATAATGACGATGCTTATATTTGAGATTCATTAGTTGCTAATGAAGTCGTTAGTGAATTTGAGAAAAATATTTCATATGAATGAAATTGTGGTGACATACGTGATGTTGCTCGTTTCCACAATGCTTATGATTGCAGAGCAAGCCTTGGTCAATATGAAGCACAAGTTCTCAATCTGTTCAAATCTAACGATAGTTCTGATGGTTCCAATTCAAACTTTATTTATACTCACAATCCATCTACTGCTAATCAATGTGAGAAACATGTTTCAAACGAGTCGCATCCTGATCACATTTCACATGTTATTGTAGCAGATGTTTGGTGCTGTCATGCCTTATATATGTCACATAGATACTCCTCTGAATGCTCGAATGAATGAACTGACGTAACAAGTATGGAATGCAGTCTCGAATCTGGAATGTTCAGGATTGACAACGTTCACACAGTGGAAAAATTCAAAATTAGTCACCAAGTAGAATAGATCGAAATTTTGTTTGAGGCTCGATGTCTGACATGATAAAAATGACAACATATTTTACATGAAGGCGACTGAATCAGACAGCGTCTGACACCGTCACCACGAATCTCGAATGTAGTGACATCAGCATAGTAATATTTCAACTGGATTGTTGCACGAATAACCTAAAATGATGCACACATTTGCATGATTGACTCTGTTGGAACATGTATCCAAGTCACATGAGACGAATCAGTTTCATTCAAACTACCAATACAAACCGGATTTGGCTGATTGACGCGAATGATCTGTGAGTAGTAATAATACTGACAATAGGTATGTGTATTAACATCTGACTGATCACTTTCATATCGATATGAATCACTTTCGAGAAATACGCTTTCTTCATTCTCCACATCAGGTTGTTTACAAATGTCATTGCAGTTGAAGAATTTGTAGGGCCAAACGAAGATCAGATAGATTGATATCCAGCTATAGACTAGTCGAAAATGTATATCTCGAATGGTTGAAATGAACAAAACACAGTTATCTCATCTCATTCAATCGAATGGAAATTTGTACGACACACTTATTTGATGTATAGTGTTACTAGATAATCACCTGTTAAGGAAAGAGGCGACACACAGTCAGAGGAATGCCTACGTCTGTTCTTTCTGAATGTGTAATTGATCATTTGTGAGGATTTTGCAAGTGGATTTGTTGACACGCGTTGAAGTTGTATGGACGTGCTGACTTCCATTGATTGTTGTTTATTTTCCTTGATAACTCTTGCCACACAGTGTCCTGATTAAACTCATAACAATCCACATCGGTTTAATTCTACTCACATGAAATATTCCACGCTACAAGTGAATTCCAATACTTGAACAGCTGCTGTATTCCATATGTGTGAAATGACAAACACTTACATTCACATTACTATACACAGTCTGTAGTCGTCAACATTTTCATCATCGAATTACTATGCGAAATTCTACTATGAACATCTGAACAATTGATGTCCAACAATCAAATGATTCGTGTTAATTAATTATTCAAATCAACAATGTTCTGTTGGTTTGTCTATTTCGGTACACAACCGGACTACACTATTGATAAACTGTTGATGCTCTATACTTCGATCTTTGTAACACAATCATTATGAACTTGTCATTGTAGAGTGTGATGACGAAGTTATCGAGAAGAGATTCTATTACTACAATATTCTTTGCTTTTGTCAATATGATATTGGGATCTGTGATTAGTTCAGTTTGTGTTAAAGTGAGTTCATGGAGAAATGATTAAGATTGCTGTCAATGAACTTAGGTTAGAAAGCATTCTCCAGAAGTGTTCATCGGAACATACATCATTCTCCGTGAACAGTGTTTGTTTAGCCTAAACACAACATGTGCTACTTACGTTCTCTGAACACTGTTTAGATTAAGGAGTGTAATTTGACAATTCAGTGAGCATTATGTGGTAGATTGTTACACATAATCAACGTATCGATTTGAATTCCACCAATCAACTACAACAATAGAGTACATTATCTGATAGTGTGATTTGGAATATGTGTCAGTTGACCTCAGTTGAATGCAGAAATAACAATGATTATACGGTGTTGTTGTGGTTGTTATCGTCTTCTATCACCAAACATGTATGAAATTTTCACTTTACAATTGATCACTACCTTCATATTTAGAGAAATGAAGTGAAAACAATCATCTTGCTTATCGATTCATAGAAGGTCTTATTTCAACTATGAATAAACAATGTCACCATTTACCATCTAATTTCAAAATGAGTTTAGTTGTGGTTCACCTACTTATTCGTGTAGTTATCACTTCCTCACTTGATCAATGTGTGCAACGTCGGTCGATAATGCCGATTGTCATAGCATCGACTAGTAATTATGTCCTATGTATATTGTGTATGAGAGTGTGATCAATCATCCTGATCACATAATCCAAATCACGGTTTGTGTATTTCTGATGAGTTCAGTTAGTGTAGATGTAAGTCTACAGAAAAGTGTTTGAAATTGGTGAATTGATGTTGTTCCAACTGGGAATTGACACGAATAATGTGGTGAAATATACACCTTGTCAAAGCTCGTATCTATTGAACTGGGCAGTAACTGTAATCTCTATGGTATTTGCGTATACCATCAAACACCTTAAGCGGATGCTCCCCTCAAAACAAAATCGGTATTCTGAATAACCAATTACATCGTGTGATCAACCGATGAAATAAACCGAAGAAATTAGCAAACTTATTGTTCAAGTGAAGTTCAAAATGATATGGATGACAAATTTCAGTGACTAGCGATTCACAAATATGACACAATTTCATCATGACTAAGTTTATAACTAGTTACTCACTAAAGTAAAAATCATTTTCAAATTTTCATAACCGCTCCCACTCTCAATTTGATTAGTATAACGTGATTGTATTTTATTCAGTATGAGTAATCAAACACCATCTAACATACCTGATGTTGTTCAATAGACTGGGTCTTTTGAAAAGTTTCAAAATCTAAACCGCCTTTCTTTCCATATTCTCGTTTCAGTTGGAATAAACGGATTTGAATATTCTCAAGTGTTCTAAGTTAAACTGATTATTTGCTTGTGTTGAATGAGAGGGATGATGATGATGATTCTGATATGTAGGATAACGGTACACTGTTGAATGCTTAATAATCTCTGTTTCATCTTGACAGTTGAATTCATGATGACTAATGGATGTAGATGATTGTTCAGAAATGTCATCATTTTCACTATGGTCATCTTCATTTGAAGTAGAATTAATTATGGTATTTTGATTGGTTCTAAGATGATGATGATGATGCTGCTGCTGATGATGATGATGATGATGAAGTCCATAGTGAATTTGAGAAAAATATTTCACGTGAATGAAATTGTGGTGACATACGTGATGTTGATTGTTTCCACAATGCTTATGTTTGCAGAGCAAACATTGGTCAGTATGAAACACAAGTTCTCATTCTGTTCAAACCTAACGATAGTTCTGATGGTTTCACTTCAGATTGACATATATATTTAATAAATTGAAATGTATCACTTCAGATTGACATATATAGTGTATATCAACACCCATAACATCTTTCTAAACAACAAACACAATCAGAAAATGAACATCATTCCCCGATGAAGAAAATTCGTATAATTTACCTACAAACAGCTGTAATCAACTCTTTCAAAGAGAGATTCTGTCTATGGATAAGAGATCTACTCTATAAATATCACAGATATCTAATGCATGGAGTCAATACACATGAAATGACCTATCAAATGAAACTACAATTTGATAAACAACAAACTGTCCAATTCACAGGAACAACACAAATATCATAGAGTATTTCAGAAAATATTAAATCCAATGACATTGCAATGAATGGATCATTACTCAATAATCACCATCATAATAACTGTTAAATCTGTTTGTTTACGTTCTCTGTGCTCATTCACTTCCATTCGACTCTTTCGTGTATTGTCTCATACTACTTATTATTATTAGTAGACAGTTGTATTCGTGACAACTTGTAAGCGTTAATCCCACCTTAAACACAATGGCTTACACATTGTTTGCTTTTGAATCGGTTTTTGCTTGTTGATAAACTGTTATGAAGTTTAGACACAGCTAACAGTTGTCATTTGCAGTATCGTGGGTTGTAATTACTCTTTATGTTTACTATCTCATGAAACTGTTATTATTTCAGACTGACAGACGAGGAAACTCCCCATAGATACACGACAAGTTGAGGTTTGTAACTACTTTCGATTTATTATTCCATGATGAACTGTGTTTTCTAGACAAATCACTGTTTTGTGAAATT
>NC_031500.1:3930391-3935472 GCF_000237925.1 Schistosoma mansoni
CATGGTGGTCTAGCTTCAATTGACTCATGATTTCAACTATGAAAATACTAAATTCTCCACAAAACCCCTTCCGGAAATTGAAATGTGTAAGTGATGATAATGATGTAGGATGATGTTTGGATAGTTTGTTTGAATTCTGGATCATCATCACACTTTTGATTCACATCAGTAAATTTCATTTTATCACTAATATTATCATCATTATTATGAGTTAACGTCTTTAGCGTTTTGTTCACGAGTTAGTTTTTCTACGGGATGGAGTCGCTAATCCCATGCCCAACCCTCCTCCTTTATCTGGGTTTGGGACCGGCAGTAACTCTACAAGAGCTGAAGGGGGAGTTATTACTGTGTGTACCACTATCATGATTATTGTTAGTATTAATGATGGTATGGTTGTAAAAGATATTGGCTGATCATAATTTATTCCATGACACAATGATAAACATGATAAACCGGAATGATTCTTATTTACTATTGGATCATTCTGTTCAATCAAATTCAACTTATCATAAAATGATGATACCTCTTGGTTTATTATTATCATTACCTAAATCAGTGTTGAATTCATTACCATCATCTCTGCTACAATAGAATATAATGGCGAAACCCAATTGAATGATGAGAAACTGTTCCAATCAAAGAGAATGATTCATATCAGTATCAGCCTCGTATTGATGTCTATATTACATAGACGATGAAATTTTGAGCAGGAACTACATTGAAGAAGGAAGAGAAACAGTTAAAAATGACAGTGGATTATTGTCATTGTCAAATCTATCGAAGTGTCTTAATCACACAATTGAGATTCGTGAGAAATCGAATTTCACAAAACAGTGATTTGTCTAGAAAACACAGTTCATCATGGAATAATAAATCGAAAGTAGTTACAGATCTCAACTTGTCATGTATGTATGGAGGTTACCTCGTCTGTCAGTTTGAAATATTCACGGTTTCATGAGATAGTAACATAAAGAGTACATACAGCATACGATACTGCAAATGACAACTGTTAGAGATCTTAACTTTATAACAATCTATTAACAAGCAAAAACCGATTCAAAAGCAAACAATATGGAAGCCATTGTGTTTAAAGTTATTACGAATACAACTGTTTACTGAATTATAACAATAAGTAGTATGAGACAATACACGAAAGAGTCGAATGGAAGTGAATGAACACAGAGAACGTAAAGTAGACTTCACAGTTATTATTATGGTGATTATGGAGTATTGATCAATTGATTGCAGAATACCACAACAATAATGTCAATGTGAATAGAAAGCCAGTGTGTTAACTTGAGAGTGTAGATATTAGAGTAGAAAGCTGTGTGGAGTCCACACGTTCGGCTAACCGATTCTGTTGGGGTCAACTTTCGAGATAACTCTCGTGACAACACCCTGCCAGACTGCATTCATTAGCTTTATGTCCTTCTCTATTACAGATAAAGCACATACCTTTGCTATTATCATGAGCCCACCAGTCTATCGGTTACGGGCTCTGGCTCGTGACTGGTAGGTCCTGTGTTCGAATCTCGCGAGTGCGGGATCGTGGATGCGCACTGCTGAGGAGTCCCTTAATGGGACGAAACGGCCGTCCAGTGTTTGCAGGTTTTCGATGCTGGTCTAGCTTCAATTGACTCATGATTTCAACTTTGTATAAATCTATTGAACATACATTGAATACCTGAACATCAAATAATGAATGATTCAAATGAACAAAACGATTGTAAAATATACTTAGTATTATTTGTTTGAATCTTCTCATTAATGATTTTAGGACTGCAATTGGTCAGTCTCTCTCTAATTGGCCATATGTGCATACTGTGCGTATTGCTTCCATCTTTACTTACCATGATTGTAAAGTAGTCTAAAATGAGAAGTCACATAACAAGAACAAGAAGTTTCTCGAAACCAACTTATGATAATAATGATGGTGACAGAAATGACTGAAGTATGGCTTATCGGACAGTTATCTTCATATTTCCTTTTATTAAAAAAAAAAAATATTTTCATCCCGATTTGTCCAATCAATTGATTAGTTTTAAAAGGATTATTATTGACTTCTGATTTATGATAAGTAGTATAAACTGTAAATCTTCCTTCACTGATCACCTTATCTACAAACTATCAACGTAAATAACTTACATAGAACTAGTTGGATTATTTCGAACGTCGCCACACACACACCGATTACGTGTTCTTGAGTAAGTTGTGTGTGGTGATGTTCCAGTTGGTTGAAGCGGTAAACAGTGTTATCAGAAATTATAAAAGGGAGATATACTGTCATGATGAGGTTCGTGATTCTCATTCCCATGAAAATCAGAATCTTTATATGAAACTTACATGTTAGAGAAATGGTGGTAGAACACCCAATGGATCCACATAGCTTATTGGATGAAGGAGTAAAGTTAATGAATCATATTATATTATTCATGAATGACTGCAATGAACACTCATTGTACGGAATTCATCTATCGTGAATATATTGAATTTTGTTCGTGGTAATGTGCGTCACAATCATGAGTATACTTCCCTGTTGCGCGAC
Organism: Schistosoma mansoni; assembly: GCF_000237925.1. Lineage (NCBI taxonomy): Eukaryota > Metazoa > Platyhelminthes > Trematoda > Strigeidida > Schistosomatidae > Schistosoma > Schistosoma mansoni. The sequence continues at coordinate 3,932,937 of NC_031500.1, forward strand.
AGTAATCTGTGAATGTTCATCTTAACTGACTCAGAGTTCTAAGTCGTCCAACCTCTTCTAATTTCGGAGATAGAGGCATTCAGTTTTGTACACTTTGTTTACGAATTATACGGGAAAACGCATGAATCCACAAGTTGCATTTTTCGTTTGTTATGAAGTGTCCTCACACACACTAATATTCCAGACAAGCCCACAGGTTGACAAAGTTGTCGCAGAATTACAAACTACAATGATGGTCACCAAATGAGTGACGAATCAACGTCAGCATTATTCATTCATCCAATCTTTCAATGAAATCTCATCCAACAGTTTAAAGTATGACACACTGACCAAAGGAATCAGTGAGGTCAATTTTAAGTTTAAAGTATGTTTCACAATCTTGAGAGTATTCATAGAGAAAAATGAGACACCGAATTTATCAGTGAAAAGTGGAACATTACAATTAAATGTCCAGGATAGAATATCTTCAAAAGAAGAATTGATCCTGTACATTTGACAGGTCTCAACTTATCAGATAGTGAGTCAAAACAAGTCGGTGGTTAATACGTTGGGCATTCGACAGCAGAGGTACTGGCTTCAAAATATCAAACATGTTAAATAGGCTAGAAACTCTTGACATAACACTTTGTTAGAAGAAGTTTGTCAGAATTACTAACATCGCCTAAAATGCATAATGAGGATTATGAGACGCTAGTTATCATTGTATCATTAGGAACATAATGTTATGATGTGATAGTCGTCTGATCGCCCTTACATAGATTGCTATGGCTTCGAATGTTGATAGGCCGCTCTCTCGCTGTCTCTCACAATGCTATCATATAAACACATATATATATATAGCAACTATCAATGTAGGTCTTATCACTATCTTCGCACAGCTGTGTTGTTTAATAAATTAAGAGGATAGAAAGCAAATTTCCAGTGTTTGAACCGAGTTGGTGGCGTCGGAGCACTCTCCTAAGAGGACTGTATAGGCCAATACCTTAGCCATTACAGTTACTGCCCAGTGAAACAGAAACGATGTCTGACAAGGTGTCTATTTAACCACATTATTCGTATTTATATTGATTGTGTGATAAATGGACAGGTTACATATGGTTGTTTGAATTCCTCAGTATTGATTCGATCAATTCACTCAAGTAATTGGGACAAACCTCACAGATATATGAAATCAGATAACGAAGAATAAGTGAACATATCAGTGCACAGTAGAGCACCTCACCTCCACTTCAGTCTGTATAAGTGCAAGCTTGTCAAGCCATTCTTTCTTACAGAGTGTGTCATTCGATCAATGATAACGACTCATGAAAATAATTGCTCAACTAAAATCGCACTGAATGAGGTAATGGATTTCTCATCTGTATGTCATGAAAATATTTTTTTCAATCGACAGTATTCCCATTCTCTTTTATGTAACCTTATGTCGGTGTCCATTTCCGGTTGGAACGACATCAATTCACCAATTTCAACCACTTTTCTGTAGACTTACATCCACACTAACTGATGTGAACAGAAATACACAAACCGTGATGTGAATAATGTGATCAGGATGATTGATCACACTCTCATAGACAAAATACATAGAACGTAATTACTAGTCGATGCTATGACAATCGGCATTATTGACCGACGTTGCGTAGTTTGATCAAGTGAGGAAGTGATAATCACATCAATCTGTAGGTGAACCACAACTAAACTCATTTTGAAATTAGATGGTAAATGGTGACATTGTTTATTCATAGTTGAAGTAAGACCTTCTATGAATCGATAAGCAAGATGATTGTTTTCACTTCATTTCTCTAAATATGAAGGTAGTGATCTATTGTAAAGTGAAAATTTCATTCACGTTTGTTCTCTCTGTCTGTGAGTGTGTATGAGTGTGTGTATGTAGTTGATTGTCAGTCACATAAACACACACACACAATTGGTTAGTGACATTGTTTATTTTAACTAAGATTCATATTACACTCATTCCACAATAGACTATACCATATTATATTGATTAATTAGGTGGAATGTACTGATAGAAGACGATAACAACCACAACAACACCGTATATTCATTGTTATTTCCACATTCAATTGAGGTCAACTGGCACATATTCCAAATCACACTATCAGATAATGTACTCTATTATTGTTTATTGAGTAAGGTGTAGTTGATTATTAGAATTCAAATCGATACGTTGATTATGTGTAATATTCTACCACCTAATGCTCACTGAATTGTCAAATTACACTCCTCAATCTAAACAGTGTTCAGAGAACGTAAGAAGCACATGTTGTGTTTAGACTAAACAAACACTGTTTGTTCATCGAGATAATGTGGGATCCTCTAGAGTCGACCTGCAGGCATGCAAGCTTGAGTATTCTATAGTCCATTGCTAGCAATCTAAATCATTTCTCCGTCAACTCACATTTACACAAACTCAACTGACTACAGATCCCCATAACATATTGACAAAAGCAAAGAATATTGTAGTAATAGAAAATCTTCTCGATAGCTTCATCATCATACTCTACAATGACAAGTTCAT
>NC_031500.1:3935672-3942905 GCF_000237925.1 Schistosoma mansoni
TGTATCATATCTGAATACATCCACTGAATGATTGATTATCTTCAAACTCACATTCATCATTCAACAAGACATGATCATTTGACTACAACGTGACAACTGAGTGTTGCTAAAGAGGGCTGTCAACACACAACTACCTATATCACAAGCAAGTTATGTTCAAACGATGAGAGGATTTCACGAATGGTTCTATCCCACTACATTTTCCAGAAAAGTGACATATTACATTTGTCAATTTCTAGGTACAATTGAATAACATGAAGTGAACAGGGAAAGTGTCAGTGATTACGATCATTGAAGGTATATGCGTTAACATATCATATATGATTAAACAATTATTTCGTGTATACTTACGTGTAACACCGACGTCTTGCTGAAAAGATCACTTGACAGAAATTGATGTTCCCATCGAGATTCAAGTGAATTGACACAATAAAATGAGTAACCATCATTACGAGGGAGTTTCAACGAATGTCAGTGCTTCCTCGTTATGATGGACGTCTGAATGACGTCTGAATGCGATCAAGTGAGAATAGAAATTTATTTCAATAATGTTGATTCTAGTGTATTGAAGGAGAACACGAGTGTGGACAATCGAATATGTTTAAACACAAAATTATAGAATGTCTTAATAGAATCTAAAAAACACACAGTAAATACCTCATTCGCAAAATGGAACATGGATTATTTTCACAGTAGTAATTTGTTACGTGGTTGTCAATGGTGCTTACTTGTAATATGATTTGTTAAAGTCAGTGTAGCATAAACTGTTTTGATTGGATGTCGAATTGAGCATTTTTTTACATTTGAATTTTATTCTTTGAAAGAGATTCTGTCAGACTGTTCCATCCACATGTTCACATCAAATTGTTACTTCTCACAATCGGGAACATCAATTCTATTTGACCGTCATACGACACTCCTGACTGTGAGTAGATATTGAGATTCAGAGTGGAATTGAATTTCTTTTCGATCAGGTATAAATCAAACTGATCTTGTCAGTTTTGATGACATGAGAAAGACTCCACTTGTCATTAAATGTATACTGAGAAACTCTGATCACTTCTGATCGAATATGATCCACACACACAGAATTAGAATAGTGATTACTCAACCTGAAATCTCATTAAATGTTTAATGCACAAAGAGAAAACTGATTCCCATTCGAGTGTTTCCATGAATTCGTTTAATCCAACATTTGAGGCTGTAATGATCTTGGTGTGTGTGTGTGTGTGAACATATGAATAAATCATTGATATGAGATCATATATAGGGTATATATTATTCACGTTAAACTTCAAAGTTCGGTGGATGAATGACAGTCTACACATTCGTAAATCAATAATAATTCCAACGAGACAACCCAGGAACATCTATGTTTTGTTTCACCTTAATTAGGTGTCGACAATAAACTAAATATTGTTTACTCGATCATCGTAGTCTGTAGTCGAATGAATAATGGTTGCGTAATCTCCTCAATTCATCAACAACGAAATGGTTTCCAATCATACATTGTCCATTCTATGCCATTGACCAGTATATCATTGTGATAATCAAAGTGATGAAACTGTGTACGGAATAGTGCAAATCAGTTATTGTGATTGGGTAGTGTATGATTCGTACGTACATATGTAGTTTGCATATGGTTATTAGCAAATGTGTTGTAAGTAGGCAGTAAGACGAAATCAGTTGGTTAATTGTTCAATGTCATTTCATAATGACAACGCAAACGTTTATGATATGTGAAATGCTAATCATTAGAGCAGTTCACGAATTCATTCCTGTCTACTCTAACCCATCCGGTTCTTACTTTGAGACATTCAATAAACTTATTGGTGACGTGTAGTGTTCTTCAACTTCTTCTGTTGACCTAGACAGAGATCATTTTGAAGACGATTTCTAATGATCTATTATACATGTTAAACAGAGACTAGTAAATTCTCTTTAATTACTCCCAATATGTGAATATTTCAATGTTGAGACCGAAATGGCTCTACGTTTCAATAAACATGGCTGTCTACACTTCCTATCAGTGTCACTATACGTTTGATGATACCGGAATATCGAGTGAGCAAAGCGTCTCATGGAGAACAATCGGACATTGATTCGTTACTCATTTGGTTACCATCATTGTGGTCCGTAATTTTGCGTCAACTTTGTCAACTTGTGGCATCAAAGCATTCTCCAGAAGTGTTCGTCGGAATATATATTGTTCTCGATGAACTGTGTTTGTTTCGCCTAAACACGACATGTGCTACTTACGTTCTCTGAACACTGTTTAGATTGAAGAGTGTAATTTGACGATTCTGTGAGCATTATGTGGTAGAATGTTACACATAATCAACGTATCGATTTGAATTCTAATAATCAACTACACCTTACTCAATAAACAATAATAGAGTACATTATCTGATGGTGTGATTTGGAATATGTGTCAGTTGACCCCAGTTGAATGTAGAAATAACAATGATTATACGGTGTTGTTGTGGTTGTTGTCGGCTAACACCACATTCCACCTAATCAATCAATATAGTGTGGTATTCTTTAATGTGTAATGAGTGTAATATGAATCTTAGTTAAAATAAACAATGTCACTAACCAATTGTGTGTGTGTGTGTTTATGTGACTGACAATCAACTACATAAACACACTCATACACACTCACAGACAGAGAGAACAAACGTGAATGAAATTTTCACTTTACAATAGATCACTACCTTCATATTTAGAGAAGTGAAGTGAAAACAATCATCTTGCTTATCGATTCATAGAAGGTCTTACTTCAACTATGAATAAACAATGTCACCATTTACCATCTAATTTCAAAATGAGTTTAGTTGTGGTTCACCTACAGATTGATGTGATTATCACTTCCTCACTTGATCAAACTACGCAACGTCGGTCAATAATGCCGATTGTCATAGCATCGACTAGTAATTACGTCGTATGTATATTGTTTATGAGAGTGTGATCAATCATCCTGATCACATGATCCACAACACGGTTAGTGTATTTCTGGTGAGTTGAGTTTGTGTAAGTGTGAGTTCACAGAAAAGTGGTTGAAATTGGTGAATTGATGTCGTTCCAACCGGAAATGGACACCGACATAAGGTTACATAAAAGAGAATGGGAATACTGTCGATTGAAAAAAATATTTTCATGACATACAGATGAGAAATCCATTACCTCATTCAGTGCGATTTTAGTTGAGCAATTATTTTCATGAGTCGTTATCATTGATCGAATGACACACTCTGTAGCAATTTGATAGAAAGAGAGCGAGAGAGCGGAGTATCCACACAGGCATAATCAACTCTTTCAAAGGGGAATACATTCACTTCTATAGGACTCTTTCGTGTATTGTCTCATACTACTTATTGTTATAATTCAGTAAACAGTTTTATTCGTAATAACTTGTAAGCGTTTAATCCAACTTTAAACACAATAGCTTCCATATTGTTTGCTTTTGAATCGGTTTTTGCTTGTTAATAGATTGTTATAAAGTTAAGATCTCTAACAGTTGTCATTTGCAGTATCGTATGCTGTATGTACTCTTTATGTTACTATCTCATGAAACTGTTATTATTTCAGACTGACAGACGAGGTAACCCCATAGATACATGACAAGTTGAGATCTGTAATTACTTTCAATTTATTATTCCATGATGAACTGCGTTTTCTAGACAAATCACTGTTTTATGAAATTCGATTCCTCACGAATCTCAATTGTATGATTTAGACGCTTCGATAGATTTGACAATGACAATAATCCACTGTCATTGTTCATTGTTTCTCTTCCTTCTCCAATGTAGTTCCTGATAGAAATTTCATCGTCTATGTAATATCGACATCAATACGAAGATAATACTGACATGAATCATTCTCTTTGATTAGAACAGTTATTCATCATTCAATCAAAATCTTAGGTCCATTACAGAGGCGAGCAAAAATCAATTGGGTTTCTCCATGATATTCTATTATAGCAATAATGATGGTAATGACTTTAACACTGATTTTACAACCAAACCATCATTACTTTCAACAATAATCATGATAGGGGTACACACAGTAATAACTCCGCCTGTAGCTCTTCTAGAGTTACTGCCGGTCCCAAGCGCGGATAAAGGAGGAAGGTTGAGCATGGGATTAGCGACTCCATCCCGTAGAAAAACTAACTCGTGAACAAAACGCTAAAAACACCAACTCATAATAATGATAATAATATTGGTGATAAAATGCAATTTACTGATGTGAATCAAAAGTGTGATGTTTATCCAGAATTCGAACAAACTATCCAAACATCATCTTACATCATTATCATCACTTACACATTTGAATTTATGAAATATATATGTAAATCTGAATTTACTCAATACTGCTATCGCTTCAAATCACCATCATCATCATCAGCAGCAGCAGCAGCAGGAGCAGCATTTTCTCTGGGTACCTGTTCTGCCAAAGTTGCTTCCTCACGAGCACCTCTTGAGCTCCCAGGGACCTGTTTCATAAACTCCTTTTGTATCAATTGTACGTTCATACCATCGATAAAGTGATTAAGAACATACTCCTCTTAATCTGTTCCTGAATAATTCGGATATGTTACTGTTGCCAGTTTTTGAAGACGTCTATTGAAGGTAGCTGACGTTTCTTCTTCATGATGAAACTCTTTTTCTCAACAAAACAGGATGCTATGAAGATCCGAATACTGTTCGTATTTCAGTAAAGACTATATACGTCCTTTGTCGATATAATTTTAATATCTAATAGTCTTGGCTCCTTTAGCGTTTCTCTAGAAAAGAGGGTGTCTAGCACGTAAATAAGTAGGTTCCTGGAAAGGTTCGTCAAGTATTTTCGACATTCTAGTTCCCATAAATAAAACGATTTACGTGAACGATATTTTTTAGGGTGGTTGGGCTTGTGGTTCATCTGACTGTTTATCTCTTAGTGTTGATATTTTTTCACACAGTTTTTGTCCTATGGTACCAGAGGTTTTTGCTTCAGTATTAGATCCGGACTTTACATTTGGACCAGTTACTTTTGTTTTAGGCATACTGAGATTCCAATATATTTTACAGATTCGCCAAAAAACGTGATGGGCCACTTGATCAGTTGGCTGGAATTACCGCTGGGGTAAATCACCTGATGGGATGGGCATATGTACTGAGCTCATATAGCTTCCAACTTGGTAAGTCTCGCTACTGAACCCTTGAATCGGTTTTATAAGCTCTTCAAATAACCTCAGGATAAATATACACGACAACTTGAACAGGAGAGAAAAGGCACTAAATGTGGAACGAACCCCTTGCTTCAAGGTTAGTTTATGCATAGAAAATCGAGGGTTTTTGTAGTATTTCAAGGGGCATTGGGAACCCGAAAGGTTTTAGAACGCTACTAAACATAGTGTCAGGATAGTAATTCATCCAACCAGAAGTGTGACACGTGACTATGATGATTAGAAGTATTAGGATTGTTGTACTAACTAGGAATTCCCGAAACAGTGCATTTTAAGCCAGACAGGACTAGACGACCAAAAAATAACTTACTTTATCTGGAATTCGTTATCAGCGTGTAATCAAGCTCAAAAGAATTATTAGTTCGCACAAGTATACCACAGTGACTCTTCATTTTTTAGATGTTTCTAAGATACCTGCATTCATTGGTGATTAGATAAAATGTTTCTCAGTATATTCATTCTTCTCATGTCTGCCTTCATTTCTCGGCGTAATGTTTTCCTTGGTTTTCTTCTTTTCCTTTGACTTTCAGGATTCCATGTGAGGGCTTGCCTTGTAATGCAGTTGAGTGATTTTCTCAATGTGTGTACAATCCACTACCAGCGATTCTTCCTGATTTTTTCCTCCACTGGAATCTGGTTTTTTTCTCTCACACAGTAGAATGTTGCTGATAGTGTCTGGCCAACAGATCCGATGTATTTTGCGTAGACAACTGTTAATAAACACTTGTATCTTTTGGATGATAAATCTCGTAGTTGTCCACATCTCCGCCCCATACAGTAGAATTGTCTTGACATTTGTACTGAAAATTCTGATCTTGGTGTTGATTGACAATTGGTTTGAATTGCAGATGTTCTTCAGTTGTAAATATTCTACTCTTGCTTTGCCGATCCGCGCTTTCATATCTGCATCAGATCCACCATGTTCATCAATGATGCTCCCTAGATATGTAAAGGTTTTTACATCATCAAAGCTTCTCCATCAAGTGTGATTCGACTGGTACATGTTGTGTTGTATCGGAGATTCTTGTTTTTCCCTTTTTCTCCTAAAGCTGCTATAAACAATTAAAACTAGTTATTATAAATACATTATCCATTTTTGTTAAATAATTCATAAGGATCATAACAACTATCCTACAACCAATTCCGATGATGGTTAATTTTGGTTAAGCCCTTTTATTAGCTTAACAGGCATTGTCATTCGGATAGTAACAATTCGTATATATCTTTGTATTGTTATCATCACTAGAGCACATGACAGACTCTAGCCAAAACATTGATTGCTTAAATATCATTAAATGATGATCCACCCTCCAACCCATAGATGTATGCACTCAAATCCCACTATTAGCTTTTGCTTAGTCTTTCTGCGTCATTATACAATTTGACTATAAATTTGCCTATTTAATTGTTCGCGCTTGCTGGCTGATACTTACTCATGTGCTTGTAACTTTGTGACCTGCATTATTTGATAATAAACTGAACCAGAAGGGGTTTTGTGGAGATTTCAGTATTTTTCATAGTTGAAATCATGAATCAATTGAAGCTAGACCACCATGAAAAACCTGGTAGCACTGGACAACCGCTTCACCTCATTATGAGACTCCTCAGCAGTGTGCATCCACGATCCCGCACACGCGAGATTCGAACCCAGGACCTACCAGTCTCGAACCAGAGCCCTTAACTGATAGACCGCTGAGCCGGCCAGCATCCAACGGTGTTAATGTCTAAGTTCAACCAATCCACGATGTTTGAGCAACCGTTCACCAATTGTCCTCAGTTAGTTGTTATCTCTACAACAGACGTGGTTGAACTCCACTGGTCACTGCTTCCCACTAGAACTCCAGGACATGTATCTTGAAGTCAGTCACTAGTGAGCATATGATTATAGATCAGAAGGAGTTTTATGGAGATTCCAGTATTTTTCATAGTTGAAATCATGAGTCAATTGAAGTTAAGTCAATTGAGGTTAAGTGCTCTGGCGCGAGACTGGTAGGTCCTGGGTT
>NC_031500.1:3943105-3994529 GCF_000237925.1 Schistosoma mansoni
TCCATTGAGGCGCAGACAAATGCGCGCTCGTATTAAAGCGTGATCAGAGTCTAAACAAGTATTCCAATACGAGCGACAATCTTCTATTGAGCCTCTCCAACGATGACTGATGACAATATGGTCTATTTGAGTCCATCGTTGGTTTGGTGCAGGTGGTCGCCATGTTAGACGATGTCTCTCCTTATGTTTAAAATTAGTGCTTGCTAAAAATAAACGATTGTCTGAGCATAGTTGCAACAGACGATCACCATTATCGGTTCGTTGAGCCGGAATACTAAAACACCCACCTAAATGTCTTTCTGTTTGATTTAAGCTTCCTACCTGGGCATTAAAGTCACCCGCTACGACTACTATGTCTGAGCGCTTAGCTTTCTGAAGAAGCTCAGAGAGTTTTCTGTAAAAGTCATCTTTCACTTCATCATGGCTGCAGTCAGTGGGAGCGTAGGCAGGAACGACGAAAAGGCAACGACGTGTGTCCCTATCCTTCCGAGTTCTTACGGAGCCATTTAGCCGGACAGCACACAGGCGACTGTTAACGGGGATCCATTCTAGTAGTGCCTGTTCTGCCCTTGTACTTAGTGCTATGTCTACACCTGCAAGTCCACGAGAACTAGCCAACGGGTCGCCAGATACACGGAGGGTGTATTTCGTTGGCTATCCATTTTGGCGAGGTGAGGTCAAGTGAATGACCACACTAGGATCCTGTATGCGTGTTTCGGAGACACAGCATACATCAGTGGTACGAGATTTTAGGGTCTTAGCCAAGGAGGCCTGTTGACTGATTTGACTTAAAGTACGTATGTTGAAGGCTCCAATGTGTAGTTTGGAGCGAGGTTTTAGTAGACCTGGGACAGCGTTTCGCACACTAGAATCGTTGGCCATGGTGACACTTGAGGAGGAAGCCGGAACAGGAAGTTTAGTGTTGAAAGTCAAGGTAGAAGGAATAGTAGGAAGTGAAGAAGGAGATTGATTATGAATACAGTGGTCTTGAGTGTTGTTAGAGGTATGAGGGCAGTTATCACTTCCCGGTTGCCCACACCGTGGAAGGATTCTTCTAGAGGTACCTGAAAAGGAAATTGGGTTAGAAGTGGTCTTAATGACCTTAGAGCGTGACCGCAGTGCCCAACGGACAACTGCTTGAGGTCGGTCACACACGACCTTTTTGTGGGTAGTTTTTGTGTTAGCTCCGTTCTTCAAAGGACCTTACCGCCGGAGACGGATATCCGTGGGATAAGGCGAGGTGTGCATTTTTAGGGTCGACCTTTTCTAACCCCACCCCTCCTTGTGGGAAGGCAGCATCGCTGTCATGCTGGTTGTCTGAAGGAAACACCTTACTGCTGTCACACCTCTGTACAGTCAGCAGTACGACTTCGCCTTCGGACCTTGGGTTTGCTGCTTTTAGTCTCACCGCTCTTCAACCGACTTGTCTGGCATGGTAGGACCTCGAGGAACGATTGTTCCAGCCAGCATAGCTCGATTGCTTCATCACGATAGGCAAGCCCGACCACCACGTCAAGGTAGCAGCAATAGTAATTTATTCTTATGATTATTTAAAAAATCAATCTGTACAAATGGTACCTATACAAATTATTCTAACTTTGTTGATAACACAACAAATTAATTCTATATTCATTAGTATTATAGCAATTTTTCAACAACCAACCTTTGCTGCTACCTTGACGTGGTGGTCGGGCTTGCCTGTCGTGACGAACCAATTGAGCTATACTGGTTGAAATAATCGTTCCTCGAAATTTTACCATGCCAGACAGGTCGGTTGAAGAACGGTAAGACTAAAAGCAGTAGACCTAAGGTCCGAGAGCAAGGTCGTACTGCTGACTGTACAGAGGTGTGACAGCAGTAAGGTGTTTCCTTCGGACAACCAGCATGACACCGATGCTGCCTCCCCACAAGGAGGGGTGAGGTGAGAAAAGGTCGACCCTAAAAATGCACACATCGCCTTATGCCACGGATTTCTGTCTCCGGCGGTAAAGTCCCAAAAAGTACGGAGCTAACACGTCAAAAATCCCCCCAAAAAAGGCCTTGCGCGACCGACCTCAAGCAGTTGTCCGTTGGGCACTGCGGTCACGCTCCCAGGTCGTTAAGACCAACACTAATCCAATTTCCTTCTCAAGTACCTCTAGAAGAACTCTTCCACAGTGTGGGTAACCGGGAAGTGATAGCCGCCCTCATGCCTCTAACAGCACTCAAGATCACTGTATTCATAATTAATCTCCTGATGTTGGGATGACCCTGGATTTTTCTCGCAAGCGACATGACAAGCTCAGGAGTCATCAAGGAGCATTTCAACCAATCAGCGACTAATTAGAAGTTATGTGAAGTTATGTTACTAAAATAACGAGAATGAAAAAGTCACATGTGGAGATCCTGATTGGCTGATTAACACACTGCTACTATGTTTAGCAGTATTCTAGAACTTTCGGTAAAACTCAAGGACTCTTAAATTACTATAAAATCCCTATATTTTCTGTACATAAATGAACCCTATAGTAAAGTGCTTCCCTCACACTTTGTGACTTTTCTCTGGTCTTCAAGTCGGTGTATAGTTCTAGCTCGGGGGTACGGAACTAGCTTAGGGAAGCGAATATAGCGTTCACAATCGGCCAGACGTAACACCTGAATTTTTCAACATTTTTAGTGATATTACAAAAGTTCACAAGATGTTCATAAATTCATGATATATATATATATATCACAATTGTCTGGTAATAATGAGTAACTTATTACACAGTTGAACCTGTTCAGATAAAAACTTCCCATTTTATTTCGGAAAGTTTATTCGTCCATTTTACTGTAAATTGAGAGAATCAAAATCATTAAAATCATAAATCAATCTATATGAGCTGTGACCAGTGGAGTTGAACCGTGTTGAATGTGAGGCAGTTACCCACCGAAAACAATGGAAGATGATCGTGCAATATAGTGGATTGTTTGAAGTTAGACATTAACACTTTTAGATTCCGGCAAAGTAGTCCAGGGGTTAAGCGTCCTAGCTAAAGTGAGTGTTCTGAGTTCGATTCTCGCGTGCAAAATCATGGATGGGCACTGGTGAGGAGCCCTGTACTAAAATGAAACGGTCATCCAGTGTTTCCAGGTTTTCACTGGTGGTCTAGCTTAGATCGACTTATGATTTCAACTGTAAGAATGAAATAGAGTTGAAATAAAGCGAGATGAATACAATTAGATGTCTTGATTATCATTCATTTATTAACAGTTTGTTTTTACTCATTGTCTCCTTATTATCATTGATAGCCTTTAAAATACTTCATATTTAACATATAAAATAATAATTAATCTTAACTATTATATCACATATGTTGTTTCCTCTTGTTTCTTAAATCCATTCAAACTAAACTTCATTAATGATGGTTTGTAACAAGAATTTTTCAGTATAATCTTACTTAATTACTTATGTCTGTTACCCTTCATGAAGGAGCATAAGCCTTCATCCAACTCTGTCCTCTTCAATCCCTTCCAGTTCTTTCAAGTTGCTACTCATCCTCCTCATATCTGCTTTCAATTCCCAATCTCTAGACATCTCTTAGACATAAGACATCAAGCCGATACCCATAAATTTATCGAAGTAATTAGGAAACAGCGAAACTCCACTATGCTGAAGTCATTGATATGAGACATTAGAAACTTGATTTGTGTTTAGAAGGTGACATTAGTTAATCTTACTATGTTGATAACATAAACATTTCTTCGTTACATCATAGGATTATGTTTAACTCTCTTTCAGTCGATTACAGTATTGCATTTTTCGACTCTTTCCTAGATTAATAGTTTAATTCTATGTGTATGTGTCTCTCTTTTACCATTAATCAATCAAATTTGAGTAAACTAATTGTTACTTACAAATTTGATGATATACCCTAGTTAGAACCTTAGATCAGATGAACGCAAGTGCTTTGCTTTTTATTTATTTATTTAAACACATAAATATTGGTACAAACGGGCACCAGATATATATGCACCACACAAATCTCATTTGATTTGTGTGAGGGCTGTGATAATGCCCGGGTGCCCAGACCGAAGCAGGTGGTTTTCTTATGGGTCACATTCGGAGCATTTGACCTAAAGATCTGATCCACAAGGTAGTGGAGCAACGTCAGGAGATGCAGTCCCATGGTAGCCGGTGACCAACAATAGGTTCATACGCTATTTGTTCCCTCAGGATACTGGAGCCCATGTATACCATTAGTTTGGAATCATGGTTTTCCAACTCCCCTGGGTGAACGCGCCGTGTCCACCAACCCAGTTAAGGTGCCGAACATTCGCTTTTCGTCCTCTCGATTTCGTAAACAACACCCCCGCTACGAGAAGGCAGTGAGTAGGACTTGTGTGGCAGAGGCTATTTACGCGTGGCCATGTGAGAGTATTTCGCTAGGGAGAGCGGATTCACCTCACTCTCGGCCGAACCAGGGCATTTAGGGGCGAGTGATTTGCTAATGGTCGAAAGTTTATGCACTGTACTCTAATGCAAACTATGCTCAAAAAAAAGATAAATAATAACAATCATATTTATACACTTTCTGGAACAAACAAACTTGAGTCTGAAACACATCAACAGTATATATAGGCCTCCCCTTCCTTCTCAAAAATATCCAAAACACAGAAACAGACCAGGTAGGAGAAAGTTGGGAATCAAGTTGAAACGCCAGTCTATTTGTTTCACAAGCAAAAAAATGTTATTAAATACATAATACTTGATTTCTCTATTGGCAAACTAAGGATAAACAATCAATAATCAAAGTAAACAATAACAAAATAAATAAATAAACAAAGTTAATTGATGGGGAGGGGGAAAAGCAACTTTATCATGGATTATCATGGACATTAATTGATGTGACAGCATTGTAAAACAAAAAAGCAAAATCAATGATGATTGTTATTATAAACAGAAAGTAATCTACACTTTCAATAGGAGAATTTTGTTTTTCAAGTCATTTGATAGGAATATGAACCGAACTATTGATTGAAGAAGAGTTTAGTGTCATCAGTTCTTTAAATCGAAACGTTTACGCATACCATTGATCATATCATCTGTTAATTCTACATCAGTCATAAGAGCAGCCATATCTTTTAGTGAATCTTGATAACTGTCACGTCGTTGATTGTGCTGATTAGTATTAGTATTAGTATTAGTAGTTGTAGATGTTGTGCCTAGAAATAAGAAGAGTAGTGAGGAAAAATAGGCGATGAAGATAACAATCGAGAGTTCTTATGCTGTACATTTTTCTAAAATTCTTTTATGAAATAGACAAAGAATAAGCTATCTATGTATATGATCAGAATGCCTACGGCGAATTATTACAACATGAAGAATAGAAACAAACTATCACTACTGTTTACAGATTCCTAAACAGATTTGCATTAAAAGCAGAGATGGATGGTGGCTAGTAGTGGAATCCAAGACACACGTTTTGTCCTATTTGAGACTCGTCAGTCGGATATACCTGCATTCTAGAGTTGATGTTCACTCCAGGACTCAAACCCAGTACCGTTCGTTTCAAACGCTATCACGTTATCCACTTAGCCATCGAGTTCAGATAGCCACTAGCTTGTGCAATGAGGTGAAGTTCAAATTCACTTAGTGTTGTTTGTTTGAATCTTTCCATTGATTATATGGCCAATGGTGGCTACCTCCTTATTTACGTCTGTTATCCTTCGTCGCGCAGCATGGCGCACCCACAAGCATTCTACATCAAACCTTGTCCTGGGCAATCCTTTCCAGTTCTTTCTAATTGCTATTCATCCTTTTCATGTCTGCTTCCAATTCTCAGAGCAGTGTGTTCTTCGGCCTTCCTCTTTTCCGTTTCCCTTCAGGATTCCAAGTTAGCCCTTGCCTTGAGATGAAGCCTCCTTATAAGTCCAAAACGGGACGAAACATGAGCCCTGGATTTCAATGTTAACTACCATCCATCTCTGCTTATAATGCTTGTGACTTAAGGCAATATCGAGGCAATCAGCATAGAATGCACATATGCCCGTAAGAGACTGATCAATTGCAGTAAATTTAGAAATTTAGTATGGAATTTCTTTCAAATCAAATATACTGATAATTATTTTGATAACGAATCAGTAACATTACAACTTTATAGACAATACATGTTCACTTTGGCCATACGAACAGTACGGTAATACCAAGTACTTCATCATCTATGAATATGGTTTATGAGTAAAAATATAAAAGTATGAAAGTGAAGTTGAGATAGATATAAACAACATAGAAACTGACATAAATATGTATCAGTCAAGATTAAGACAATCTATATACGCAGAGAAAAAAAAAGTGGCGATCAAAGAAAAGGCACATGATAACAACGAATCATTATATTGCATGTCACTACTCCGAAATGAACCATTTAAATACTCAAGACGAGCTCCTGCACGAGTTGAAGTAAAAAAGCATGAATATTCTTTCTAATTGAGGTAAAAAGCATGAACTATATGGAGGTGAAAGTGTCAGAAATTAACGTAAAACAAAATCTATTTCTAGTAATATAAACATGTTCTTATAATTTGTGAACATTAGTGTGCAAGGTGAATAGTTTATAATTTCTATTTTCATCACCGGTAATTATCATTATTTGTGACAGCTGTGACACTATTAAAGCTTTTAAAGGGGACCGTTTGACCTAAAGGTCCAATTCACAAGGCTGTGAAACAACACTAAAAGATGCGATCATATGATGAACGATGATTGGAATAGCTGTGTACGAATATGCATCATTATTTTCTAACTGCCTTAGGTGAATATTTTGTGTTCATTAGTCCAGTTTAAAACATAGGTGTCCACTTTTTCCAAGTCAATTTTGTATAAACATCCAGGGCACATTGATGCAGCAAGTAAGACTTCCACGAAACAAAATGCAGCCGTATGAAAGCACTTCCCTACTTTCAGCTCATCTTAATCAAATCCCTTAGGAATAAATCGGGACTACTCGTATGACGAAGCACGGAATACAATGGACATCTCAGAACAAATTAAACGATTTAGACTTCACAGATGACTTAGCCCTCCTCCTATCACATACACATGAGCAAATACAGACGAAGACAGCAAATGTAGCAGCAGCTTCTGCATCAATAGGCCTCAACATACACAAAGGAAAAAGCAAGATTCTCAAACACAACAAAGAGAACAGTGACTCAATCACACTTGATGGCGAAACTCTGGAAAAGGTGGAATCATTCACCTACCTGGGAAGAATCATTGATGAAGAAATAAGATCTGATGCAAATGTAAAGACGAGGATTGGCAAAGCAAGGACCGCATTCCTACATCTGAAGAACATATGGAACTCAAAACAACTCTCAACCAATATCAAAGTCACAATCCTCAATACGAACGTCAAAACAGTCCTACTGTATGGAGCTGAAATGTGGAGAACTACTACAACCATCGTCAAGAAGGTACAAGTATTTATAAACAATTGTCTACGCAAAATAATCAACATTCACTGACCGGATACCATCAGAAACAGACTTCTCTGGGAGAGGACAAACCAGCTTCCAGCTAAAGAGAAAACAACGAAAGACGTTGGAAGTGGATCGGACATAAGTCGAGGAAATCACCAAACTGCATCACGAGGCAAGCCCTAACTTGGAATCCGGAAGGAAAGAGGAAATGAGGAAGACCAAAGAACACATTACGTCGGGAAATAGAAGCAGATATGAAAAGGATGAATGTTAACTGGAAAGAACTCCAAGAGATTGCCCAGGACAGGGTTGGATGGAGAATGTTGGTATGCGGCCTCTGCTCCTCCACGAGGGGTAACAGGCATAAGTAAGTAAGTAAGTACTAGTATGATAGTTTAATGCACTTAACTATTTAACGAATGAGTTGTCATGATAGTGTTAAAAGTATTTGCTTCTTCGGATTTTATCACATGAAAATCGACACTGTTTCCTATTCAATCACACAATGCCAGATATATTTAAACTCATTAAACAAATTTTTTCCCAATCTATTGTGATAAGCATAACATATCGCATCACGTAACAACCTTACATAAGACGTATGATAAGCATTTTATCCGATTGAAACTGTCCTCTTCCTAAATGTATGTTAGTCTTAGGTTGTAAAAATGTATTCCTTTAGTTGATTAAATCATTTCACTTCGAAGTACTACAGCATTCACAAAACTTCCGATATGTATAAGCCCTATGAATAGTCTTATTTACCGAGCATAAGTTTATATACGCAGTATTAAGCTACACTTTGTTATTCGAGGGAAATTAGTATTGATCGGAGAAACATAACATACCAGATTTTTTTGAATCCTTCCTAGTGATTGTAATAACTTTCACTGATTCACTATGAGAAAGGGGAACGGATTCAGGAGGAGCGGATGGTGCAAATGACTCATTCGAATAATCAACGTATGATTCTGGTTGCATGGGTTTGATGGGTGGGGGAACATTTGGTCTTGACGGTGTAACATTAAAGGTGCTGCATGTAGATGAGTTGGATTGTGGACGATTGGGGGATACTGAGGACGCTGAAGCTGGATTTGCTACCCCCTGATCGTAAGCGAAGCCAATAACCCCGGTGTTTTGAATGGGAGGTGGACAAACTTCAGGGATTTGAAGATTTGGTGAATCGAAGCAGAATCCAATTTGTGGTTGTTCCCACCGTGAAGTAGTAGTAGCATTTTGACCAAATTCCCATCCATATCCTATGTGACCATTAGGATAATTAGGATTCATTTGGTTATTCAATAAGAAGGTACGCTTTAATTTGGAAAAGAATAATTATCATAAGCATATGATCAACCATACAGGTGTAGGATATAATAGTTTGTACTTTGTAGGAAAATTTATCTATTAAATTGAAAGCGTTTGTACATATTTCGGACACAAGAAGACATGTGTATTTCAGGTTATCAATCGATAGAGTGGAAAACCGTCAACAAACAACTAACAGAAACGCACAAGATGAATAACTAAGATTTACTTTTTGTTTTGAACAAATGGCAAACTTCAAAATGAATAGAAAGGTGTTTAATGGTGAATAGATTTTCACCAAACAATTACATCCTTACATGACATGCAATATTTTCGTGAGGACTTTATAAACAATACTATGGAATTTGCACAGTGGTGTTATGCACAATAACAGTTTACACTTATAATATAGTTGTATAGTTGTTGCTGAGTTTATGAGGGTTCCCAGTTCCAACGGTTTAGAAGCAAGTAAGTTCAGCTAAGCATTATTTTAGACATTATTATTTTTAATTATTACAGACTAAAATCATCAACTCATACTTGGAATATTAAAACTTTTCATAGTGCTTAAATTCGTAGTAATTACTTAGCTAACAGATTGAATTATAATTCTAATTCCACAACTAACACTATTTTATACATTTGAAATTTCATGAAATTTTGAACACAGTATGCTTGAGGTTTCACACCCTGAAGCAGGAGCTGGTCTCTTTCCTCAATGAACGTTTCCTGTTTCCTTTCCTATCCCTCTTTTAGAAACCCTTGATCTCCTAATTCGCTTCTTTTCCCAATAGCAACGACTATTAAAGATCACCAATTTCCTGAAACCACGACCTAAACTGTGCTCGAGCTCCTAATATTATAGCTTTTTAAGGAGGATGATAAACGTTATTAATGAATACTTAAATTTCTTATAGCATGAATATATAGTGCTTCCTAAATTCTTTAAGACCTAAGTGTGGTCAGTAAGTTGATTTCTGCCAGTCATTATAACGTTCGGGAGTGGTAAAACCACCCCTGAACAGAATGCTGGTCGATAATTATTCACAGGAAGATAATGAAAAACCGAAACCCGGAGATCATCAGGACGATAGTCATAACATTGATATCGTTGTCGTTAATTTATTAATACTGTCCTCCATTAGTAACCGCATAAGTAACTAAATCCTAAATTCCCAGGTAGGTCTAATGGGATAAGAAAGGACTTTTAACATAAATCTTGACTGTGGTCAGAATTCTATTGTCCTAAAGAACAAATCGTCTTATTTCATGTATCTACTAAAAAATTAGTTACTATATATGGTGTTTGTTGGGATGACCCTGTAATTTTCTCGCAAGCAACATGACAAGCTCAGGAGTCATCAAGGGGCATTTCAACCAATCAGCGACTAATTAGAAGTTATGTGAAGTTATGTTACTAAAATAACGAGAATGAAAAAGTCACATGTGGAGATCCTGATTGGCTGATTAACACACTGCTACTATGTTTAGCAGTATTCTAGAACTTTCGGTAAAACTCAAGGACTCTTAAATTACTATAAAATCCCTATATTTTCTGTACATAAATGAACCCTGTAGTAAAGTGCTTCCTGGAAGGAGATTGATTATGAACACAGTGGTCTTGAGTGTTGTTAGAGGTATGAGGGCAGTTATCACTTCCCGGTTGCCCACACCGTGGAAGGATTCTTCTAGAGGTACCTGAAAAGGAAATTGGGTTAGAAGTGGTCTTAATGACCTTAGAGCGTGACCGCAGTGCCCAACGGACAACTGCTTGAGGTCGGTCACACACGACCTTTTTGTGGGTAGTTTTTGTGTTAGCTCCGTTCTTCAAAAAAACCTTACCGCCGGAGACGGATATCCGTGGGATAAGGCGAGGTGTGCATTTTTAGGGTCGACCTTTTCTAACCCCACCCCTCCTTGTGGGAAGGCAGCATCGCTGTCATGCTGGTTGTCTGAAGGAAACACCTTACTGCTGTCACACCTCTGTACAGTCAGCAGTACGACTTCGCCTTCGGACCTTGGGTTTGCTGCTTTTAGTCTCACCGCTCTTCAACCGACCTGTCTGGCATGGTAGGACCTCGAGGAACGATTGTTCCAGCCAGCATAGCTCGATTGCTTCATCACGATAGGCAAGCCCGACCACCACGTCAAGGTAGCAGCAACGATCGGGATACTCGTAGGTTACTAGTATTTGACCACAGATGCCTTAGAAATATTGCTCGCATCTGCTGGGATAACCGGGTAAGTAATAGTGAGGTTAGACGCAGGGTATTAAGGAATGATGGTAAATCAGTTGATGAGGTGATGAATCTTCATCGACTGAGATGGTTGGGCCATGTGTTACGTATGCCTGAACACCGATTACCACGACGCGCTATGATGACTAGTATTGGGGACGGTTGGAAGAGAGTGAGGGGCGGCCAAACCAAAACGTGGCATCAGTGTTTGAAGTCACTAACTTCTAGCCTGAGCCATGTTGGCAGATGCAGACTACCTGGTTGGGGTCCGCGTGACTATCGTAACCAATGGTTGGAGACTCTAGGTGACATGGCTCAGAATCGATCACAATGGCGTAGGTGTATACACTCTTTATCTTCCCTTAAACCTTGAGACTAAAATTGCTTCATATCTCTCTTCCTTCCTGTACTATATCCTTATATACAACCTATAATTTATATACTACTACCAACACCGAATTAACTACTATGAATCCGGTGTTGATCTTGTTGTGCTAACGAGGTATGGCAACTTGGACCGATGCATATATGTGCCTGGTCCTACGTTGTAGCTGACTGACTGAAAGTGCTTCCCTCACACTTTATGCCTTTTCTCTGGTCTTCAAGTCGGTGTATAGTTCTTGCTCGGGGGTACGGAACTAGCTTAGGGTAGCGAATATAGCGTTCACAATCGGCCAGATGTAACAGTGTTCTGGCGTGTTTCAAATAATTACTTTTAAGCACACACCAAAAGACCTCTCTAATGAATGAAATGTTAAGAATGATGATTGCTATGAGGATTTTACCCAAGCCCTAAGTCAACCACCAAACTCACCAGTATCTACAAAGGAGAATTTCAAAGAACCAAGGAGTTTGATCAGAAATTTAAGTATTTATGTAGAATGAGGATCACACTTTGTCGGGAGACCCTTATAGTTATGATAGGAATCAGCTCAGTGAGCACTTAAAGGAATGAAACAAGTAATGTACATAATACAAACATTCTCAATCCTGCAGTAGACTTAATTACTTCATTAAATGTTGTGAAGATACATAGACTGAGTCAATAATATGTGTAATTTATTTTGTTTAGTGCGTTGAGATTTGAAAAACTACGAGGAAAGCTTCAGGTACCTGTTTACACAAATCAATCAAACTTGACTAGATACCTTCTGGTAGGTCACCCTGTGCAGGTAACCTTGGAATTTATCAAAATGGTTAAGGATTACATTTATATGACGACCTGGCTTACAGCAGGTTGGTGGATGGTGCTGCGTTACTCTTCACCTCAAAAAATGTAAAGTAGGAAAACGGTGACAATATAATTTATGGATGACCTTTGAGCGACGTTAAAGTGACTCTAAGAATGTTTATCTACTAACTAGGAATAAATGCGGGTTATAAACCAATGTGACGAATTAGAATTATGATTTGTAGGCGATGGTTGGGGTTAGGAATTAGATCTAGGTTTTTATCACGAACTGACACCAGCTAAAGTGCCAAAACGCTATTTAGCCAAATGGATTGACGGATTTCGTGCCGAAATCCAAGACCTGTTATTCCAAATCTGATTGATTCGTCCACATATTATTGTATAGCCGAGAAAACATTATGAAAAAATTCCAGGAAATGGCACAAAAGCCCCAAAGTTTGGGGAAGATTATTAGACTTTGAGGAAAACACCAAAATTTATCCAAAATAGTGTGTATTTATGTCTCGTTTTTACTTGGTTATCAGGCAGGCTAAGATCGCATTCACACAGGATTTCCGTTAGTAGGTACATGGATTTTTAACCTTCCCATAATGACCTGATAGTTCCTTAGCTTAAGCTGGTCTACTTTCTACTTGAATTTGGTAGGATTAAAATATACTGCCGAACCAATCAGAAGCTATCGCGGGTTTTCAAGGTCATGGCGCAAAGTTCGGTACCTGATGCTTACGTACGATCGGTTTACAGCGCATTTTAGGGAAGACGCGATAATTCAGCGTCTACAAGAGAAGTGATTATAAGATTTTGGCGCGAAATTCAATTATCCATTTGGATAAATAGAGTTTTGGCATTATAGCTGATGTCAGTTCGTGATGAAAACCCTAAGTATAATTCCTAGCCTTAACCATGAACTGTAAATCATAATTTGAATTCTTCTTACAGGTTTATAACCCTCATTTGGTCTTAGTTAATATTTGACACTCTCAGAGTCACTCTAGCGTCACTCAAAGGTCATTCATAAATTATAGTCTCACCCTTAACCCGAAACCTTAACTCTAACCCTAAATCGTAAACCATACCAATATACTAGCATTATTGAAGCTATGTGGTCAAGGCTAAAAGAATTTTTGAGATCTTATCATGGTTTCAGAGGTCGACTACTATGGAGCCATATGGATGTGCTCCTGTACCGTATGCACCATGATTTTAGAACTTCTGAACCTATATCTGACCTTGAGAAGTTTTTGACTCATGTAAAAGAAGTGTTTCCAATTTAATTCTATGATTTTGTATAATACATTTTTACTGTATACTGTCTTCTGATTGACTAATATTTCTCAAGGTCATTTAAGATTCGTTCAAAGGTCGGCAGTATAGTTTAATCCAACCATGAATTTAAGCAGAAAGAAAGACATTGGAATAGGCCAATAAGAGTAAAATGGATTAGTGATTATTTAAAGACGCTGCAGCTTAGATTTAAAACTAGACCTAAGAGCCAATATTACCTTTAATGAATATTCATAGACATATATATGTCGACAATTTGCCACATATTGTTAAACAGATAGAGCGGCGAACAAAAGAAGATAGGGTCATGTTGTGTGTTATTACCTTGGGTGTATTAAAACGAAATATCACCATGATTTTGAGGAAGAAAACACGTACCCACCTCAGACGTACGGGAAAGTGGCCTTGGCGACTTGCAATCCGCGCCAGGTCAGTATTACTATATATGACTTTGTTCAATATATATTTTTAGCACGATAGAAAATCGTCAGCACGAAGCATTATAAAAAATTCCTTTACAAGAAGAAAAGATGGTGACTGAGCATATATACACAAACTTAATAAGTAAGCTAACTTGTGTTAAACCATTTTCCAGATCTGTCAATCTATGTTAATCCTTGCAATCCGTCATACCGTGGGAATTCAATCTCGCTTTGAATGCATCAGCAGAAGATACTGACATTGAGTATGCAGGTAGAGAATTCAAGTAATTTTCTAGTATGTGCGTGGAAAAGAACTCCAAACGTCAACAAATTTATCTTGGTTTTCGAATATTCTAAGAAAGTCCTCTCAAATGATCAGTTCTAGATGAAAGGGAAAGATGAGCGTTCAGTATACGATAAGCCAACATTAGATCGTTGTTTAACCTGTGGTAAGATAACGGAAAAAGGTTGGAGCATCTCAGGGTGTCTTCATAAGATGGGCAAAGAGGAACTTTTACCATTTTGGTCCCTCGCCACTGAACTCGTTCCAGCATGTCCGCCTCTTACTTGAAACAAGGACTCGCTACTTGAATCTCATACTTCAGATGTGACTTCATAAAAGTCAGGTATAATACCCCAAGGATTTCTTCGTTCACTTACTGAAATGACTTACGAATAACCCAGAAAACGCTGAATCCTTTGGCAGCGACAGTCTTGCAGTTACTCGTAGTTTTGAGTTCTTCGCTTATTATGACTCCTCGGTATTGAAGTCCCATTACTTTAGGCAACACAAATCCACATATTATGTAATGATATGAATCGCCTCAGTTGTTTAATTGCGTCACTGCGCTCTTGTTAGGAATAACCTAAAATACTACCTACACAGGCAGAGTCGAAAAGTCATTGGTTCTCGCTCACATGTTACATGTTGTCGCGGATTCGTAATGTTATTTATCAGCTAATCACAGCATTTTTCCGTCACTTGTCAATGTTTTTAATGTTTATGCTTGTTACATGGCTTTTATTGCAGTCCATTGGTTGCCTGACGTATTTGTTGCTCACAACCTGGGTGAATGTTTAGTCAGCGTAATTTGGTTATTCGTAACAATGCAAACTCAGGCAAGTGAAATTCACCATTTATCAAGTCAAAAATAGACCGAAATTATAGTTTCAAGCAAAAACAAACTGTAAAATAATTTACATATGACTCACCTCCCTTATTATGGTAGTGATGAACATGGGTGTTAGCAGTTGTTTATAAATTGTAGATTGAAGCATTTGAGAGTCAAACTATCCATGAATATTGTAATGGTGATAAAAATCATTCCATGCGACTTTTGTGATGCGAGGTTGTTTTTATATTGTAGGGCAACAAAGAGTAAACACATTGACTGTAGTGTTGTTGTTTCAGATCGCTCCTGCTTCTAAGTGAACGTCAATATATAACGTGTTACATTATGATATGAACTATTGTTATACAGCCATAAACAGCTCTATCCATGGTTACGGACTCGACGACACGCTCTGAAGAGACAATCAGAAGCGCATTTTCATGGAGGGTGTAAGTGCTTTGCGTCAAATGATTCAGTCATGTTCAGAAGATGACATTTCAGCAAATGAATTTTCGATCCATTATCTACATTCCATTTGTTTATTGTTAAGCGTCCTTTTTAATCTTCAGTGTATCATTTAGCTTTTTATGGACCCTTAGATCTTAGCCTCATCTGCAATGACGATTGAAGTTAGGCTAACTTCACCTAACAGTTAATTGATATAGATCAGGAACAGAGGCGGACCTAATATTGTCCCTTGTGAAATTTCTGATACTGAGACACACCTACTAGATGCACTCTGTTTACCCTGGTACGAAAAATCCTGCTTTCCGTGTAGTTTTGGACCAAGGATGGAAGTGGGTCAGTGAAACCCATCTTAGTAACCCTCACTACGAAAATTATATGAAGTACTTTTATTACGTCTGGCCGATTGTGAACGCTATTATTCGCTTCCCTAAGCTAGTTCCGTATCCCCGAGCTAGAACTATACACCGACTTGAAGACCAGAGAAAAGGCATAAAGTGTGAGGGAAGCACTTTACTATAGGGTTCATTTATGTACAGAAAATATAGGGATTTTATAGTAATTTAAGAGTCCTTGAGTTTTACCGAAAGTTCTAGAATACTGCTAAACATAGTAGCAGTGTGTTAATCAGCCAATCAGGATCTCCACATGTGACTTTTTCATTCTCGTTATTTTAGTAACATAACTTCACACAACTTCTAATTAATCGCTGATTGGTTGTGGCTCTTTATGAGCCTTTGGAGGCTCTGTTAGAGTTCTCCGGAAGCCGACTCAACAACTTTGTCAAAGGCTTTTGCGAAATCAGGGGATATTGCGTAAACCCGTATCGTGTGATCCCATTAGGTCTTTCAGCTCGACCATGCTATTAGTAGATCTGAAACACAGAGCCTGCCATTTTTGAATCCATGTCGGGCTTCATAGATAATTTAGTTTTTACCTACGTATTCCCTCACGTGTTTATGGACCAGCCCTTCCATTACCTTCGACAGTGTTAGGAGTAATGTGATTGGCCTGCTCTCCTTACTCAATACCCAATACTTTTCAACCAATGTAAATCATATTATGTCTTTTCTCTCGCCTCTTATTGCTGTGATACAGTTTGGCGGTGACCTATAAGGAGTAGTCTAGCTATTCAAATGAAATTGTTTTGATCATCCCGGTGGTTGTGTTGAGGTCTTATAATCTAGATGAGTGCCATTGTCTCTGGACAGTAGGAGTTTTGTGACCAGCAGCCATCAAATTGACTAATCACGGGAATAATGTGGATCAATAATCATGAGACTGAAAGGTAGACATAGATGACAGACAGTGGGATGGATAAAAAAGCTAATGGTACGTGAAGATTGCAATAGTAGACTGGTTGAGAAACGTGGATCAAGAACAGCCATTCAGAACCGACCGATTGATCTCGTTCGGCAACTTACGGTACAGAACGCAGAGACCACAGTCTCGCTAATGGGATACGCCATATAGAACAAAGCGACCAATCATTGTGAAGCTGATCGATACATTTTAAACAACAATCTGCTTAAAAACCAGAAGACAGACGCCGCTATAGAGAAGCATCGGGTAATGAAACAAACCATCAAGTGCCTCTATAGTAACGAATAGGACTTGAAGGTAAACTAGAAATCAGAAACATGTTTTCAGCTGGATCTAATGGTCATAGTCTTGACCTAAACAAAGTCATCACTCGACGTCATTGATGAAGAAGCGGGATTGCAATGCATGACAAATTTATATACGACAGGGTACATAAAACAGGAGTAGGAGTGATGGTATGCGTTACCGCCCACATCAAAGCCGTATCACCACTCAGTACCGAACTGACGCGGTAACATGATCACGCAGTTGTTGGTCCAGAGCGAATAGCAAGAGGTATTTGGCTGGAGGAGTGCGGCGGCCTCATACCAGTTTAAACGCCCAGAGTGATATAACCCAGGTGATGTTACAACTTACAACACCTGGAGTTGGACAAGATACTACTATCTGAGGACATTAACATACCGTCCCTTAATCGCAGAAATCAGGATACGACTACTGTAAAGCAATTACGCAAGCAAGTTGCCACAGTCTTTAGAAATTCGGGACTCACTAAATGTGATGGCGTCATGAGATGTGGTAAACGCAGAATACCCTCAAGATTGGACTATTCACTAACAAATGCTCAGCTTCTAGCCGAGGATATTCATGCCCAAGCATCAGTGGCGAGTAGTAACCAGAGCACAATCATCTTCAATGTGGTCATGAATGAGATACTTCGAAAGGACGAGAATATCCCCTAACTTTCCTATACTATAGCAGAATACGTGACCAGAAATATCTTCAACACGTTGCATGGTCGCAAGAGTGGTGCAGTCTAATAGCAGATAACCACTGGAAGATAGTGAGGGATATCATTTACAACGTCAGCCTACAAAATTAAACGCAGGCGAATCACACACCTGGAAGGAGGAGGTCCTGAGTTGAGCGAGGCACACAGCACTGGCTACTAGGCAGAAGGAAGAGTCCTGACTCTAGATCTCACTCAGAATTAAACAACAGATGCAACGCCAAAGTTCGAAGCGATAAGAGACATTTCTAGACCAAGCTAGTTGTCAAATACAAGCTAACTCTAAATATCTCTACCGATCGATAACTCAAAGTGAACTTACAAACTAGGGAGTAAATAAAAATAAACAACATCCTTCACGAAGATCGACCAGAAAAGCGCCATCACTCTCAAGGCAACTAGACAAAAATTGTACACGAATGAGCTAAGACTCAGGTATACTCCCACTTTTTCTTAAAAAGAGTTGAAACCACTTGAGGTGCTCTACCAGTCAAAGTGACCACAGTCACACCAGTCGATAGATTCAAGAGGAGATTTGGCAAACATATACCACAGATTATCATCTCCCTCTTTGACTAGCTGTGGCTAACGATGTCTAACAACTTACCTACGGTCATCACTACTGCTTATAATTGGCTTATTATTATCTTCGCTTCCCCCTTTATTTTATACGTTGATTTCAGTGAGTCTATAATTGACGGACGACCATTAAGTGACCTTAAGAATGTCCACATACCTGCTAGTTAAATGAGGGTAGTGAATTAGTGTGAGGAATTACGATTAAAATTTACAGTTCGACGTTAGTCATAAGAAGTAGATTTAGGCTTCTCATCATGAACTGACATTAATTGTAATGAGGAAATGCTATTTAACCAAGTGGATGAATGAGTTTTGCACTAAAATCCAAGACCCTATCTTAAGGCTGATTAGCTCGTCTCTAAAATGTAGTATTGATGAGAAGGGGTTATAAAGAATTATTATTATTAGTATAATGTACAATTTACCCCATTTCGATTCACTATTCTCAAAAACAACGTTGTAGAACCCAAGAATTCCCCGTTTGAAATTATCTGAAAGGGCGATATCCAGTGCATACGTCAGTAATGATGGACTGTATATGAAGTGTCAGTGAATGAAGAAAAGCAATAGAGTATCAACAGTAGCTATCAGGAGCCAGCCAATAAATGTCTCTATAAAAATGCTTGCTGGCTTCAAAAATTTTACAAGGTTTCCCGTAAACAGTCCCACATAAGTTGGAGACGATCAACCACACTCATTTTGAATATAGAACCTAAAACTAATTTTTCATTGCTAACGGACTATTGCACTACGAAGTTGATGTGAATTCAAAAGAATGTACCTGCAGAATATTGCAGGCATTACATACTGACGTTTCCATATGGCGGCAAACTTACAAACACGTGCTGTTGAAGATGCCACAGGTATTGTAGTTTGACAACACTTTACCAGTGATACCTATAATCGAACCGCGCCCACCCAGTGAAACCAAAAGTCAGAAGCGAGGAGGTTGTAAGATATATTAGATAGCTTATCAATATGCGGAGAAGTGACTGATCTAAACTGGCTGGCGATCGCAGGAGAAGTTGAGCACTGCGTTTCAACCCGTGATCTGGTACGGATGCATGACCGAGCGCCTTCAGCTAAATGAGTCCACTAAAACTAATGTGGTCAGTATCCAATGTCCAACACTTACAGAGCTATTGATTTTGGGGATTTATTTGCCGTTACACTATAATACTGAGAATTTCATGTTATAGGTGGTAATTTTACGTAGTGCTGATCTCTTTGTACTTGATTGTGTGTTTAATGCGAGTTACAAACGTAATACGCCTAGTAGTGCTCATCTAATTTTCACGAGAACGAGGATTATCGTTAATCGTATGACATTGAGCACTCATCAAGTCACGATGACTAACTAATGTAGTAGAATTCTTGATGTCCTGAGAGCCAATTTCACGCACTGATTCACAAGTAATACACTCAGTTCTAGTACTTTGGAAGAAATACTTCGGCATTTGTATATTCATTTGCTATAATTCTTGAAACAAACAATATTCATAACTAAGTGAAACGCAACGTAGAATATTAATTTACTCAATTCAAACTAACCTCTGTTCAATATGCATCTCCAAACACGTCGGCTTCATGAATAAATTTTGAATGGGGTGCAGGAAAACTAAGTATTCTTTGAAAGAATACGACGTTAGTAGTAACTACATAACACCTCCAACCTTATGGAGTGCATCTATCTGAACAGTCCCCAAACTAAGAATGCTATGGTAATACATAATCTAGTTCCTAAGTTTTCTATTTGAAAGTGAGTATATTGAAGATACCAAATAGTGATGGATACAGTGAAGACGAAATAAGCCCTCGCCCTAATCTTCGATTCCTGACCAATACACTACTATTTTTATGTATTCTTGTTTCCGTTCTGACTGTGTTTATGAAAATAGTTGAGTGCTATTCAAGCTCAGATTATGATGGGGGAACTATTTTATGACAATAATGGATGGAAGGCAGAACACTGATAATGAAATACCAATGTAAATTTTATCTCCCAAAGTTACGTATACCTTTCCTTATTTGTAAATGTAGGTAGAAACAAACGTTGAAGTACATTAATATTTTAGGTGACATGATCTGTCTGCAGGTTGAAGTCTACAAATTTTCAGCTCATGTATATTAAGATAATCATAAACAAGACTTCTATTTATTTATTTAAACACATACATATTGGTACAAGGGGCACCAGATACATATGCGCTACATACATATGGTTCAGTGGTCTATCGGTTAAGTGCTCTGGCGCGAGACTGGTAGGTCCTGGGTTCGAATCTCACGAGTGAGGGATCGTGGATGCGCACTGCTGAGGAGTCCCATAATTGGACGAAACGGCCGTCCAGTACTTCCAGGTTTGCTATGGTGGTCTAACTTCAATTGACTCTTGATTTCAACTATGAGAAATACTGAAATCTCCACAAAACAAGACTTTTATCTTATAACTGAAGAGCCTCGGTAACATGTTATACTCAAACACTTTCTACTCTACATGGTTCAATACCTGATGTTTTGGAGTGAAATTATAGCAAAAAGTCTAACTCGGAAATTTCCTTATGTCCTCAAATGGACAAGAATAAATAAAAGTTACCTGTTAGTTTAAATCTAGATGCTACATGTAGTTCTCATAAACCTTAACAAGGAATGAAGATCTACGTTAAATTCGATAATTTTAATTTACAAAACTCTAATTCACTCTGCGTACTGATTTCCCTAAGAAAATCTGACGATACTTAACATTTTAAACTACTTCTCGAAGAACAATTGGAAAGTATCAACCTTCTTGTAGCCCATATAAATGAAAATCATATAATTATCTTCGACAGTATTACTTTTATATCTGAATGTGTGTTTAAGAAAAGGCAGAATAACATTCAAATTAAGCAAATAAATTGATAATTAGAATCTCTGAAATAAGTAACTGGTTAAGAGAAGAAGTTTTGAGTTCATGTGTTGGCTTCTAGGTTTTCAAGGTTGGGAATTTGAGAGAGATGGTTTTGGTACTAATGTTTGTCAAGTCTGGCATCCACTAACAGTGTATATATATTATAGGAAAAACTACGTTAAAGAAATAAAAGCAATTCTATGGGCAGAACTTAATGTGAATTAGAAACTATATAAACCAAGGGAAAGTACTAACAATAATCGCCATTCTTATTTACACTTTACAAACTCATCAACACCCTCTTATCGGTAAAATGCTGTATCTCAAGAGTAAATGACATCTTAATGATCATTGACAGACACTAACTTCATAGCCCTACAGTATTCGTATTAAAACATTATGACAGTATAATTAGACTATTTAATAACAAATTACACACAGAACTTTAATGAACCATTAAAATATGTTGTGATCTCCTCAGTAAATCTTTGGTGAAGATTTCTCTGGCTTAGATGTTGACACTTTAAGGTCGTACGCATCACAAAATAGCATACTAAGTGCATGTTTCGACCTTTTACTGATTTGCCAGTTACGTATTGGTAAATTTGACGGTGAACCAAACCTAGTTTTTATTATATCAAATCGCAAAACATAATCAACCAAGCTACGACACCTAACCCTTTGCTCACAATATAGATTATTACAGCCTGACCTTTGCTGACAATGGACTACAAAACCGAATCTTTTCATCACATCAGGGTACATAATACTTGTGAGGATGCTATGATTACACATAAGTTATATTAGTGTAAGTGGTTATCAACAGAAAAACCCTAATTCTTATTATACAACACAACACAATATGTATACAAACAAACATTTACAAAAAAATATGATTGCAAAATTTAAGTTATATTAAGTAAAGTGAAAAATTATACAAATGAGTATTAGGCTTTAGGAGACATTATATTTGTTGTTGTTATACTATCACCAGTAGGTGTTTTTCTTTCATCAATTAGATTAGTAAATGTAGAACAATAACCAGAACTAGCATTTGTAGCTAGAAGTGAAGAAATACATTGATCAAATCGATGTGAAGCTGATAATTTATCTGGTTGAATAGGTGTTCCTGACTTATAAAACGGTGAACACACTAAAGCAACATAAGCGGTATGCAGACGTTGAAACATTGCTCGAACATCAACATCTCGAAGATGCGTCTGATGAACTGATACACTGGACTGGGTTGATTGAGAAGATAAAACATGTGACTCAAAAATCATGATAAACTATAGAAAAAAAAAGAATTGCGATTGAGACAAAAATTCGATTCTATAATAAGGGATGATCATGCATTCTTAAATACAGTAACAACTTCATTTGTAATAAAGGATCTATTTATACATAAATTACTGAATAAAGCCAGTAGTATTACTATTTTAAAAGTGGAACATACTCAAGTGAGAATCTGATCTGGGAATTTCAACTTTACGTCTCAGACCATCTAACACTTTCTTCTAGAAAGACAACGTAGGACGTTAATCCAAGCAGAATAAATTCAGTTTAATCTACAGTTCCAATATGAACATGATTTTCGAGGTGTGAAATTCTCTAAGTTGTATACACGAAGTGTTTTGATATCGTCTAGAAATACAACTAGAGCTTCAAAATCCCACCATCTTGCTTAGTGAGTGAAACTCCTTTGAGATCTTATTTTTGAGCTAAAAATTATTTTCCACAATGTAGCTGGCTAGTGACATTCATTACATTTATTTTCAAAAGACAAGCATCTAAATATTTTACTTTGATATACAGCTAATAAGACAAAAGTACGTTACAACTACATTATCAATAAACTCTACTTTTCTCTTATGTAAAGCCCCCAAATGCACTGGTACGGCCAAGAGTGGGGAGAGTTAGCCCTCTCTCGAAATGCTCTCACATGTCCACATGTATACAGCCACTGCTATCGAAGTCAGAATCAGTCTTCTCGTGATAGAAGTGTTGTTTACGATATTGAAAAGAAGAAAAGTGAATGTCTGGCACTTTAACCGGTTTGGTGGATACAGAGGGTCCACCTAAGGGAGTTGGAAAACCCTCATTCCAAACCAATGGTGCACATGGGCTCCACGATCCTGAAGGGACAAATGGCGTATGAACCAATCGTCAGTCACGAGCTACCATGAGACTGCATCTCCTGACCAGACCTTTAGGTCGAGTGCTTTGGATGTGTCCCCTTTAAAAAACCAACTACTTTGGTTTGGGCACCCGAATATTATCACAGCCCACATACAAACCAAGTGACTTGTGTGGCGCATATGTATTCGGTGCCCCTTTGTACTAATATTTATGTTCAAGTAAATAATAATCTTATGTAGAAGTAATTTAGTTTCATAGATTGATGAAAACGAAAATCCAAGTCTAGCTTATGTACGGAAATATTTCATCGATTCACAAGCAGGGGGATCAGATTATATTTCTATGCCGATCTATATGCATTCTTACCATTATGAATGTAAATTGCTGCAAAATTTGCTTTGAAAACTGACAGTTTATCCTTTATGTTACATGGAAGAAATTTGAGTCGAAACACAAAGTATTTCTCACTTTTGCCGCTATATAAAAGCAAATATTATTGTAGAATATAACGGTACAACTTCGTGGGTACGATTTCACTAAAAGATGTGCAAATATGCATCCATTTGTCTTAGCTTTGTTCAAGATATATGTATAAAGTAAGCAGAGCTAATAAACTAGTTGTATTTGAGCTGTGACTGATTTGCAGTACGTAGCAATTTCCAAATTAGGGAAAGTGACAAGTTTAATGCAGTTACTAGTTACACTTTATGTAACCATTTCAATAGTATCTTTCGATAATGCAATGAGAAGACGAAGTTTATAAGAATTATTTCTATACACTTCGTCTTCTCATTGCATTATCGAAATCTATCAAAGGGACTAATCATTTTAAATGTAAATAGTAATTGAGCGTTCAAGTCTTTGAACGGTTGATACTAAATTTACGTAATAGATGTATTAAGAGTAAAAAATACCTCGAAACATTTTTTCAAGTGTTCTAGATTAATGACTAATGATTAGCCCAAAGATGAAATCACGTATTCGACTAATAAACATTTTAGTTGAATCTTGTTTCTTGAAGTCATATGGAGTCCACGAGCATATTGATGTTTGGTAAGTAAATTATCCTAACATTTTACTTAAGAATTTAATAGGTTTTTCTAGATATAAAAAAAGTCAAAACAGAAAGTCGGGTGGAATCCTGAGACTATTTAATTTAAGCTTCTGAAAGCTTTATAGGTATTAGTTATTTTTTATATACTCGGCATAAAAGTCTAGTTGACATTCTAACAAATGTCTATATAGACGTTTTTGTTTGTGATGAACCCAACAATATTATTGCGTTAGATCTGAATAGATATAACGATGGTAGAAAGCAATTACACTAATTTAGTATTTATGAAAACTACTTTTGAAAAGTAAACAAACATACAATGATACTGAAATCTGTGACTACTCTCTTGTGCATATTGCACGTACCTTGATCTTTGTATTAGTCACATAACCATAAATTCTGTGGTCCTCCATTGGATATAGGAGTCCTAGATACTGTTCTAGTTGATCATGATTACCACCAGAAGTACGTTTGGATAATTTATCTTCGATAACATCCAAAGCAGAATGTGCTTTGAAGTGGTAGAACAAAGGGTCAGGACACTCAGCAGTTCTCAAGTAAAGCAATTGGTTAGTATCGGAAATTACTGCCACGCATGCAGCCATTTTCAAAGTGTTTATGATTGAGATAAAGTTTATCTAAGAAGTATATCATAAAAAGTTCGCAACTCGTAAATTTTAGCCTTTACAGAATATGAAGATTCGATCATCTAGCCTATAGAAACAAATAGAGTGGATGCAAATAAGCGAAGGAAATTGTTAATTTCGAAACCAAGAATCTTGGTATAAATCACAAAAATGGATAACTCTTTTGAAAAAGTCCCTAGGCCAACACTTTACAAACAATAAACCAGTTGTTGAATAAAACATTCTACGATAATGTACCCGCTACAGAGCATAAACCCTGCATATGCACATTGCGCGGGCGAATACTTAATGTAGTATAGTAAAGATCTATCGTAATCCACAATGACTGAAGTAAACCGCTTCATTTTACTCAATTCAATGATGTGCAAAGCGAAATTCAGTTACTACTCATTAGTTAATGCATACTACCCAATATGGTTATAGAGTTTACTACACTATGAATGGCAACTCAGCAATGAACAAGGTTAAACTTTAATGGGTTTTATTGCCACAGAGACCAAAGAGTGAAAATTGTCTTGTTTTTTTATCTTAACTATCAATTGTACTTAGGAAGTTTAGCGGAGGGTTAGTTTTCAATGATGAGAAAATTAAATTCTCAATGTTTAAGTTACCAAGCAATCCGTTCATTAAACTGCTTTGGGGAAGAACTGGAAACTCTGAAATCTACCTTTATAGAAAAAGATATTTGATGTGATTTATTGAGAAAAATATGAATGAGAGACGGCTATCACAGAGCAAATATACATTGGCGAAGAAAACTACATAACATAAATCGACAGTTTAAAAAGAATATCGTGTTATACCTGGAAAATGTTTCTAGAGAACGATTAGAAAGACATTTGATAAAGTAAATCTTCATATAACATACCATGGTTGTCCACATGTATGCTTCCTGTTATGGGCTAAGCAGGGACGACTAACTAGTTTTATGTGCATACACAAGTTCAACTGCTCCTGTTTAGCTAAGTACCTGGTTCGTTTGTCAAAGAAGCTTGTTTATCGCATATAAAAGCATCTACCGACACAGTCTAGCAAAGGACAACGTATGTCACTTACATCTACTCTTCAACATGTAGCAGGTTCCGTCTAAAATTGGTCATTTGACATCATTTACAGGGTCCAGTAAAAGCCTACAAGACGTTTACGCCTTAAACTGGATTATGCTGAGGAAGGGTCAAATGGCACACATAGCTTTGTTATGGTATTTGAATGTTAATTCTGATTACTTTGTCAAAAAAGCACAGTTTTGGCAATAACTGCTCTTTGCGATATGGTTATTTTATACGACCAACAGATTTGCGACATATGACAATTCACAGCACAATAACTCTGGGGTGTAAGGAATTTATCAACAAAGCTTAGTTAGGCATTAACAAAACTTACCATCAGCTTACAGGGTAAAAGTAGTAGAATAACTTTCTTATGTACCTCACTGAAAACCGGTTACCACTTCACACCGTTGAGTTTAATGGCTAAAGTGTTTCGAGACTCTTATTTGCTTGATAACGGAACGTTAAGACTAATATGTGAAGAAAGCTGAGAAGAAGGACAAAAGAATGGGTCGGTCGGTTACTCAGAAAGTGCACACAACGCATTTACATTTAATAAGTAATGCTATGGGCAGCAACTAGCAATAATGCAGCCCTGAGATTAGGATAATTTGGTAATCGGAACCTAATGCAGATAGCGCGATGTTTTAACCCGCTACAGCTTTCCTACGTTGTGCAATGAGAAACTCTCGAGCTTTTAACCAACTGATTGCGATCAGTTCGTTGGAATTACTGTTGGAATAAATTCCCTCATTAGTCGCGTGTTAATTTTTAGCTCGATTAGCTTTCGGCTGGCTATAGCTACAGAAAGAAAAATATATCCAACCGGTGAACAATTCTAAATGAAAGGTTGCTTCCGTCATACTGTGTTGCTAACATTACAGTTACGTTAGTTAGGAAATTGGCGCGTAGATCGCATGTAACTATTTAACATACTATCATATGGCCTCGGTGTTTTTGAGGACGGATTTCTTCATAAAGAATTATTTGAAAGTCTTCGCCATACTTCTTTCACCTTAAAGATCTAAGCAATCTAAATAAGCAATATGGCACTTTAAATTCAGTTGGTGACCTCATGTTCAAATTATATTATGGAAACATCAAATATAAGCTCGTTTGGGTTGATGTTCGCATTTCAGCTGGGTGTAACACTCAAATTGACTTTTAAAGGCTTGACATCATTACTGCCCGCGCCATCTTTTCAGTCGAGGATTCCGAATACGGGCAAACAGGAAGTCAAGAATGAAAGAGTTCAAATGAATATTTAGAAGATAGTCGTTGTGTGGAAAAATATTTGATCTTAGGTGACTAGTTATTTTGAAGGGTGCGTATCACGGAATATTCATTGTTGATCTGTTACTGATGCGTTACCAAGAGCCTTCAGCTAGGGTGGGTCCTGTAGAACTAACGAAATAGGGATTAGTGTCAAAGACTTACAAAACTATTTGGAGGATTTATTTACCGCCATAGCTCACTCCCCCTGAAGTAATACTGATAATCCTGGGAGGTGACTGGTCGGAGGTTGAAAGTCGGTGTTACTAAACGATTTTTTGGTAATTTACTAAGTCTAGCAAAGTCGGATGGTCTTTATCTGCTCTAAGAAACCATGTAGTACATAATAATAATGCGAAAAATGCAATGTTCGATTAAACGTGTTCGTCTTCGGTTCTTTGCTTTTTTCAATCGTCCTGGAAAATAAAGAAATCAAAGAGCGAGTGCATATTGAACTACACTCGCGGTTACTTAGGCAAATAAAATATGCGACAAACCACCGGGTATATATGAGCATATTATGCGACAGCTTAAGAATTCCACTTAAAGACTTTTAGATGTTCTGTGAAAAATGATAGGAACATGAATATTGAGTTCATAAACCGACCGGTGCTAGACCACTATCGAAAACCCAGAAACACCAGACGGCCGTTTAATTCTAGCATGGG
Organism: Schistosoma mansoni; assembly: GCF_000237925.1. NCBI lineage: Eukaryota > Metazoa > Platyhelminthes > Trematoda > Strigeidida > Schistosomatidae > Schistosoma > Schistosoma mansoni. The sequence continues at coordinate 3,971,196 of NC_031500.1, forward strand.
ACTCCTCAGCAGTGCTCATACACGATCCCTCACGTGAACCTCGAACACAGGACCTTCGATCTTGCACGAGAACGTTTGACCGCTAGACCACTGAGCAAGGCATCCAACGGTGTTTATGTCTAATCTCAACTGATCCACGTTATTGCGAAACCATCTCCATTTGTCTTCAGTAGGTAACTACATCACATCCGACGTGGCTCAACTCCAACGGTTACAACATGTGCATAAGTATGTATATTTAAAAAGTTGATTAATTCCTAAAGAACACTAAATGTACTCATTAAAAACAGCACTTTGGTTCTTCGTTTCTGACATGATAAAAGTTGGAGATGCAACCGAATAGCTGTAGAGTGCGAAAAACGAGATGGAAAGGTCTTATGAAAAGCCCTGAGTGCAATAGCATTCCAAATGTCATGGAGAACCCAGTCCTTCCAGAATGCGTCATTTTATTCTGGTTATCGGATGATGGCGAAGAGTCACAAGGGTCTTCAACTATTGAGGACTACGTTTTAGTCGTCAGATTTGCGTCACCTCATTGTCTGGTGGTAAAATCAATATATATGTGATTTCTTGATGAGTAAAGGGCCTTTACCTAATCTATGCTAATGTAATCACTAGTTTCGTTTCTACCAATGGTATAGATTCACGGTGAAGAACTTCGTAAATTTTTTATGGCATTAGGCCCTAACCACACAATCCTCAAAGCTGAACGCGAAACAACTGGGAAAATAGATATTAAGCACTCAAAGTGGAGAAAAACCTAACAATGGAGGTGAGAAGGATTAACTAAATGGATTCAAACTCATCGAATGGCATGGCCTGGCCTTGGAGACGTAATCATTCTTGTGTAGCCCATACCTTTTATTCATACTAAATATATGGTTCTATCTTCGGCCTAAATGCGTTTTCCATCACATAATGGGGATTATTACAATACGATGAGTCGGTGTAGACGATGATGTGACTTCCGCGCAAGACCTTATAGATCAGGGATGTACATCATTACAGATCTACAACCTTAGGATTAGGTATGTTATTAGAGCAGTACTAATAACGAAGTAGACCATTATTCTACAAGGTACTTCGTACGCTGTTTCAGAGGATCGGTGTAATGAGTTGAGACGTACAAGAACGTGTGTACTACATTGTAATGGAAGTTGGTCACAAAAATCACTTGATCGCGGTCTAGCAGAAACAATTTAAAATGAACGCGTCACGTTTGTAATGGCATAAACCGACAATAAATGAGGATGAAGGATCTACGAATTATCTTGGCAGTCGGAATGACGTGCCGTAAGTTGGTTCACCTTCAGTGTATCTGACATAGACTTTCACTGCAATGCGACTTTCGAGTGGTGTGGGCAGAAAGGTGTTAGTCTATTGTTACATGTTTGTAGCTGAGAGTGAAGTTTTTAACTGTCGGTGAAATCTCTTCATCATACTGTTGATCTGTGGATGGCAGTCAGTCGCTTGGAATAGTATGATGCCTAGCAGTGTATTTGAAAAACTGAAGATTCCAGACTCGAATCGGCGTCTGTGGTCTATATTATTGATTGACTGACAGCCGAGGATTTTAACCTATCGTTCAAAAACATCCTGGCCATTGTTTCTGCAGTCATATCCATGGGAGGTACCGGTTCTGGCCATGGTGTAAAACAGTCCATACACGTTAAGAGTTAAGATCATCTACATGGGTCTGGCAAGCGTTCTATCAAATCGAGATAGACACGGTCTAAACCGGCGTCAGGATCTCTTATTGTGTCTAATCACCTTAGATTTTCGGCAGTTTACACAAGAGCATGCCCAGTCCTTCATTTCTTTGTCCATAAATGACCAGCCAAATCTTTCTGACTTAAGCTTGACTGTTGACCGAACATCCGGTGCGAAAAGTTTGTGTAATGTAATGAAGTCGTTGTGTCGATAGTTTTCCGATACGATTGGGCGGTCCTTACCTGTAGATGTGTCGCAAAGTAAAGCTCCTTTGCATCTTCTTGATTCGCAGTTTCCGAGTTGTGAAATATAATTGATGCTGAAAGTCAGTGTCGGCTTTCAGTAACTGAGCGAGTTTACGAACGTCGGCCACTTTTTTGATGTTGCACGAGATAAGGCATTTGAAACTACATCGCTTGTCTTGGAAATACATTGTATTCCTGTAGTAAACCGAGAGATGTAGTACAGCTGCCCAGGACTGTGGAGTACTTGTCCGAAGACGGGTTAAGAAATTCGCAACCGGTTAGCAGGGTGGATTCTTGGCCTTCCATAAAATGTAAAACATGCTGTGCAACGCACTGGATAGCTTGGAGTTCCTTGGCGAGAGTACTGTTGTAACAGCTCAGGTTGGTTGGTTAAGAGTTGACCCCAAACAACCAAGCATATGCTAAAACAGTATTGTTCAAGTATTCATTCACTTCCTTACTTTTTGTAAGCGTTATATTCCCCACTATCTTATATTGAATGTTGAGAGCCTTTGTTTGTCTGAACAGATAATCCCACGCTCCACTGTGACTGCGCGAAGATCGAAATAAAGACCTATTCACTACTTCTCTGGTTTCTTCTATCAATAGCACGAGGGTTACCTTAAGGCACGAAAGTGGTGAGCCCTTTTTGAACACAAATTTAACCTCATTTCTGTTATTAACTTTTTTTACTTAATCGTAAAAGTAGACCTGATTATCCGTAAACTATGTTGAGTATATAACTAGTTTATTCCGTATTATCTTAAGTTATTCGTGTTATAGTAGCCATTTTTCGTGCTAACTTTATTGCTATATTTGTCACATACCTCATGTCAGACTCAATAGAAACCCATAATCTGGAGGAATTGTCACCAGTGGAGATAGACACTGTTATGACTACGAAATCCCGACTTCCAGAATTTGATCCTAGTGATCCTGAGTTGTGGTTTGCTCAACTAGAGCATTATTTCATAAGACACAATATCAAATCTGAAGGGATTCGCTATAGTGACTTGTGTTCTATCCTTCCTCCTTCAGTCGCCAAAGAAGTCCGTGACTTGATTTTAGATCCACCATCACCACAACCATACACCATCTTAAGACGAGAGATAATGAACCGTTTATCATTATCAGATAGTCAAAGAATCCAAAGACTTTTTCAAAGTGAAACACTAGGTGATCGGTCGACGTCACAGTTTTTGCGTCACCTCCAAGTGTTAATGGGTGATAACACGGTGGGTGAAGCAGTCCTAAAACAAGGATGGATACAAGCTCTCCCATGCTACGTCCAACACTGTTTGGATGCACAAGATCCTGAAACCTCATTATCTCATTTAGCGCGTATAGCCGATAGAATAATGGAGAGAGGTCCTCCAACTGGACCAGGCACAATAAATCACACACAAAAAGTAGAATCAGCAAAAGACCCCGTCATAGAAGGACTCATTGCGAGTGTTAAGAGTCTCACTGAGGCTGTCACCAGAATGCAAATGGGTCATAGAAACAGGAGCAGGTCACCACAACGACCACGATCCAAGTCACAAAACAGGTCACAAATGTCCAGACAACCTGGGCAGTTTTGTTGGTACCACTGGAAGTTTGGTGTCAACTCAACCAAGTGCATGCAACCATGCGCCTGGCCTAAGCATAATTCTAAAGATAGCGGGAAACGAGTAACCCCTCCCCAGGTCGCGACGACTGAGGAGGGGCGCCTAAACAGTCGCTTGTTTTATGTTAGAGACAGAAACTCTGGCTTGAATTTCTTGGTGGATACTGGCGCTGCTCTTAGCATCATCCCTCAAAATAAAACTGAGATTAGTCGAGAAACATCATCAATTACACTTCAAGCTGCAAATAAAACTAAAATTGCGACATTTGGGCAGAAAAACTTAACCCTAGATTTGGGGTTCAGGAGGCAATTCCCTTGGGTTTTCACGGTAGCCGACTTAGATCTGGCAATACTGGGGATGGACTTTCTAGAGAGATACGAATTTCTAGTTGACACCAAGAAACGGCGATTAACACTAAAAGAAACTTCGTATTACACAAAAGGCAAAGAAAGTCACATCAGCTCTCTTAACTTGATTCAAACTCCTCCAGTAACAACAGCGAAATTCCAAGATATACTCGCGGAATTTCCAAACTTAACTAAACCAAACCCACAGCCTTCTAAAGACAAACTAAAAGTAAGTCACACTATCAAAACCGAAGGTGCACCGGTTTTTGCAAAACCCAGGAGACTAGCACCAGATAAGCTCAAAATCGCTAGGGCCGAGTTTGATTATATGCTACAACTGGGTATTATCCGTCCCTCTGATAGTCGATGGGCATCCCCTTTGCATATGGTCCCAAAGAAGAATGAAGGTGACTGGCGACCGTGCGGGGATTACAGAGCCCTCAACCGTACCAGATAGGTACCCAATACCGCATATCCAAGATTTCACAAACGGTTTACAGGGTATGAACATATTCACTAAAATTGACTTAGTCAGGGCATATCACAATATCCCAGTGGCTGATGAAGATATCCCCAAGACAGCTATTACAACACCCTTTGGCTTATTCGAGTTTGTACGCATGCCATTCGGCCTGAGAAATGCGGCACAGACATTTCAAAGATTCATAGACAATCTACTTCGAGATATGCCATTTGCGCAGGGGTATATAGACGACTTGTTAATTGCCAGCCCCGATTTGCAATCACACGGACAGCATGTAAAAACAGTGTTAAAAAGACTGGATGAACATGGAATAAACATACATCAAAGTAAGTGTGTTTTCGGTGTCCAAACTTTAGAATTTCTCGGTCACACAATAAGCCCAGAAGGGATTAAACCGATCAAAAAAGTAGACACCATTAAACAATACCCCATACCTAGTTCTCTAACACAGCTGAGAAGTTTTCTAGGTCTAATTAACTTTTATCGCAGATTCATACCAGGTTGTGCACAATTAATGCAACCTTTGACAGATTCACTAAAAGGAAAACCAAAAGAATTCAAACTGTCTTCTGACGCTGTCGAAGCTATTGAACAGCTTAAAGATAAATTAGCTCAAGCAACTACGTTGATGTATCCGAATTCTCTTTCCCCACTTGCTTTGATGGTGGATGCTTCAGATAAAGCAGTAGGCGGTACCCTTAACCAACTGGTTAAAAACGCCTGGAAACCAATTGCTTTCTTCTCAAAAAGACTCGCTCCAGCAGAGACAAGGTATTCTACCTTCGGGCGAGAACTTCTTGCAATCTACCTAACCATTAAACACTTCCGACACATGCAGGGAATTTATAGTCTTTACGGATCACAAACCACTAACGAATGCACTAAAGGCGAGAGCTGATAAATACTCACCTCGAGAAGTCCGACACCTTGACTATATATCATAGTTCACAAGCGATATCCGACATGTCAAAGGTCAGGACAATCAGGCGGCAGATGCTTTATCTAGGCTAGAAATAAACGTGCTACAGCAGTCTACAGTAAACTTCGAGACGTTGAGAAACGAACAAGAGCAGGATCTAGAATTACAAAACCTGCTTAAAACAAACAATTCAAGTCTTAATTTAAAACAGTTCCCATCACCTGTCGATGGTATTCTAATCTACTGTGACACGACCAAGGCAATGCCGCGACCTTTCGTTCCCAAAAGTATGCGAAAGTTGATATATAATAACTTTCATTCTTTGTCTCATCCTGGCTCAAAAGCTTCAACAAAACTAATCAATGCCAGATATATATGGCCGAATTTACAGAAGGATGTACACAAATGGGTTAGAGAATGTTCAGCATGTCAACAATCAAAGATAAATCGTCACACAAATTCACCCATAGGTGTTTTCTCGCAACCAGATGCACGTTTTGCCCATGTGCATATCGACTTGGTAGGTCCTTTACCACGTTCAAACGGTTTTAATTATCTTTTTACATGCATAGATCGATTTACCAGATTCCCTATAGCCATCCCGATAGCGGATATCACAGCGGAAACAGTAGCCAAAGTTTTCATGCAGAACTGGGTAACCATTTTTGGTACGCCCATAACAATAACGACGGATAGAGGAGCGCAATTCAAATCCGAACTATTTAATAACTTGGCTAAACTTCTAGGCTCCAATAGGATACGCTGCACTGCATATCATCCTCAGGCTAATGGGATGGTAGAACGTTTTCACCGTCAGCTAAAAACCGCCCTTATATCTCACTCAAACCCCAATCAGTGGACAGAATTCCTACCGTTAGTTATGTTGGGAATACGGACATCTGTCAAAACTGACGCACAGTGTTCAGCTGCGGAACTGGTTTTCGGAACAACTCTGAGACTACCAGGTGAATTTATTAACCCTAATATTAACAGTCAAAAACTTGATTTGGAAAATTATGTAGATCAACTACGGGACCACATGTCTAAACTTAAGCCGATTAATACTCGTGAACAATCGCGCGCCGTATATATACCTAAAGACCTAAGCAATTGCACGCACGTCTGGATAAGATGTGACAAAATAAAAGCACCACTCAGTCCTCCATTTGAAGGTCCTTTCAAAGTCGTCTCAAGAAAATCTAAATATTTCGTGATAGAAAAACATGGAAACATCGACACAGTAAGTATTGATAGGCTAAAGCCGGCTTATCTAGATCATGAACCACCATACGTGTTGTTAGATCGTTTAACTGACAAATCCATTACGAAGTCGAAATGTAAAGATGATAAATCTTTACAAATGACTAAAACGGTTCGCTGGGCACATCCGATTAGTCAGTCAAGGATGTTGACAGTTTCGACTGCAGGATAAAATCTAACCACGTAGCTAATCAGACCCTGCATCTACTTAAAAATAATTTTTTTCCTCATTCCGCCTCAAATACAACTCCCCAGACCTTTTACCTTCGATATATAAGTGTTATGTTAAATATTTTTTTAAATACTGGACACATAAGCTAGGTATTCCGAAACGATGGCTGAGGATTTTAATCAAACTTATACAACTAACACTGGCAAATACGAGGTCAAAAAGCAACCCAGGCGAGTTTTATAATTTCTGTTTCTGGTTAATTAACTATATTGGTTGTACTTCCTATATATCTGTATACATTTTTCACGTAGACTGGCCATACATATATACCATATGAACTAATTCTAAAAGTTTTCGGTCGAAGATACGTTTAATAGCTTGATACGATTAATACTACTATTAATAAGTTTTTTTTTAGACAAAACATTTTGGATTAAACCATGGTCAAGTACTTATTAAAGTTCTCATCATTTTTTTTTCATGTTTAGGAAACTTACGCAATGACTTAACCAGTTTTCCTGCAGCATGCTTTTTAGTGTGATCATATAACCCATCTTTATTGGCAATATCCGGATTTTTTTAAATTTCTGAAATTTAGGAATCAATAACCGTGAAGATATAGTACAGTGCGTTACTGTAAGGTTACTATCTTAGCCGCGTTGATTCCACATACCTAATTTTAAACACAACTTATAAAGGAACTGTTAAGTAATCATAACATTGAACTGACGATATGACTATCGTGGCTATGTTAACGTTAAACCAATTATTATTAGTGGCCCATACAAAAACCTGGAACTTAACACTAGCGTTATAAAAAAGACATGTTGTGTCAATAGCTTATATATACACTTTTTTTTCTCGTTGGTTTAATTATAACGTAAAATGGAAATCTACCGAACTTGTAGTTTTTTTTCTATAGTATTATTATTAATACAAACAAAGAACTTGTACTGTTCCAATATGGCACTTTGACATATCAATCCGTCCTCTTGTTATCTTTCTCTCATATCTGAGCAACTTATGGCCAACAAACGTCGTATTGAAGGGGGTTTTGGTGAACAAAAACGCAGGCCCCACGCACTCGAACCTCTGCCCTCCTGAATGCTGGACCGTGCGCCTAGCCATTAGACCACATCAAACCACGGGGGAATGACTGCAATTTTTCCTTTTATCGACTAATCATTCATAATACTAATGAGTAATAGGACTTACACACTTCTGAGGTGCAAACCAATTCGTTACTTGGATGAATTGACGAAATATTGCTTCAATATATCATGCATACCTAAATCAAACCAGAAAAGGGTATTTAACACAACTGTACTTGATCCGCATACTCCACACAATTTTTTTTGCTTCTTAATCGTATATTCGTCTCCGTTTTGTGGATTACACTGATGCACCCTTGGTCACACACCTAGTTGTAAAAGGCGGTCATCACTGGCTCAAGGTCAGGCATTTGATCGATTTTGTTAAAGAGTCCAACTTCTAGCAAGTTCACCCTTTGACATATATGTATTACAAAAGAGTATTTTTTTTGTTTTCATGGTTCTTCGTGCACAAGATATCTACACTATGTCTATTTCCTTCCAGAATACCAATCCGTTCTGGAGGCCAAGCACTTACATGAACCGAACAATTATCATTTGCATTTATGTATTTCCATTTTGTATCTTATTATTTTATGCAGGCAGTGGAGCAGTTCTTCAGGTTTGCTTGATTTTCACCATTACCTTTGAAGTAGACTCTTCTTTACTTTTTACTTGAGGGCGACTCAAGAGGCAGGTGAGTAAACACCTGATAGCCGGTGTGAGCATGGAAAAATCGTACCTCACCAACATGGTGTTGGGTAGCCCTCTCGCGTCACTTCCTCAGATATTCTTATTCCACATTCTCACACTTTCTCTTGAAAGCACGCAGCAAACCGTCAGCGATAGTTGTAGAAAAGATCACATACTACAAAATAAGATGACAAGCTAGTAAATGAAGAGACATCCATGGACTATCGTTGAAAGCGTTAGTCGCAACTGATTGTAAGTCAAATAGTGAGCGAGTTGATAATTTCGCCTTGAGATGAGAAATAGAACTAAGGTGTTTTCGATAGATAGGTTAATCGAAGCGACGTTCCTACGGAAGTCGATTCTAGGGGGAAGCTAATGTAACAGCTCAGGTTGGTTGGTTAAGAGTTGACCCCAAACAACCAAGCATATGCTAAAACAGTATTGTTCAAGTATTCATTCACTTCCTTACTTTTTGTAAGCGTTATATTCCCCACTATCTTATATTGAATGTTGAGAGCCTTTGTTTGTCTGAACAGATAATCCCACGCTCCACTGTGACTGCGCGAAGATCGAAATAAAGACCTATTCACTACTTCTCTGGTTTCTTCTATCAATAGCACGAGGGTTACCTTAAGGCACGAAACTGTAACTCGGCTAGACATCTTGCGACTGTTTCGAGAGGAATATCAAATGCTATTAAGTGCATTTTACCCATTGTTGCTTTTGGTGTTAAGATGAGCTAGTAAAGTTAGCTTGGGGATACTGTCCTTAATTGTGTAAAGTGCTCTCTCTGCATTGCTGTCCGGTTTGATGATTTTCAGATTTCTGCAAAGCTCGCCTGTTTATGACCTCATGAGAGACGCTGGATTCGTTTTGAATGATCATTTAAAAATTACCAGTCCGTTGAGTGTTCAATGGCTTGACTGTCGTCGGTTCTGAGGAATGCAGAGTGATCGCCACTTTATTTAGCAAAGAATGAATAAATTGGTAGGGGTCCGTTCTGATTTAACATCTCTAAATGTTAACAACAGTCCAACGTTTTTCGAATCAATGGCGGACAAGCTTCAGATATTGAAAACAAGATTGTCTGCCGGGACTTGCAATTGAGCAGTTATCAAAGTCGGAGTGCACAAAGTCGAGATCTGTGAACATGCCATCAACCTTTGAAAGTTTGGACGGCTTTTTTAAAACAAAAGGTATATGTAAAAGTTCTTATAAACCGAAAGGAGTGATGATAGCCGTTTTAGAAACGCTGTTCTCAGTCTAGGACTTTAATTGAGCACTTCAACTGAGCGATTATAGAAAAAACTACTCTGATGGCATGATAATCTCAAAATTTATCATACCACAGAATTCGAGTTCAACCAATCCTACCTTTGCGAGGGCTATTCGGCGCGCTTTAGAGAACAGATTTCTGATGTCATTATGTGATGTGTGACACTGTCGATCCTACATGGTAGTTGCGATCATGTTTGAAGTTTGGTCAATTCTATGTTTAGTTTGGACCGCGCACAACCGTCAATCATAAAATGAAACTCCATAAACAGATAATTTAGTATTACCGTCAACTAGTCTCAGTTTTCTCGGGTCAGTGGGTAAATAGTGGTGCTATAGCCGATGATTGACATTGGTACGTCTGCAAAAACGAAAATCCACTGGGCAGGTTTGCGCAAACTGACGTCAAGGTAAACGTACATTTTACCGTAATTAAAGGTCGGTTTTCCGTTCGTCATCTGTAAATTGAAGATTGAACCTTGTTGAAGACCGTTAGTATTCTCAGTGAGGACACTTAATCCACCAGTGTCGACGAGAAGGCAAACTTTCGTCATCGCATCAGGGCTGTATGAAAAAGGCGAAATACACTGACTATAGATGTCGTTAACACGAGAAGAAATGTGTATTGTGGGGAAGGGTGTGAGCTCAGAGAAACTACAGGGCTTCCCGCAATTTCTGGTAGATTTATCTTAGGTGTAGTAGTGTTGGTATTTATGAGGTTATCCGTTTTACGTGGTCCGGAAACAGACTTAGTTTGTGGTGAAGTTCTTCAGGAAGTTTTGGATCATTTGGTATCATCATGAACACTGAGAAAACTAGTGATACATTATAAGCATCTCAGACTTTATTTTGCATCGTTTGAGGCTTTTTCCTCAATTGAACGAACACTGGTGCTGGTGGTTCCTGTGTTCTGTAGAAACCAATCAACAAATGTAACTAGTTCGTTCACGGAGTTAATTTATTGCTAGGGACGGGTAGCATGACGTACTCAATGGTGATCCAGTAAAGATGCTCAGCTGAGAGCCTCCAGCTAGGGTGCGTCCAGTAAAACCAACGAGGTCAGAATTAACGTCCAAGACTTGCAAAATTATTTTGGGGTTTATTTTCTTTTAAAAAACAAAACTGTACCAAAAATATGTGTGGTAGACCAAAAAGTAGCAAACAAAAATAGCAACAAAGATATTACGTCTAAGGTTTATGTTACGCTTAACAGTTAATAAGTTAATTACACACAGATAAAAATAAGGGGCGTTACTTAATTCTTCAGGCTATTGCGCGTTCTGTTGACTTTGGTCCAGATAGTCCACAATTATAAAAGATTAGTAATTCCAATATGGACGATATGGATCCAGTAGATTTACCAAGCGTAGAATTCAATAAGAACGTCACAATAGTCTATAAACGGAGATGGTATGCAATTAATATTTCATTTAACATATTAGCAAACACGGCAGAACGATGCAGATGTGAGTTAGAGTGTATTTATTAGGGAGCAGTAACAATGTCGCGATATGTTGTACTCAAAAACGGAAGGAAGTCAAATTACAAGAGTTCAAAGTAATACACTTAAACGACAAGTAAAATTGTTTAATGCTAAATGTACAGAATATGAAAATACACAAAATACATGCAAAAACTATGAAAGATTGTTTACAAAATATGCTTTATAGTCCTGTCTCCACATATATTTGAAAAAGATCGAATGGTAAAGTGTGATCCAATGCTACATGTTCGGGGATATGTCCTTGATCAATATGTTCACGTTAGTTGTTGCTAACGCTGGAGAATGTTGGTGACCTAATAAACGTCTAGTCGCCACTTTGCTAAATTAAAGTTCTGCACTGCTTCACTCCTCGATTCTATTTCTCAGACGCTACTCTTCTGCAATTTAGTAAAGCGGAATTACTGAACTATCATTTACTTCCTCGTTAGGTTATAAAATCAGATGACTCCAAGATTTAGATCTTATCGCTTGTTACACGTCATTAGATGTAGGTGGGGAGCAGGTCTATATTGCTTAAATATGAGGACATCTCCCCATTAAATAGGGGGTAAACTAGGAGATATGACGAACATAAAAGTGAGAAAGTAAGTTGTTTTAACTTCTAGCTACGATTTTTCGATTTTTACATCAGGTTATAAGTTGGTCCTTCTGTTTATATTTAGCTGCTACATACCAAAAGTGAGGTTAGAACATTTGGGATTTCCGTCAGGCTCCGTCTTGTAGCCATATTGGGGACGCCTGCTACTCTGACAGCCTTACTGACTTTCAGTCATAATGTATCCAGCTACGTTATCAAATTTACTTGACATTGTTTACATAGCTGTTGAACTAGAGAGTCTCTGCAGCCACTGTATTAGCAAGGGTTAGAGGGGCTTTAGTCTCATGTCCTTTGAAAACAAGGAAAAATCAGCAAGCCATCATTTCTTAATAATTTGAATTTCACTCATCATTTTTGACGTACCTGCCGAAGCACATACACCAAAGGCAGGGAGAAGATAATAGTTTGGATCTCCGTAGTATGTTCTAAGGAATCTGATATTGAAAAGTTTTATAACCCTAAACAATCCATTAGTTCTAAACTTGAGGGTTGCTCTCTCACTCTATTAAACGAGTCACAGTTTTGGAATCATTAGTTCTGTTTGTTTACGCATATCTTTGGCTTCATGTTGCTCATGTGTCTATGTAAGTTAGGTCTGTTCGTGTGAAGGGTCCTTCACGGTGTTCACGAATATTGTGACTGTTATAAAATAATACCAAGCAAATATACCATAGGTACTCACTGTTGCTATTAATTTTCAGACATCGTCGCTAAACATTAACCTCTGAACAACTTTTATCACTTACAAGCAAATGAACCTTCTGGTAGTTATCATTACGTTTGTAATTGTTCATTTATTCTAGTATAGACAGTCGGTTGTGTTCTTCCATGCAGTGATCCCCATTTTGGGCCACAAAACATATTGTTTATATTGAATACAGCTTTTTTCACTGTAAAGACACTTTTGGTACTGTATAGACGAAGGGGGAAGAAGATGACGTCTAGGAAGAGTGGTATATATGAAGGTTTACTATAGGTTTGTTCAGTTCGCGTAAATACTGGTAAAGCTAGATAACGGAAAAAATATGCTTCTTAAAAGTAGGAAAATTGAACTGTGGAGGATGAGGGAAAGAGGAAGAGCCGAATATAAGTAAACTATCACTGTTTTCTTTAATAATAGGGCAGCTGACCGATAGGTGGGATTTGAAGGTTAAGTATAATCTGAACAGTTTAAGAACTAAAAGTTGATAACTAGTAAATAAGAAATTCTGAGACGTGAAGAAATTTTATTAGGTTAGACAGGAAACGAAATATAGGATTTTGAAACACTTGATTTACTTTTTCCGATCTCTACAGACAGTTTTACAAAGTCGCGGTATGCTTGAGTCGCCCGCAACCGTAGCTTCTGCAACCCAAAGGTTGGTCCCCAGAAGGCAAACAATAGAAGATGCTTATTCACCACCAGCGAATTTCTTAGAGATTGACGTGTGCAACCCTCTCACTCACGAGGATGGTAAAGACCGCTTCACAGACTACGAAGTTAGTCTCAGGGTACGTAAATTTCTGTAGTTAGCTTACTTTCCTGTAGACAAATTTACCCATATTTGCACACAAAGAGTCATCGGTTCGTCGTAGGTACAGCGATTTCAAATGGCTTCGTGACGAACTGGACCGTGAAAGCAAGGTATGTAACTTATTTAGTTACTTTGTCTGCCGATTTTTGGGAGAATATCAATTTTTGAGGGAACTCTTATAGAAACTCTTAGGGTAGTTTAGCCAAAAGCCTGGAAATTTCACCTGGCTTGGGGATTTTCTCCAGGATTACTAATCACTCCGGAGAAATCTATTTAAGTTCCTTGATAAAACATCGAATTGTTCTCAATATTTTTGGTGAGGCATGTAGACGGCGAGACTAAACTATGGATGTGTTCCTGTACCGTACGCATTATGATTTTAGAACTTCTGAACCTATATCTGATCTTGAGAAGTTTTTGAGCCATGTAAAAGAACAGTATCCCCTTTAATGTTTGAGATTCGTATTATGTATTTCACTGTATACCAACTGTCTTCTGATTGGCTAATCTTTCTCAAGGTTATTTAAGATTCGTTCAAGGGTCGGCTGTATAGTGTAGTTTCGCCGCGTTTTCTGTGCTGTCCGATTTGACACAGTGTGCGTACGCTGAAGACTCCAATGTGTTGTCTGGAGAAAGGTTTCAGTAGACTTGGGACAGTATTTCGCGCACTGGAATCGTTGGCAATGGTGACACTTAAAGAAGCAATCAAAAGCCGAAGTTTAGGGTTGAAAGCTGATGTAGGAGGAATAATAGGAATTGAAGAGGGAGATTGATTATGAATACAGTGATCTTGAGTGCTGTTGGAGATATGAGGGTGGTTATCACTTCCCGGTCGCACACACTGTGGAAGAGTTCTTCTAGAGGTACCTGAAAAGGAAATCGGATTAGAGGTGGTCTTAGTGACCTGAGAGCGTGATCGCAGTACCCAAGGGACAACTGCTTAAGACTGATCACACACAACCTTTTTGTGAGTAGTTTTCGTTTGAGCTCCGTACTTGTTGGGGCTTTATCGTTGGAGACGGAAATCCGTGGCATAAGGCGAGGTGTGTATTTTTAGGGTCGACCTTTTCTAACCCCACCCCTCCTTGTGGGGAAACAGCACCGGTGTCATGCTGGTTGTCTGAAGGAAACACCTTACTGCTGTCACACCTCTGTACAGTCAGCAGTACGACTTCGGACCTTGGGTTTGCTGCTTTTAGTCTTACCGCTCTTCAACTGATGTGTCTGACATGGTAAAACCTTGAGGAACAATTGTTTCAACCAGTATAGCTCCATTGGTTCCTCACGATAGACAATCCCGACCACCACGTCGAGGGAGGAGCAACGTTTGGGAACTAAGGTTAGGGAGTCAAATAGTCGAGCACGTCGACAACTTCACTTATCCTGGAAGTCTGATCAGCCATCTTGGTTTGGTGTCTTACGAAATCTCGGCACATATTGAGAAGGCTCGTTTGACCTTTGACAGCTTACGTCACCCATGGTGAAGTCGATATAACCGTCTATCAATAAAAGGACGAATATACTGCGCAACAGTTCATTCTGTTCTACTCTGCGGCTATGAAACGTGGCCATTAGGTACAGGGGATACTCTTAGGTTACAAATGCCTTAGAAATATTGCTCGCATCTGCCGGGATTACCGGGTAAGTAATAGTGAGATCAGGTTCAGAGTATCAGGGGATGATATTAAATCAGTTGATGAGGTTGTGAATCTTCACCGACTGAGATGGTCGGTCCACGTACTACTCATGCCCAATCACCTACTTCCACGGCACACGATACTTAATAGTGTTGAAAACCGATGGAAGAGAGTGGCGGCCAAACCAAAGCATGGCATCAGTCCACAAAATCACTAACTTCTGGTCTTAACCATGTTAGTAGATGCAGATTACGTGGTTGGGGCCCGCGCGACTATCGTAACTAATGGTTGGAGACTCTGAGTGACATGGCTCAGAATCGATCACAATGGCATGGGTGTATATACTTTCCGTCTTATCTTAAACCGTGAGATTAAAATTATTTCATACCTTTCTTTCTACGAACTAATTCTTTCTTCCTGTACTATATCCTTATATGCAATCCTTCTTTTATATATTACTACAATTGAAGTAACTACTATGAATTTGGTGTTCATCTTGTGCTAATAAGGTGTGGCAACTTTGACCGATGCATATATGTACCTGGTCTTACGTTTTAGCTGACTGACTGAATATCAAAGTCAGAATCTTGAATACGAATGTCAAGACAGTTGGAGGACTACCAGAACCATCAAAAATGTACAAGTATTTATAAACAGTTGTGTACGTAAGATACTGAATGTCCGCTGACCGGATACCATCAGGAACAGTGTACTATAAGAAAGAATAAACCAGCTTCCAGCAAAGGAGAAAATTAGGAAAAGACTTTGGAAGTGAATAGGACACACATTGGGGAAATTATCAAACTACATCGCGAGGCAAGTGCTAACTTTGAATCCTGAAGGGAAACATGAAAAGAGGAAGGCCAAAAAACACATTGCGTCGAGAGTTAAATGCAAACATGAAACGGATGAACAGCAACTGGAAAAGATTGCCCAGGACAGAGCTGAATGTAGAGTGCTGGTGAGGGGCCTATGCTCCTGCATGAGAGGTAAAAGGTGTAAGTAAATAAGTAGTTGCTACCATTGACGAGGGATAATCCATTAACGTTTATGATCAGATACCATCGGCCTGTTTTCTACCTTTAGGCGTCATGATTCATAACCAATTGCTGCATAGTAGGCTAACCCGCCATCTTTCGCTTATATCCTAACAGGTGTACAACATAGAAAATATAGGGATCTGCGTTTTTTTTCGTTTGCCAGCCTCGTTCTCCCTACTTGTTTATGGTTAGATTTATGGTTTAAAAGTATGCAAGTTTTGAAATGGGAATATAACAAATTAATTTTATTCTCATTTTACATTTCAACAGATTGTTGTTCCTCGATTACCAAGCAAAGCATGGAAACGCCAATTACCTTTTCGGGCAGATAAAGGTATATTTGATGAGGATTTCATCGAGGAGCGACGAAAAGGACTAGAAAATTTCATTAACAAGTATGTTTTTCACCACATTCGCCTTTTAAAATATCTTTATTTTTCTTAAAAAGCCATTTTTTACAAAATTTAAATAATTTATCAATAGGATTACTTGGCGAATTAGGTTTGGTCTGTTCGATAATCAAAATTCGTGGTCGAAGATAAGTGATTTAACTCAAAATTATTAGGAGTGAGGCGGATGTAGTTTTCTCCTATCTTCATAGAACTTCAGTGGTACTCCATACTTTTAAGCCTTTTACTTCATTTCTTATTTCCAAACCACGCTGTTTATGTTTACTCTTTTACAGTCATCTGTTTGAACTCAAATATTGGTACAAGAGGCACCAAATACATTTATGCCACAAAATAACAGGGAGGTTGTGAGGAGACAATTGGGGTTGAGTATAATAAAAAGACGAGCAACAATGGACAGAAATTAATGTACGAGAGTGAAATAATAATAATGGGAGAAACAGTTCAGTTGGGGAAAATACAACCAGAAAGGATTTTTTCAGTAAAAGAAGTTACTTTCACTTTTATGAATAAAGTAAAAGCAGTTACAGCAGGATCATCACTGGCTTCTATTCTCAGCCATATCTGATGATGTCTTAAGCCTCCATATTGTACCATCTCTAGGACCTCATCCAGGGAGTCGTGAAGGTCCGACAGAAGCTAGTCCTGTACAGCTTTCTTTCATACCACGGCACCATGTCATACACTGACCACCGCTCCGCTTTTTCGAACCGGTCCCAGCGTCAACAAATAATGCACGATGTGGAATTCTCTAGGATGAAATGCTTAAGACATATCCAAGCCATCGAATAAGATGTTTCAAGATACTGACAACAATTGAATTATCGTCACTGTGCCTGAACACACGATGCTGAACCTCTGCATTACTGACATGCTGTTTCTACTGGATGTTAGCAGTCCTTCGGAGACAACGATGATCATACACAGAGAGTCATCTAACATCCTCAACTTGGAGAGGGCAGGCTTCACATACATGGGGTAAAATTGCTTTCACCGACGCACTGTAGATCCTCCTTTTACAGCCAGACCAATATCACTAAGGTGCCAAAGATGGTCCGCATTGACATAAGATGCTCCGGCTTTCACTATACGTGAATTGATCTCATCACTCATGCCACCACTAGCACTTATGCAGCTAATCAGATACACGAACTCGACTACTTCTATCTGCTCACTACCAGGAGTGAGTGCATGTTCAGGGTCGTGCCGGCCTTGTAAAAGTACTTTGCACTTATAAGGTGCACAGTACATGCCAATACCTACGGACACTGATTGCCTTGTATTGGGTATCATCGCACAGTAAGACAATATCATCCGCATACTCAGGATCGAAAATTCTTTCTCCAGGCAATAGATCTATACCACCATTACTTACATCCATAAGAGCTGTTTCCAAAACGTCATCAATGGCTAAATTGAAGGGGAGTGGTGAAACAATAAAGATAGATGTTCGTATGTCCTCGCTCGGTCTGAGGTGCTTGTTTATAGGGCCTATAAGATGTTAATAAACACCTCAACAACATACTTCTTGAATAGAAAATCTCAGAAAACTGTCCTGTCCAACACATCAAGGGGGGCCCTAATGTCAAGAAACATTACGATTGTTGGCATGTAATATGAAGATGTGATCAGTACATCCTCGACTAGAACGAAAACCAACCTGCTATTCCACGAGTCTATCTTTCTTGAGTTTTGAACAATCTACGAAGTATTACGGAAGCCAATAATATAGAAGCAATCAGAAGTAGTTTTAATCGTCGATAACTGTTGCATGGGCGACGTGAACCCTTTTTGGAGTAAGGGACAGCTATCGACTCATTCTACGATGCTGGGACACTTTAATTACCAGACATTTGTTAACAACTCAGTCAGTTCGTCAACCAGAAAGTCGCTGCCATCTTTAAAAAGGACCGGAGGTCATCTGGGCCTGGTGATTTGTGGCGCTTCAAGAGTTGGAATTCCTTGTGGACCTCCGCCTCGTTAGGTGGGTCAGTTGTCATAGGCTATGAAGAGTAGGACAGTCTGATCGATGTTGCCGAAGCAACGGACCAATCAAACTACTCATCGTCCAAAATGTTGGTAGATTCTATTGGTTGACATTTCGTCACCTTCACAGATTGTTTCACTCACATCAGACTTCTTGGTGCCAGTGACTCGGATGAGTTGGAAGAGGTTCCGGTAGTTACCAAATGCAGTTACTGTTTCCAACTCATTAGCACGCTCTGACCACCAGGCTTCTCAGCCCTTATTCAAACTTTACACAATTTCACTACGTAACAATCTCCGTTTGTCGTCAAACTCATAGTCACCCGGAGTAGACCGACGTGCTTCAATGAGTTGTAAGAAACCTGTAGAAACCCAGTGCTTATAAGCAGGAAGTTTTGCTAAGCCACAAGCGACTATACTCGCCATTTTCACGACGTCGTACAATTGCAGTCCATGCACATGTTTATTTTTCGGTAGGTTGATAACCTTGAACCTAGCTTGGTTTGATATTTAGTTGCAAAAGAAGCTGCAACCAGTTTGTTAACATTGGTCCGTTTAGGGCGATGAGGTTGTTGGGCATTGAAACGTAAGGTGAGATTAGCGCAAACAAGGGCATGGTCAGAGTCCAGATAAGTACTCCAGAAGGAGCAGCAATCTTGTACACAGCCACGCCAGTAGTAGACGAATGCGATGTGATCACTTTGAGTCCAGATTCTAAATGCAGAGAGAGGACTCCAGGTAGCACATCAGTGATGACTGTGCCAAAAGTCAGGGCTAGCCAGAAACAGGCTTCAGTCTGCACAAAGTTGCAGTAGACAGTTACCGTTATCTGACCTGCAACCAACAGGTCTTCATCGGCCACCGAAACGGATCCTTTTTCCTAGACTCCTGTCAAACACCATCTGTAAAAGCAAATTTAACTGATGACAAGAATCATCCTTGATCGTACCCGGTCTGAAATCGGTCGGAACGTAGGCGATGACGTATAGAGATCGTCTATCACAATGGTTTCTTCTCACTAATTCAGTTTTCTAATCTAACAAATAACTGACTGGTAATGGGGATCCATTCGACTAGTGCTGTCTTAACTTTAGCGCTTAGTGCAATACTAACGCTAGCAATATCAGACGATGCCACAGGGTCCCCGGATAAATGCAGGCGAAATAAGCCTTTTGAAGCGACAGATGGAAAGCGAATTTGTAGTACTTCGCTAGAGTCTTGAATACAGGTCTCACATGGACAAAAGACATCGTTGTTGAGAATTTCTAAAGACAACCAACCCTATAGGTTGGCCGATCTCCATTAGTGAGCCAGTTTGAATGGTATATGTGGTTTCGGAAAGGCTAGTTCGCTTTTCGTATTCAATGGTAGCATTCAACTTCCTATCAATCAGTGACAGGGAATTGTTTAGATAGGACAGGGTTTCCACCATAGGTGAACTGCTGTATAAGTTAAAAAAAATAAAAGAATACATAAAAGGAGGATGAAAGGGGCTATAAAAGTGATGTAGTGTAAAATAATATAAACGAATGTTACCAAATGATTGTGAATGTGATTTGTCTGAACGCGAATTGGAGCGAGGGTAATTTCTCCCAGTTGTAATCATCATTCGGTTTATGTGATGGCTGGAATACTGCCCGGACGCCCAAAAAGAAGTCGGTTGTTTTCTTAGGAGGCAACTCCCTTGGCCTTTTACCTAGAGATCTAATCCACAAGTCAGTGGAGCAACGTTAAGAGATGCTGTCCCATGGTAGCCAGTTACTAACAATAGGTTTATACGCCATTGGTTTCCTCGGAATCCTGGAGTCCATATGCACCATTGGTTCGGAATCAGGATTTTCTAACCTCCCTAGATGTATCCTCCTTATCCACAACCTCAGTTAAAGTACCGGACATTTGCTTTTCATTCTCTCAATTTCGTAAACTACACTCCCGTAGTATATGAGTACGGATGGATGCACCTGTAATGTTAATCAGTATTGCACTAATAGAATATTCATATGTTCAGTGTCAAGGTAAAACACACCTTTGATTCACAAAGATTCATTGCATATTATAAGATTGGAAATTTGTTTAAGTCCTACACAACAAAATTCTTCCAAAAATCGGTTTGTGACTGATATCAGGTTAATGTCTTTTGTGCACTCGGATTTCATATGTTTGATACTACTGCTTTTTAATTAAAGTGTAAATAATTGATTTTCAAACTATCGATTTTCTTTTCAACTTATTTCTATGGTGTATAAACTTATAATAGTTGCCAAGTGATAATTAAATTTAGTTGTGCTGCGCTATTTTGACACTGACAAGTATTTCTTTTTCCTGTTTTAACTTGTATATACAAGGAAAGAAGTAATTCTTGGATATATTTATTATTATTTCAACTCAATGTGTTTACATCCTGTTATCTGATTAATATTTATCATTTGAACGATGTACACATCATAGAAGAACAAGTGAATGTGGCTTGGTCATTAGGCTACGCGTCAAAGCTTTGATAAATGTGGAAATTAATTGAATTTTAATTCTACAACTTAATAGCTAAAGTTTGTGTCTCTAGTTCATTTTATAACCATTGTTTCCTTTTTCCCAGGTGCCTTAGTACGGCTGAGGGTGGAGAGGTTCCTCTCTCTCTCTCTCTCTCTCTCTCTCTCTCTCTCTCTCTCTCTCTCTCTCTCTCTCTCTCTCTCTCTCTCTCTCTCGCGAAATCCTCTCATATACTCATGCGTATGTAGCCACTCCCAGGGATGTCCTGCTTAATGTCTTCTCATGACAGGTGTGTTGTTTATGAAATTGAGAGAATAAAAAGTGAATATCCGCCCCTTAAATCGGATAGGTCCTTCTAGGGAAGTTGGAAAAACCTGGCTCCAAACCAATGGTGTACATGGACTCCAAGATCCTGAGGTAACGAATGGCGTATGAACCTATTGTTGGTCACTGGCTACCATGGGACAGCACCTCCTAAAGTTGCTCCATCTCCCTTTGGATTTGACCTCCGGGTGTCAGCCCCTAAAATAGTTACCTGGTCCTGTTTAGGCACCTAGGCTGTATCCCAGCCCACGCACAAATAGAATGATAACTACTTTCTGTGGCGCATATATATTTTGGTGACCTTTTGCACCAATGTTTGTGTGTTTAAACAGACAAAAAAATACGATGCCCACTTATTTTCGACCGATTATTTTTTTCCCCAAAATATATGTTTCAGTAGTGTTTCTTACAAATGGAATTCCATTGAACTGGTGTTAGCTATATATCTGTATATATTGATTAGCTGGGTCATTAACTCTTTAATAACAATTTTAATTAGTAATTATTAAAACCCATACTGCGAAATGATGGTTGTCACGAGGTAGACAAATGATCATCGGATTACTTTGATGATTTATTCATGACATTGATTAAGCTAATTATAGAAAAGATTATTTAATGCATGTTAAATGAAATCCGAATTGTTTTAGAACCAAATGTTAGATGTTGTATACCTTGTGTATATACGTTTAGTACTCAGGAACTAGTAATATTGGAGAATATATGCAGATTAGGCTTTGACTTGACAAATGAGTTGTGTGTGTGTGTGTCAAGAATTAATTTCTTAATAGGGAATCTAATTTAACGTTCCTAACTGTTTATCTTAATCTAATCCGGTGCTTGTTACCTTATAAGGAATTGAAAAGCGTTTACATCAAAGGTTTTATTGATTCACCTATTTGAGCCTAGGAGAAAGATAACGTAAAAGATTTTATTTCGGTAACCTGTAGAAACACATTACAATAAACGAAGTCCCATAGTTAGGTGAAACAGTCATTTGTTGCTTTCAGATTTCCAATGGTTTTCTAACCTACGTCTGTTTGTGATTTCAATAAAATCAAACAGTCTCCACAACCCGATACTGGTAATTATCATGTGCTCACCAGTGACTAACTTCAAAAGGAAATTCCCGGAGTTCCAGTGTGTAGCAGTAACTAGTGTATTTTAACCGTGTGGGGTGTGAGCAAGTTAGTTACCTACCAGAGAGATTAGAAGAGGGTCACTCAATCTCATGGATTGATTGAAGTAAGGCGTTCGTGTGCAAGACCGAGTGTCCTGGACTCAACTCCTGGCTGTGGGGTCGTGGATGCTTACTGTTGCATAGTCACATACTAGGACGAAACGGCTATTCAATGCCTCTAGGTTTTCAATAGTTGTCCGAATAATATCGGTTCGTGACCTCAATAATATAAACGAATATTTAAAATATATTTATAATAGTGTATCTATGTTACTGCTCTTCATATTATACCACCTAATAACTTCTTGATAGACTGAAAGTTCCATTCAGTAAACGAATAGTTTCTTATACTTCTTTTGAGGTAGCTAACCGAGTCTCAATGTTTTCGATCCTTCTAATTACACTGAAACTTTTTATATTGGTTTATTTGACAGCCTCTGTGGTATAATTCCTTATATTTCAAACATACTGAGTTTATATACCAAACAGACTGACCACATCGTACCAATAAAATAGAAAATAACATTTGTACAAGAGTTAGCCAAATGTGGCTGTGAATATGGGAAGTAATAAATAAACTAGGGATAACTCAAGAATGGTTAATCGTATAATAATAGTCTATAGGTCAAAATAAAGGTTATAATAAGGGGAACATGAATATGAATAAATTCATCCAGTATTGTTTGTTTGAATCTTCCCATCGATTTGTTAGGACTGCAACTGGTCAGTCTCTAATTGGCATATGTGCATACTGTGCGTATTGCCTCAATATAGCCTTAATTCACAAGCATGATAAGCAAAGATGGATAGTGGCTAGCAGTGAATCCAGGGCGCGCGTTTCGTCCTAT
>NC_031500.1:3994729-4015408 GCF_000237925.1 Schistosoma mansoni
GTAAGTGGCTATCAGGACTCAGTGGCCGAGTGGATAACGCGATGGTTGTTTGAAGCGAGGGTACTGGGTTCGAGTCCCAGAGTGAACATCAACTCTGAAATGCAGGTACACCCAGCTGACGAGTCCCAAATAGGACGAAACGCGCGTCCTGGATTCCACTGCTAGCCACTATCCATCTTTGCTTATCATGAATATGAATAGTTTAGTTATTTAGCTATTATACGATTTAAAATATATGCATAATATTGGTCTATAAATGGATCCCAAAGTTACCATTCACTATTGTTATCGGGACACATTTGACTGAGTTTTTTTTCTTATCTCTCCATTTCTTTCAAGGGTGGCTGGACATCCATTAGCTCAAAATGAAAAATGTTTACATATGTTTCTTCAAGAAAAAGTAATTGATCGTAATTGTCGACTTGGAAAGTTACGTAACATTTAATTAAAGGAATCAAGTATAATCCAATTTACAAAATCAATTCATTCAATATAATCTGATTGTTGCTGTGAATTGTTTCAAATGAGCTAGAAGATTTATCAAATAAACCTGGTGGTGCTTATATATTCACTTATCGCTTTCTTCTTTTACTGTTTTCATTTGTTTTGTCATTAATTGTATATTTTCTTATATATATAATATATCTTTTAGAGTTATATTCATGTGCTTATCCAACCTTTTTCCCCAATATTTCTCTGTTTTTTCCCATGGACACACTACTTCACATTCATAAAACGCTAATATATTGTTAGTCATAGAGAGGATTACTCATTTCTGTCAGTTCTCTATTCATCTCTGTATTAATTTGGTATGGCAACTCGAGCTGATGTACGTACGTACAAAGTTCTACGTTGTGACTGACTGACTGACTGACTGACTATCTATTTAAGAAACTTTTCGTCATATCTCCAAGTATCAATATATTCGTTTGCATACATGTGTGTGTATTCATTTGCCTATCTCTAGGATCATCAGTAAATGTACTAATCATTGTTTATATATATATTAATACTGTGATTCATTGATTACTTTGCTAATAAATATAATTAATGAGATCTAAAATGTGCTCTTTTATTATTGTTTTTCAATATATATCTATATATGTGTGTGGACGTTTATCATGCTTTGTTTTGATCTCTTTTGCTTTATTTAGATAAGTTTCATAATCTTCAACTTATTGTTTTTTTCTTTGTTTTCATTTAATTCATCATTTCACCCGAATAACACTATTCATATATGTATGAATTCACTCATACACACACACGCACATGTGTGTGTGTGTGTATGAAAAGTGTTATTGTCATGGTGATTATTAATGAAGCATAAATTTTATTGTTGTGATAAATGTAATTTCCTTTTGTCTCAGAGTGTATTTTGAGTTTATCACTCTTGTTCTCTTATCTCAATAAAAGTTTCCGTATTTGATAATAAAAAAAGGCTTCAAAATAAGGTGTTAGGTGATAGTGGGAGTGTTGTTTACGAAATTGAGGGGACAAAAAGCGAATGTCCGTCACTTTAACCGGGTTGGTGGATGTGGAGTGTCCATCTAGGGGAGTTGGAAAACCCTGATTCCAAACCAATGGTGTACATGGGCTCCAGTATCCTGAAGAAACAAATGGCGTATGAACTTATTGTTGGTGACTGGCTACCATGGGACTGCATCTCCTTACGATGCTCCACTGCCTTGTGGATCAGATCTTTAGGTCAAATTCTCCGGGTGTGGTCCCCTAATAAAACCACCTGTTTCGGTTTGGGCACCTGGGCAGTATCATAGCCCTCACACAAATCAAATGAGATTTGTGTGACGCATATATATCTGGTGCCTCTTTGTACCAATATTTATATGTTTAAATAAATAAATAAATAATTTTTGAAAACAACGTAACATATTGAACATGGTAGGTTGGTCTCATTGATTTCATCAAACTGCATTACTTTTTTCTATGCTTCGTTGCTTTAAAGGGTTCTAAATATTAAATACTAAATTTCATCTATTATGTTTAATGTTGTGTATATTATAAGAAGCTGGGAAACTGTAAGCCAAAAGCTCTAGTATGTTAGGATTTTAGTGAACAGAATGAATATTAGCCAACTATCAATTCGAGCTAGTTTATATTTTTATATTGCGCGTATCACTACATGTTATAGCTTTGAAGCCAAATTTATGTGATCAGATTCATGTGAATTATGGTGAAATGGTTCTTCCACAACGTTCGCTGGATGATGCGTTTTATTATGAGAATGAGATTCTCTTGTTATAGTATATAGTATCGGTAGTGTAATTACCTTCTTTGTTGACTTGACTATTTATTATTCGGAGCATAGATTTCAAAAAAAATTAGATGCTACAGTATAACTTGTAGGATAACAGGGGAGGTGTAAGTAGGCTAGGAACTGTGGAAATATTTTGAATGTTTAAGGGGATTATCAGCAAGAAAGTGAAATTTGATTCGTATGGGTGAATAACGAAGATCCCACACATTTTTTAATGATCTTATTCACAACAGGAACATGCTAGATAGATCAATAGAATTCAATAAATACTAAGGGTTAGGCAAACAATATACTTAACTACTCGTTGATCAATCGGTAGAAGTCAATCAATATTCGAAGAGCTCAGTGATTACATCCCCAAAACTGAATGACGTGAATTTGAAAGTCCCGTGAAGCATTATATACTCTTAGTTTGCACATAAGTCCCATATACACGAGTGTGCAATGATAAATTGATAAGTTACTTGATGATCAATCATTGATAGTCAGCTTTTTATAAGTCTGTACCTTCCTACCTTAGACTAGTAACTGATGACTTCATGAACATATGCCACGTCATCTGACCACCCTTACAGTCAGGTAAGTAATGATATATGAGAACATGCCCCAAACAATTCAGTAGTTATTTTAACTCACAATTAATTAACTGTGAACATAAGCCCTGATCTCTATTTGGTTGCATCAAATAAAAAGGGAAACAAAAATGCACACAGGAATAAAGCTAAAAAACAAATTCACCTTGTATGTGGTTTTACTTCGTTGAAAGGTATTTCGATAAGAAGCCCTGATTAACCTAATTTTTTTCTGTTTTATCATGGACTTTTTCGTACTTTTATTCTATTTTCTAACAAAACCAACGTTATCAATTTGATCTTTTTTAGGTGATCTACAATAGTATGTAATTATTTAAACCTGTTACCAATCGTGCAGGAGCATAGGCCGCTCACTAGCATTCTCCATTCAACTCTGTCCCGGGTTGTCCTTTCCAATTACTATTCATTCTTTTAATCTCTGCTTCCGATTATTGAACCATTGTGTTCTTTGATCTCCCTCCTTTTCTCTTCCTTTCGAAAGTCCAAGTTGTCGCTTACCTTGTGTTGCAATTTGATGATTTCCATAATGCAGGTGCTAATCACTTGAAGCGTCATTTTATACTTTCCTCTTCATCTGGAAGCTTGTTTGTTCTCTCCCACAATAGTTTATTACTGATAGTATCTGGTCAACAAACTGTTATGCCTGAAGCGGTTTCGAATTCACTTAGCGAACGGAACAAAGACTTGTGACCATAGACCAATAAGCTAGCTATTCTGACGCGTCCCAGACCCAGCTAACCAGAGTGAGAAGTCCAAGTTGGAAGTGGGGAAGATATATTCCGTAAGCAGCCAGAAGCACAAGCAATCACAATAAGAAGAAATCAAATGTATGCATACAGCATAAAATTGTCCTCGGGAAGCATTACAAAATCAGACACTAAAAGATACAACGGGCCAATAGTGTTTAAGATATTTCCAAGTGGGAAATACTACTCGAAGGTGAAAGGAGCGCTCTTGGCGCGAAAACAAGGAAGTTCAAATTTTCAAAATACAATTACAAAAATAAGCCAAGTGAGTTCTGGGGATTTAACATCCCCAACACCTCCCCTTTTAATAACAAACATTCTTGGGGGCCACTTGCATTTTGACTGTCCGTCGCTGTTGGCGTAGTGACCACCTTCTGGACCGTAAATCGACTTGTTGTGCTTCTTCCTGCGTTGGGGCTACCGGCAGATTGAAAGTATCCAACAGGATGTCCAGCGGGATCTTTCCTTCGGTCGATGGGCGCGCTGGAGCTGACCGCTTGCGTAGTTGGTTTCGATGCCTGGTCCACCTGTCTGCTCTCACCTCAACCTCGTACATGACTTTACCTACCCTTCTAACCACACGCGCTTCAATCCAAGGATCATGATTTGCTCTGTAGTCCCGAGCGAACACTGAGCGGTGGTTCTGCTCGCCATGCCACTATCTTCTTTCACTGCAGTCTGTGCCAGGCTCTCCGTCAGAATGTCGAGTCTACGGCGCGCTGACCTCCATAGCTCCGTCGACCTGCCGGGGCACCAACAACCGCATCCACCCGGCACCTGGGACGTTCAACACCCGTACTCCACCGGCCTGCTGAACCATCTACATTCGATGTACGCCCAGCAGCCGCACGTCCCACTGCTCCTCTCCGTCGACAGCACAAGCTACAGCCAACGCCGCCCCGCCAGAACACTCCACTCGACGCCACCTCTCCGCACCAGACTGCCCCAACTAGCACCTCAACTCCAGACCCGCAGCGGCGTCCGCAGAACAGCACCCTTCCTCCTCCTGGTTGGCAGCGACACTAAATATAGTGAACAGAACACGACTGGGGACAATCGAATGTATTTAAGCAAAAATTACAGACTATCTCAGTAAATTCTGACAACCATACAATGAACAGTCAATTTGCAAATTAACAAGCAATTGTCTCAGTCTTCACCGTCTCTTCTCTAATTTCATTGTTCATGCAATTTCCTACCGATTGCGCTTCGTTTCAGTTCTTTCCTCATCGGTCTTCTGCCAAAATACATTCTATGTCTGACCAGCACCATATACTACTTATGTGGATATAAGTAGACCACACCACACCGTTCGCTAAGTGAATTCGAAACCGCTTCAGACATAACAAATTGGCGACGTGGTCAACTGTTCATAAATGTTCGTACCGTTTGATGGTTGTTGTAGTAGTTCTCCAAATTCCAACTCTGTACACTAGAACTGTCTTGCCGTTCGTATTTAAGATTCTCATTTTGATATTGGTTGGCGTTTTTTTGAATTGC
Source organism: Schistosoma mansoni (assembly GCF_000237925.1). Lineage (NCBI taxonomy): Eukaryota > Metazoa > Platyhelminthes > Trematoda > Strigeidida > Schistosomatidae > Schistosoma > Schistosoma mansoni. The sequence goes on from NC_031500.1 coordinate 3,999,844, forward strand.
ATATGTTCTTCAGCTGTAGAAATGCTGCTCTTACTTTGCCGATTCTTGCCTTTAAATTTTCAACGGACCCTCCTTGTTCATCAAGGATGCCACCCAGATACGTGAAAGTCTCCACATCTTCAAAAGCTTCTCCATCAAGTGTGATTGAGTCACTGCTCTCCGTGTTGTATTTGGGAATCTTGCTTTTTCCTTTGTTTATGTTGAGGCCTATTGATGCAGAGGCTGCTGCTGCTACACTAGTTTTCTTCATCTGTGTTTGTTCGTTTGTATGAGATGGAAGAGCCAAGTCATCTACGAAGTCCAAATCTTTGCAATGTAGTCCGTCATAGGAATTCTGTATGATGTTGATGATCTTCTCAGGTACTCCATATTGTCGAAGAAGTTTCCATAATGTTCTTCTATCCACACCGTCAAATGCCCTCTCATAGTCAATGAAGTTGTTTTATAGTGAGGAGTTCCACTCAAGTGATTGTTCCACGATGATCTGTAGTATCGTGATTTGGTCTGTGCACGAGCTGTCCTTACGGAATCCAGCCTATTGATCTCGAAGCTGGACGTCTACTGAGTCTTTTGTCCGGTTCAACAACACTCTGTTGAAAACTTTTCCTGGTACTGACAGTAGTTTGGTGCTTTTTTAGTTCTCACATTTGCTCATATCTCCTTTCTTTGGTATCTTGATGAGGTATCCCTCTTTTCAGTCCATCGGCACTTGTTCTTCCTGCCAAATCTTCCAGAATACATCGTGGAGCATGTTTGGAGTTACTTCTTTATCTGACTCTAGTGTTCACCTGGTGTGTTATCTGGTCCTGCTGCTTTTCCACTTTCGGTTTGTCTGATGGGTATGTTGATTTCTTCGATCGTTGGTATAGTGACGGCCATAAGAAAATCCGTGTGTGCTGCTTCGATGTTCAGTGGATTCATTGGGACTGGTTTATTCAAGAGTTCATCGCATCGTCCTACCCACCTGTTCTGCTGTTCATGAATCTCAGTGATTGTATCTCCTTTTTAGTCTTCGACCGGTCTCTGGTTTACTGTACTTCCGTGCTAGTTTCTTTGTTGTTTCATATTCCCTTCTCTTGCAGCTTTTTCCACCGTCGTTGCTAGTTCTCCCATGTATTTCTGCTTGTCGACTTTAATGCTTTTCTTCACTTCCTTGTTTGCTTCTGCGTACTCTGCTTGCGCCTTGACTTTCTCTGCTCGTGTTCGACTGCTGTTAATTGCTGTTTTCTCGTTCTTCATTTCTTGAATCTTTTCCATGGTTCCCATAGAGATCCATTCCTTATGATGATGCCTCTTGCGACCCAGAACCTCCTGACACATTGAATTTAATGCTTCTTTGATCCCTTTCCGGTTGTTCTCCACCGTAGTTTCCTGTTCTTTCAGCAGATCCTATAGAGCTTGGAACATGTTGTTAAGAGTTATTTTGAATTGGTTGAGTTTGTCAGTATCTCGAAGAAAGGCTGTATTAAACCTTTATAATGCTGTTTGTCCAGTTGTCCATTGCTTCTTTAGCTTCAGTTTCATCTTAGCAACCACCAACCAGGTGGTGATCTGAAGCCATATCAGCTCCTCTCCTGGTTCTCACGTCTTCCGTTGACCTTCTGAATTGTTTAGTGATGCAAATATGATCAATCTAGTTCTCTGTATTGTGATTCGATGATACCCATATAGCTTTGGGTATGTGTTTGTGAGGGAATGTAGTGCTACATTTATTCATTTTGTTAAATGCACATAAATTTGCAAATCACTCATCATCTTCGTTCCTTTCTTCCCAGTCTATGTAATCCCATGATATGTTCATAAAAACTGTCGTTCAGTCCAACTTTGGTTTTTAGGTCTTCCATCAGGATGGTCAGCTCCTTTCCTGAACACTTCACTATTATCGATTGCAGCCTCTCGTAAAACTGGTCTTTATCATCGTCGTTGTTATCATTGGTGAGTGCGTAACATTGGATAACATTCATTATGATTCCCTCCTCTGCTTTGGAGGATATTTTGATGATCCTGGATCCATGAGATTCTCAACCCTTATGTGCTTCTTTTGACAGCATCAGTGAAACTCCCCTGAGTGTGTAGAGCATTTTCTTCAAGGCTAGTGCACACTAACACCTCTCCCGAATCTAATCTTTTCAGTCCAGCTTGTGTCAAATGAGTTTCACCAATTCCGAGCACCATCAAGTTGTATTCTCATTCACGCAATTGTTTGACTAGTCCTACTGATCTCCTATATTGTGTGGACATTTCATGTACCTATATTAATTGTTACTCTGGTTGTTAGAATGGGCATCGGCCTTGTGACTTGCGAAGAAATTTGACCTTTACTATGAGGCGTCGTAATTCTTCTGAATGAAAATTCTTCAGCTCCCTGGGCATAGCTTAAATGGTCTTTCCTAGTTAGTGTTTTTTTTTAGCAAAGTTGTTTCTTACTCGATGTGGTTGCTGACTCCATCCCCAACCCCTCTCCTTTACTGGGGCTTGGGATTGGGAGTAGCTGCAGGAGAGTTACAGGCGGAGTTACAATCCACTTAAGGTTTCTAATTATCATATACGTTTGGATTTTGTTGATATATCTGACAAATTTACCTACTTTGTCTCATTGATCCCAGTGTTGTTAAAACAGTCGGACTAATATTTATTCAGGACTAATGTATAATGGGATAGTTCATCTGTTATCTGCTGAGGTACTATTTTCCTTTCTAGTAATCAATTCATTAACCGATAAAATATTTGATAAACAAAACATTTATGATGTGTCTGAAAATGACTTGTTTTTTCGGCTTGCTCAGCCTTCATTCGCAGTCTATAATTCTAAAAACGTTTGTTCTATTCCTGCACCATTCTTCATTACTCGACAGGGCAAGTACGAATGCGGTCACAAGCATAGTGAGTTGTAATCTAGATCCGAAAACAGGTTGTGTGTTGTGCTTACCAAAAATGATAAAATGTAGATTGAACGATATAAATGTTTCTTTTGTGATTAGATCGGATTTTAAGTAAACAACGAAGTAAATTTGTCGTTTATGCCTACTTTATCTGAAACGTAGACAAGTATTAAAAACCAAAAAACACTGGGTAACTATATTGCCCTAGTCAGAGACTCCTCCAAAATATGTACCCACAACTTCTACATGGATGAAAACCAAGACCTGAGACTCAGCAAGTTCATTACATCTAGATCACCAACTCGGTTATGCAGTGATTCATACTTCTCATTTCAGTCAATGTGCTTTACCGCGCACAGGTTTTAGGAGACTAGGTTCGGTTAATACCAGGGTCAGGAGTTTGTATTGCAGAAGCTGTTTAGTGCGTCATGGTATCGATTGTCTAGCTAAGACAAGGTCATGGTATCATCTACAAATTGAACTATCTCCACAAAATTCCCCTACTAAAATCAGTCATTGAACTTGGAATAACGAAAGAAGAGGGTAGTTACTCGATTTGATTGCGCTCAAACGAGTCTAACCTGTCTGATAGATTTAAACGACACTTGCTGCATATCAAGATTGGATTTCTAAATTCGATGAAGTCGAGAAGTAACTGCTTTATCCCAGTGCATGCGATTAAGAACAAAGGATTACGTATCTAAAGAAAAAGACAACAAAATAAGTAAACATTACAGTTTATAAAGTCTATCACACATGACAAAACAACTTGTAGGAATAGATGTTAGTTACGTGATATTATAACATTACAATCATATTGCGGTGGAACTGATCGTCTCAATACTCGTGAGTAGCGGTTTAAGTTAACTCTAACATTACTGGAGGTAAAAGTTGTGAATTTCTACAGCTTAACTATCACTTACAAGTTGGTGGGACTATTGTGGGAACCACCAATAATAGCTAATAAGAATTCTTAAAAAGTGTTTCGAAGCAAAGATAAGTTCAGATGTTGATTGGTTATAAAAAACACTCCACTTCTGACAGGTCCTTGATATTCATAAAAAGGATTCATTTGAAGGTTCGAGATTATTAATGTTGCCTTGGAGATTTAAACTGGTGCACTGTTGTCACCTGCTAATCTTCCTGGTGCCATTACACATATGAATATAACTGACAATCTGTCAAATCAAAATCTTGGTGAACATGGTTGAGTATGTGTACAAAAATAAATGAGATAATGTCATCTTACTGCTAACGCGATATTTTCTGTGGAACATAATTCCTTAACGTCTATTGCGAACTGAGTTAAATCAAATTTTCAATGAAATTTCGAGGAATCTTTTAGGAAATTCATGAAATATTGATAACTTGTATGGTTGTGAACCAACCAGTTTATTGAAGTATGATATGAAGCAAGGATGTCCGGCGCTTTAACCGGGTTGGTGGACACGGAAAGTCCACCTAGGGTAATTGGAAAACCCTCATTCCAAACCAATGGTGCACATGGGCTCCAGTATCCTGAAGAAACAAATGGCGTATGATTCAATCGTTGGTGACCGGCTACCATGGGACTACATCTCTTCACGATGCTACACTGCCTTGTGGATCAGATCTTTAGGTCTTAGGCTCGGGGTGTGACCCCCTAATAAAACCACCTGCTTCAGTTTGGGCACCTGGGCAGTATCACAGCCCTCACACAAATCAAATGAGATTTGTGTGGCGAATATATATCTGGTGCCTCTTTGTATCAATATTTACGTGTTTAAATAAATAAATTCTATATTCACTTGGTATTATTTGTTTGAATCTTCCCATTGATGTTTAGGACTGCAACTGGTCAGTCTCTAATTGGTATATGTGCATACTGTGCGTATTGCCTCGATATAGCCTAAATTCACAAGCATGGTAAATAAAGATGGATAGTGACTAGCAGTAGAATCCAGGACGCGCGTTTCGTTCTATTTGGGACTCGTCAGCTGGATGTATCTGCTAGGTGCATTTAAACTTCACCCCATTGCACAGGCAAGTGGCTATCAGGACTCAGTAGTTTAGTGGATAACGCGATGGCGTTTAAAGCGAAAGGTACTGGGTTCGAGTCCCAGAGTGAACATCAACTCTGAGATGGAAGTATATCCAGCTGACGAGTCCCAAATAGGACGAAGTGACACGCGTCCTGAATTCTACTGCCTGACACTATTCATCTTTGTTTATAAAATTCAGTTTTTATAATCAAAGTTTTTGTATTCGTTGTACAGACTAAGGGTCTAAATGGATGAAGAAAGGTATGATTATAATTTATTGATCATAATAAACAATGTAATGATAGTCAGTGCTAGTAATTCATTGATATTAGGATTGATAAAAATGTTTATAGTGAAACTATAACCAAATACGATTCATATATACAAATCAAAATATACTGATACTATTGACAGTATTATAAATATAAACATTTTAGCACTACATAATCATTTCATTTGATAAGCCATGTTGTCCAGTGTTGGTTCACTTAGTTTATAACGATTTATTTGATTAATTGTTAACAAACAAGGATTCCATAGAATGTTTAAAATAATATAATCAATATATTTGAAACTCCGCTTGTAGGTCTTCTAGAGTTACTGCTGATCCCAAGCTTAGGTGAAGGAGGAGGTTTAAGTATGGGGTATGAAAACCTATCTCGTAGAAATAAATCTTGCTAAAAAGGCGCCAACCAAATTAAACTCTGCCCTGAGAGTTGAATGAAGAATTATAACGCCTCATGATGAAAGCCGAGATTCTTCGGAAGTCACGAGGCTGATCCCCCCTTCTAACAACCAGGGCAACAATTAACATAGGTACATGGAACGTCCGGATAATGTGGGAGATGTTGGCGTTCATGAGCGAGAACGAAGGTCTTGTTTCCGAGTCTGACGTGAGGAATCGTGGATGTACACTGCTGAGTAGTCCCGTATTAGGACCAATTGTCCATACAGTGACTCCAAGTTTTTTTTGATTGAGTTTTGTTCTCTGAGCTGGATGGTTTGGTCGTGGAGCTTTCATCGTCCTTCTGAACGACATCATCAGCACAAACTTCGGGTAAAAGTGAAGTGTTTGTTCCGAAGCACGATGAAAGCTGCACGACCAAACCATCCAGCTCAGAGAACAAAACTCTATCAAAATCACCCACCTGAGCGACAAATCTTCTTCACCATCTCAAGTGACTCCAGGTTTTTATTGGTGGCCTAACTTTGATTGACTCATGAATTCAATTGTTAAAATTCAAATCTTGTTATTGACTGACTAGTGAACTTTTATGTGTTCATACTTGAATTTTCTTTTTCTTTATGTAGTTTTCTGACATTGTAATTTCCAAAAGATCGTCTCAATGAAGATGAACATATTAGTATTGAAAAATACAAATTCAATTCAGCAACCAAATCTACTCTTCTTTCAATGAGCTTATCATCATCATGATACAGTATTAATACTGTAATAACTTGAAACAAGGCTGATTTGTCAACATTATGACTTGATTTAAAAATGCTAATTACTGTTACAACTATTTACTATTGTGGTGTGTGCTACTGATGTCAACGGATATAAGTAATTTGCATCATCAGTCAAAAGTGAAATACCTGGAGGTAGACGGTTAAGAAGATCGAAGAAAACAGAAGGAGAACAAAGAATGATTCGTGTGGAAATGAAAGAACAATGAAGTCTAAGACGATTGACTGATATTTTGCGAATGATGTATCTACTGTATGATTCTCAGATAGTACTAAGAGATTCTATAATTTTGTATTCAAATACATTTGATTGTCCCCGCTTGTGTTCTCGTCCACTACACTATGACTTCGAAATAATCGCTAACTACTACTTATTGTAACAGTAAAAGACTGCTACCCTGGCGCAAGTAAGAAAAGAAAACTGTTGAAGAAGACTGGTTTGTTCACCAACGACTTGTTAAATGATATCCATAATAAGAGCATCATTTTATATGTCCAATCAGTCAATAAGTGTAGGCGAATTAAACTAGCAATTGATCAGTAATCTAATGTTTTTATAGACTTTGTGTAATCAATAAATTAACTGACATAACTGAGAAATATAATACATCTCTGATCGTGGATGCACATTGTTGAGGAGTCCCGTACTAGGACGAAACAGCCGTCCAGTGATTCCAGGTTTTTTCTTACATTTCATGACTCAATGTAAGCCACTTCTTCAAAGTAAATAAATAATCGAAATGAAATTAACATAAGTTTAAATAGTACAAAGATTATTTGCCTACTCTGAAGAAGTGGTTTACATTGAGTGACGAAATGTCGGAAATACAATTTTCTACTCATTTGGATATAAAAATATTTATATGTTGATAATTAATTAGTCGGTCAGTTAATTACTGAAATTATCAGAAAGGGGATTTGTGGAGATTGTGATAATTTAATAGTTGAGTTCATGAGTCAATTAAAGCTAGACCACGTGTGGGATCGTGGGTGCGCACTGCTGAGGTGTGCAATACTAGGACGAAACGGCCGTCCAGCACTACCAGGTTTTCCATGGTGGTCTAGTTTTAACTGACTGATGAACTCAACTGTTAAATTACTGAAAGTGACAAATGTAAGTATAAGGGTAAATAATGTAACTGTAAACTTGAAATTAATTTAATGATCAACATAAAAAATTATCGGTACATAGGTTTATGGAGATGGTTTCAATTTCATAGTTAACATCACCTAATGATCATTGTTAAAGAAGCACTGAAAACTAGCATACACCAGCACAAGATCTCTTAAGAAAGGGGCATTTATGTCCTAGTCACTAGGGATTGAGTAAAATGCCGTTTCAATAATGTGAAGGTTATGCATTCGAGCAAGACCGAAGGCTCTGAGCTCGACTTCTATTGATGGAGTCATGGATTAGAACTGATGAGGAGTCCTATACTAGGAAAAAGCAATTATACAATACTTCCTAGTTTTTAATGATTATTCTGTAATGTTAACAATAAAATAAACCAGAAAACCGTTTAGAATGTTTGTTTTGTGGATACAAAATTAAAAATCGGTTCTTACAATGTAAAGAGACTTTACGAATAGTGAATGTGTTATGAATTTAAAAAAATAAAAAGGCCGTTTTTCAATTTGTTATTTTATGCCGGGCTTGTTATCACGTGATTTACCCACTAATCGGAATACGACTTGTTTAATCTTAACACTGTGTCAAATCAATGACATTCGACCGGTATGAGCAATCTAGCTTCCTTATTGGTCCTTTATCCGCCTAGCCCTTCCAATTGAGCCGAGAACACCAATGACAGCTTCAGCTATGCGAGTCATTTACTTCAAGCATACTTGGTTTATATACCAGACAGACAGACCGCATCACAGCATAACATAGAAAATAATATATGCACAAGATCAAGCCAAATGTGGCTGTGAACGTGGGATACAATAATGAATAAACTGAATATTATTTAGGGCAGTAAATCGTATAATAATAATCCATAGGTCAAAATGAAACTTATAATAAGATGAATATAGATACATACAATCTAACCAGTGAAGTTATACAATAAGGATTTATATAGAATAATAGTCCATTAATAGATCCCGGAAGTTGCCCATACTTTCATATTCACTAGGATATAACAGAATGCAAATTATTAATTACACTTGAAGTTCAGTTATAATCACATGAACATTAACATTCTGACAACGTACAGTGTATTAGTAAAACGGATCAAATAAACATTTCGTACACATAATCCAGTTTATTTTTGATACTTACGAACAGTTTAAGTGAATACCTCTCTAATTTCCTTTTGATTAGACATATGAAGTATAAAAGATGATTGTAAGCAAAGATGGATATTGGCTAGCAGTTGAATCCAGGAAGCGCATTTTGTCCTATTTTGGACTCGCCAGCTAGATGTACCTGCATCTCATAGTTGATATTCACTCTGGGACTCGAACCCAATACCTTTCGCTTCAAACGCCATCGTGTTATCAACGAAGTAGCTTCATCACAGAGTCGATATTCACTTGATGACGCTTGAAGCGAACAGCACTGGGTTCGAGTCCCAGAGTGAACATCAAATCCAAAACGCAGGTACATCCATCTGATGAGTCCCAATTAAGACGAAACACGAATTTCGGATTCCACTGCTAGCCACTATCCAGCTTTGCTAATAAAGCTTATGACCTAAGGCGATATCGAAGCAATCCGTACAGGAAGCACATATACCAATCAATTGTAATCTTAAACATCATCAATACCAAAGATACAAGCAAAACATCAAATAAATTTAAATGATGACAAATTTGTCACATTGAATTTGAATAACTATTTAAGCCAATCTTTCAAATTTGTTTTAAAACAAAAACAAAACATTAAAAATAATAAATAAATAGTAATATCCCAATAAGTAGGAAAATTAGGTTTTCTGACGTTTCGTGAATCAATGTAAGTTACTTCTTCAGAAAACAAACATTATTGTGTTATTTCATTTTCTATAGTGAATTAATAAGACAAATTCAATACAGATCATTAAAATATCTTGTATAGATGTGTTAACTGATTCTTTTTCCCCCCCCTTTCCCTTTTTATTTACATGTTTGTATTGTGTGTGTGTGTGTGTGTAATTCATTGTTTTGTTCCACCCCTCTCTAAAAAAAGAAAAGCAAACATTCATGTTTTCCTTTTTTTTGTTTGTTTGTTTCTGTTTTTTTTCTTTTATAATATAACAACTAAATTAACCGGTATTCAATTCAAAATTTTTTAATTTAATTTTGATATATTTAAACAAATAAAATAAAATGAAATGACAATGGTAATTGTGACAATGATATAATGACAATTAGATTGAATTTCATTACAAGATTAATCTCATCATTTATTGTTGATTGAAAGAATAATGATAATAATTTATTTATTTAAACACATAAATATTGGTACGAACGGACACCAGATACATATGCACCGCACAAATCTCATTCGATTTGTGTGAGGGTTGTGATACTGCCCATGTGCCCAAACTGAAGCAGGTAGTTTTCTTAAGGGGGCCACACACGGAGCCTTTGACCTAAAGGTTTGATCCATAAGGCAGTGGAGCATCGTGAGGAGATGCCGTCTCATGGAAGTCGGTGACCAACGATTGAATCATACGCCATTTGTTCCTTCAGGATACTGGAGTCCATGTACACCATTGGTTTGGAATCAAGGTTTTCCAACTCCCCTTGGTGGACTTATCCATGTCCACCGACCTGGTTAAAGTGACGGACATTCGCTTTTCGTCCTCTCAATTTCGTAAACAACACCCGTGGTGCGAGGATGCAGTGAGTAGGACTTCCCTGGCAGAGGCTATATACGCGTGGTCATGTGAGAGCATTTGGAGAGGGAGAGCGTACTCTCCCCACTCTCGGCCGTACCAGAGCATAATAATAGAACTTCAACTTTCACTACATCCAGTGCTACAAGTTAATATTTACATAAATAATAAATATATTACCAGAAGGGGTTTTGTGGAGATTTTAGTAATTTTATATGGTTGAAATCATGAGTCAGTCGAAGCTAGGAGACCATGCAAAACCTGGAGGCACTGGATGGCCGTTTCGTCCTATTGTGGGACTCCTCCTTGGCAGTGCGCATCCACGATCCCGCCTCGCGAGATTCGAACCCAGGATCTACCAGTCTCGCGCTAGAGCAGTTAACCGATATTACATGTATGAATTAATCCTTACATTTGGTTTTATTACTATTACTAAATAATGCAATAAGAGTAAAGGATAAACATCCATCATCCTTTATTGCCAAATATATAGATGAAACAAGTCATATGATTGATCTTAACTCAGCTTTTGTGGTGTTGTATAAAAGTGTAAAATGATGGATATTAAGGTTTATTAAAAAGCATTAGCCATACGAAAATTCAAACACCCTTTGTGAATTTAAAAACTGACTTCAAACGATATTTTCTGAAGTTCTAGTGAGAAGCAGTGACCAATGGAGTTCAACCGGGTCTGTTGGGAGGTAGCAACTCACTGAAGACAATGGAGGGCGATTGCTCAGTTTCGTGGATTAGTTGAAGTTAACCATTAACACCGTTGGATTCCGGCCATCTCAGTGGTCTAGAGGTTAAGTGTTCGCACACCATACTGATAGGTCCTGTGTTCGAATCTCGTGAGGCGGGATCATGGTTGTGCACTGCTGAAGAGTCCCACAATAGGACGAAACAGCTGTCCAGTGCTTCCAGGTTTTCCATGTTGTTCTAGCTTCGATTGACTCATGAATTCAACCATAAAATATTCAATAACAGTTCGTTCTCATCTTAAACCTACCCTGGTAATATTAGCTTGTTATCCAGAGTGATGAGGTTTCAAAATGTTTTTTCTTTCTTATCCTTTCCTCTTCTTCCCCCTCCATTTCTAGTCTAGTTGACCTTTCATTTATATATATTTAAATGTTCTTAACAAGTATAAGTATGATCAGATTGTTCGAAGTACATTACACTAATATATCACCACACGATTCTGATAATCTTCGTCTTCTTATTAAACTATCCAAATCTGTCCTTCACTCGATCATGTGAACTTATTTGCATTCAAATGACATAGGACTGAATGTTTAATAGAATCATCTTAAAGTTCTTTTTATTGAAAATATGAGCAAATCAATTTGGGAAACATTATTATGTAACGGTGTAATGATTTTTTTTCACATTTTTGGCCAATTACCATGGCAACTAGATTGGATAAAAAATTATGAAAAGAATAAATCTTGTTTTCGATTCTGTTTAAGGTATAATTTCATTTCATTTGTCTATTTTTTTGTTAATCCTTACAGAATTAAAAACGAGTTTACGAATGTTTTGTTTTTAAATTGGTTTTCCTGTCAGTTTGTATATGTATGGTCTGCCTAACAAATATGCCAAATGAGCTAATCACTGAAACTTGTGGAGAACTCAGAAAATCCATTGAATGGTAACGGATAGTTTGGACTTTGCAGATGACCCAGCTCTTCTGTCTCATACACACCAACAAATGCAGATGGAGACAGACAGTGTGGCGGTAAAACAGTAGACCTCAACATACACAAAGGAGAAAGCAAGACCTTCAAATACAACACAGATTGCACAAAAACAATCACAGTTGATGGAGAAACTCGGGAACAGGTGGAAACTTTCACGTATTTAGGCAGCACCATTAATGAATAAGGAGGATCTGATGCAGACGTAAAGGCAATGATTGGTAAAGCAATAGTGGCACTCATATAGTTGAAGAACATATGGAACTCAAAAAAACTGTCAACCAATATCAATGTCAGAATCTTCAATACGAACGTCAAGACAGTTCTACTGTACAGAGTTGAAATTTGAATAACTATTACAAACTTTATCAAAAATGTACAAGTATTTATAAATAATTGTAACAATCTAAAGATAACAGCTCTTATCAAGCGTTTTAGTCTGGATTTTAAAGAATAAAAGCCTTCTGCAAGGATAAGGCTACCACAAACCTCCGGTGTTGACGTAAAAATTCAGTGTGTTCAGTCGCTTATACTTTCTTCCCAGCAGTTATGCTGTCCGGACGGCTCATTGTTTATAGAGTGGATTCAGGATTATCTTTTATGCACAAAATCCTGGCGAAACTTTAGGGGTCGAGAAAGTTATGTAACGAAGAGTTAACTGAAGAAATTGGCATCTGAGGACTTTTAGGGAAATTTGGATCAGAGGAAAGAAACACAGTATAACTATAGTTCCACAAATGGTAAACATCCAGAAGGTGATAAAATTGATACACCTTAAATTTTGTAAAATAAAGTTGAGTCTATTAAATCTCTTCATTTCAATTTTGAATATAAAGAGCGAATAAAAATATTTTCTGTTTGTGACAATATACTACTATTACTCAATGATACAACCGATGACCGAATTTATATTACCTCTTCGTTGGATACTTTATCGATACACTATGCACAAACTGGATCACCATATACCAGATACATGATTTACAACTAAAAATAGAGAACTATAGTATGGATTATTTTATTGTTATTTATTTAAACACATAAATTTTGGTACAAGGAAGCACCAGATACCTATGCGCCTCACAAATCTCATTCGATTTGTGTGAGGGTTGTGATACTGCACAGGTGCCCAAACTGAAGCAGGTAGTTTTCTTAGGGGGCCAAACCCGGAGCCTTTGACATGAAGGTCTAGTCCACAATGCAGTGGAGCATCGTGAGGAGATGCCGTCTCATGGTAGTCGGTGACCAACGATTGATTCATATGCCATTTGTTCCCTCAGGATACTGGAGCCCATGTGCGTGAATGGTTTGAAATCAGGGTTTTCCAATTCCCCTAGGTGGACTTATCCATGTCCACCGACCTGGTTAAAGCACCGGACATTCACTCTTCGTCCTCTCAATTTCGAAAACAACAACCCCCCCGCCACGAGAAGTCAGTGAGTAAGACTTCCCTGGCAGTGGTTGTATGCACGTGACCATGTGAGAGCATTTAGAGAGGGAGAGCGGACTCTCCAAACTCTCGGCCGTACCAGGGCATTTGGGGGCATGGATTAGACAATAATTTATTCAATACAATTAAAAGTAATCTACACTCAATGGATCCAGAGTTGAAATCAATGGTAAAGAGGAAATCACATATTCTATAGTCAGTCTACGCTCAAACACCAATCAAATTTTATTTACATTGTCTTACACCAAATTTTAAGTCTTAAATTTCATTAAAAGACAGTGTTATAGCTTTAAATGATGCAATACGTAGTAAAATGTGTTAAAAAGTTCATGTGATATGAGATATTTTTTAAAGTTGAAATCATGAGTCAAATAAAGCTAGACCACGATGGAAAACCTGGAAGCACTGCTGAGGAGTCCCACAATGGGACGAAATGGCTGTCCAGTGCTTCCAGGTTTTCCATGGTGGTTTAGCTCCAATCAACTCATGATTTCAACTTCGAAAAATACTGAAATCTCCACAAAAACCCTTCTGATGATATGAGACATTTAAATAATACAAATTGTTCTCAAAACTACAGTGGGTTTTCTTTTTGATGGAGTTGTAGTCATAAGTAAATTATTAATGTGGCTATCAGTTACAAACTAAACGAATTGTAAATGTTGGTACATAGTAGATAGTTCTAAGTGGCTGATGAACTTTAAATTCCTTAGATCCAGAAAAGGGGTTTATCACTATATAATCCAACGGCTAAATGTTTGCGTTGTGGTATGTACTACTTATGTCGATATAAGTAGTATATAGTGCTAGTCAGGAACTGATTGTCTGACAGAAGAAGCTTGAGAAGATCGTGGAGAGAAGAATGGGAACAGAAAGCAATTGGTATGGAAGTACAGAGACAATAAATTCTGAGACAATGAATGAACATTTTACAAATGATTTTCCTATTTTGTCAACTAACCCTGTATTTACTAAAGATAATCGGTTGTCCTCATATGTGTTCACATTCAGTACAGCGTATTCCTGATAAAAATTGAAGACTTACAGTTATCTAGAATCCAAATTCATTTGATATTGTTTGTTTGAATCTTCCCATTGATGTTTAGAACTGCAACTGATCAGTCTCTTATTGCCATATGTGTATGCTGTGCTTATTGCCTCGATATAGCCTTATAATGCTTGTGAATTAAGGCTATATCGAGGCAATACACACAGTATGCACATATGTCAATAAGAGACCTAAAAATCATCGAGAAGATTAAAACAAACAATATCAAGTGAATTTAGACTTCGCCTCATTGCACAAGCAGGTGGCTATCAGGACTCAGTGGCTAAGTAGATAATGTGATGGCGTTTGGAGCGAAAGGTACTGTGTTCGAGTCCCACAGTGAACATCAGCTCTGAGATGTAGGTGCATCCAGCTGACGAATCCCGAATAGGACGAAACGCTCGTCCTGGATTCCACTGCTAGCCACTATCGATCTTTATCTAGAATCTTATTGTTCTTTACATGAGAATAACTTTCGTCTGACTGTTAAATTATCAAAATTAGTGTTTATATTAATTTTTAAACCTCAATAATAGAACGCATAACTTTAATAGAAATCAAAAGTCTATCTTACATCGATTATGATCAAAATCACAATGCGACTTTAAGCTGATGGTTTAGACTCTGCATATTCATCCATTCTGTCATAAAAAACCTTGTTTCATAGAGTTATTTATCATGTAAAACTTTATATGATTTTTAATGTGAACAATCATCAAGTTTTTCTGAACACATAAATATTGGTAAAATGGGGAACATGATACATATGCGCCACACAAGTCACTTGATTTGCGTGCGGGCTATTATACTGCCGGGGTGTTCAAACGGAAGCAAGTGGTTTTCTTAGGGGGTCACACTCAGAGCCTTCAACCCAAAAATCTGATCCATAAGGCAGTGGAACAACGTTAGGTGATGCAGTCGCATGGTAGCTGGTTTCTAATAATTGGTTCATACGCCATTTGTTCTTACAGGATCGTGGAGCCCATGTGCACCATTGGTTTAGAATGAGGGTTTTCCAACTCCCCTAAATGAACGCTCTGTGTCCACCAACCCGGTTAAAGTACCGGACATTGGCTTTTTGTCCTTTCAACCTCGTAGACAACAACCGTGGTGCGAGAAGGTAGTGAGTAGGACTTCATTGTCAGTGGCTGTATACGTGTGATCATGTGAGAGCATTTC
>NC_031500.1:4015608-4017170 GCF_000237925.1 Schistosoma mansoni
ATGTAGTACATCCAGCTGACGAGTCTTTAATAGGACAAAACGCGCGTCAAACTGGATTTCACTGCTATCCACCATTCACCTTTGCTTATAAAGCTTGTGACATCAGGCAACATCGAAGCAGTCCGCACAGTATGCACATATGCCAACAAGAGACTGATCAATTGCAGTCCTAAATAACAATGGGCAGATACAAGTAAAGAACACCAAGTGAATGTCAATATTGATGTATTCATCATTCTATTTAGTTTCCAAAGGATATATATATATATATATGCATGAAGAGGTTCCACGTCTTTCATATTCACTATAAAACTCAATTGACTTCATTTGAAATGGAATTTTATCAAAGATGAATATATCAGTTTTAATCATGAACTAAGATGTATTGAAAAGCTTCATTGACAGAAAAAAGGGAACTTTTTAAGTAGAGAAATATCTTATATTATAAGACCTAACATCTGTTAATAACAAATAGAATCTAGTCAATTTTGAATAATATCAGAAGGGGTTTCTGTGGATATTATAGTAATTTTAATAGTTGAGATCATGAGTCAATTGAAGTTAGATCATCATCAAAAACATGGAAGCACGGGACGACTATTTCGTTCTTCTGTGAGACTCCTCAGACTAAGCGTTCGCGCGCGAGACCAATAGGTAGTAGGTTCAAATTTCGTGAGGCGAGACCGTCGATGCGCACTGCTGAGGAGTTCCACAATAGAACGAAACGGTTGTCCAGTGCTCTCAGGTTTTCAATGGTGGTCTAACATCAATCGATTCATAATATCAATCAAAAACATAATAATCTCCACAACCCAATGTATATACTCTAACAAGTAAGTGGACTTATTAAACATGCTCTTTAGTACGATACAAGTGAAAGACCTAATTAATATACCATTTAATAAATAATGTATTAGTACATATACGGCCTGTTTGCAAACTATATTGAGTTTGACAATTTCAACGTTTCCTATATCTGATCATCATCATCATCATCATCATCCAAATCATCATCATCATCAACATCATCATCCGAATCATCATCCAAATCATCATCATCAACATCATCATCCGAATCATCATCCAAATCATCATCATCGGATCTTTCAATTTTCTTTAATAAAAATCTATGCAAAAACAACCAAAAATGCAAATTATATTATCAAAAAGGGGTTTTGTGGAGATTTTAGTAATTTTATGTAGTTGGGATTATGAGTCAATTGAAGTTAGACCACCATGAAAAACCTGGAAGAACTGGACAACCACTTCGCCTCATTGTAGGACTCCTCAGCAGTGTGCATCCACGATCCCGCCTAACGAAATCCGAACCCATGACCTATCAGTCTCGCGCCAGAGCACTTAATCACTAGACCACTGAGCTAGCCGGCATCCAACGGTGTTAATGTCTAACTTCAACCAATCCATGGAATTGAGCAACCATTCACCAATGTCATCAGTGAGTTGATATCTCCCAATAGACCTGGTTGCAATCCACTGGTTACTGCTTCTCATTAGAACGCCAGGTAATACCTCATGGAGCCAGTCACTAGTGAGTATATGAT
>NC_031500.1:4017370-4054427 GCF_000237925.1 Schistosoma mansoni
AGTGCGTATTGCCTCGATATAGTTTTAATTTAGAAACATTGTAAGCAAAGATGGATAATGGCTAGCAGTGGAATCCAGTTTGACGCGCGTTTCGTCCTATTTGGGACTCGTCAGCTGGATGCACCTTTATCTCAGAGTTGATGTTCACTCTTGGATTGGAACTCAGTATTTTTCTCTTCAAATGCCATCGCGTTATCTACTCCCAAATAGGACGAAACGCACATCCTGGATTCCACTACTAGCCACTATCCATCTTTGCTTATATTATCATTTTCTATTTGCGCACCTGTCATGTTACAATTCCACTAATCACAACTTCTTACAAGCACATGTTCACATAGTGACTGAATAAAAGTTTTTTGTAAGATTTTCTCCCCTTGTCTTCATACGTGTCCTTTATAATATGGATGTAAAATATACACACCATGACACACACATCTATATAGACGTACATATACTCATTTCAATAGTATGTTATCTATCAACTTAATGTTCATGTTACTGAGAGGGTAACTTTCATTTCTATTTCACTTATGAAATTAGTAGAATTAAATTGAAGTAAGAGACTATAAGAGAATACGACAGAGGGGTGGGGGAATGATGGGGGGGGGTGGATTGTTATTATTTATCTTGTTTTTTTTTCTTATATTATAAATTACATTGGTGGATAAATTGAAATAAAACAAATTTCCTTACAATTTTATATGTTGCATAATATTGTGTATATTTTTATATTTTTAGATTAAAATTCGAGGGGGGGGATAAGGGGGAGATTATTGAAAGAGAGAGTGTGTGTGTGTGTTCATAAGAGAGGGGAAAGTTAATTTAATTATTTATCATTAAATAAAACATAAACTGAATTGTAGTGGATTTCATTCAAGTTAATCATTAAAAGAATAATTAAACTTATGTTGGATAACTGATCATGTAAGTAATGTTTGTGTATTATTATTATTTATTATAAAATGGATGGATGCACACTGCTGAGGAGTCTCACAATAGAACGAAACGGCCATCCAAAGCTTCCAAGTTTTCCATGGTGGTCTGGCTTCAATTGACTCATGATCTCAACTATTGAAATTACTATAAATTTTGATTGAGATCATGAATCGATCAATGTTAGATCACTATTGAAAACCTGGAATCACTGAACGGCTGTTTCATCCTCGTATGGGACTCTTCAACAATGTACATCCACGATCCCGTTATGCGGAATTTCTTATACTAAAATAAGTTTCTGTTCAACATGAAAATTTAGACAGAAATTAATCAAAAATGTATTTCATCTATGTTTTTTTGTTTTCTTCAACAGTTAATATCAGTTCAGCTGATGTAATAAAATGTTTTTTTTAATTTATTATATTCTTGAATATGTCAAAGATGGATAGTGGCTAGCAGAGGAATCCAGGACGAGCGTTTCGTCCTATTTGGGACTTATTAGGCTGGATGTGGCTGCACCGAGCTCCAGAGTGAACATCAACTCCGAGATGTAGTACATCCAGCTGACGAGTCCCAAATAGGACAAAACGCGCGTCAAACTGGATTTCACTGCTAGCCACCATTCACCTTTGCTTATAAAGCTTGTGACATCAGGCAACATCGAAGCAGTCCGCACAGTATGCACATATGCCAACAAGAGACTGATCAATTGCAGTCCTAAATAACAATGGGCAGATACAAGTAAAGAACACCAAGTGAATGTCAATATTAATGTATTCATCATTCTATTTAGTTTCCAAAGGATATATATATATATATGCATGAAGAGGTTCCACGTCTTTCATATTCACTATAAAACTCAATTGACTTCATTTGAAATGGAATTTTTTCAAAGATGAATATATCAGTTTTAATCATGAACTAAGATGTATTGAAAAGCTTCATTGACAGAAAAAAGGGAACTTTTTAAGTAGAGAAATATCTTATATTATAAGACCTAACATCTGTTAATAACAAATAGAATCTAGTCAATTTTGAATAATATCAGAAGGGGTTTCTGTGGATATTATAGTAATTTTAATAGTTGAGATCATGAGTCAATTGAAGTTAGATCATCATCAAAAACATGGAAGCACGGGACGACTATTTCGTGCTTCTGTGAGACTCCTCAGACTAAGCGTTCGCGCGCGAGACCAATAGGTAGTAGGTTCAAATTTCGTGAGGCGAGATCGTCGATGCGCACTGCTGAGGAGTTCCACAATAGAACGAAACAGTTGTCCAGTGCTCTCAGGTTTTCAATGGTGGTCTAACATCAATCGATTCATAATATCAATCAAAAACATAATAATCTCCACAACCCAATGCATATACTCTAACAAGTAAGTGGATTTATTAAACATGCTCTTTAGTACGATACAAGTGAAAGACCTAACTAATATACCATTTAATAAATAATGTATTAGTACATATACGGCCTGTTTGCAAACTATATTGAGTTTGACAATTTCAACGTTTCCTATATCTGATCATCATCATCATCATCATCATCATCATCCAAATCATCATCATCATCAACATCATCATCCGAATCATCATCCAAATCATCATCATCAACATCATCATCCGAATCATCATCCAAATCATCATCATCGGATCTTTCAATTTTCTTTAATAAAAATCTATGCAAAAACAACCAAAAATGCAAATTATATTATCAAAAAGGGGTTTTGTGGAGATTTTAGTAATTTTATGTAGTTGGGATTATGAGTCAATTGAAGTTAGACCACCATGAAAAACCTGGAAGAACTGGACAACCACTTCGCCTCATTGTAGGACTCCTCAGCAGTGTGCATCCACGATCCCGCCTAACGAAATCCGAACCCATGACCTATCAGTCTCGCGCCAGAGCACTTAATCACTAGACCACTGAGCTAGCCGGCATCCAA
The DNA here is from genome assembly GCF_000237925.1 of Schistosoma mansoni. Lineage (NCBI taxonomy): Eukaryota > Metazoa > Platyhelminthes > Trematoda > Strigeidida > Schistosomatidae > Schistosoma > Schistosoma mansoni. The sequence goes on from NC_031500.1 coordinate 4,020,256, forward strand.
CGGTGTTAATGTCTAACTTCAACCAATCCATGGAATTGAGCAACCATTCACCAATGTCATCAGTGAGTTGATATCTCCCAATAGACCTGGTTGCAATCCACTGGTTACTGCTTCTCATTAGAACGCCAGGTAATACCTCATGGAGCCAGTCACTAGTGAGTATATGATCATTATGAGAAGGGGATATGATATTAGTTTAACGAAAGTTTTCCCCTATTTATTGATTATTGATTAAAAACAAAACATATAAAAGTGACCATTAGTTGAAACATAATCTTTTATTCCAGATGTTTCTATTCTCATCTTTGAAACTAAATAATAATAATACTAATATTACTGTTACTAGTAGTAGTATAGAGTGATTAATCTAATAAAAAGCAAAATATTATTCAATTATAAAAGTTTCCTTTATGATCAGATTTGTTGTTTAAAGTTAAACTGAATGATATTCTCTATCACTGTCATCAACACCTTCTCCTTCTCCTCCTGCTCCTCCTCCCCCTCCTCCTCCTCTTCCTCCTCCTTCTTCTTCTTCTTCTTCCTCTTCTTCCTCTTCGTCATAGCCACCATCATGATCATCCATATCATCACCATCATATAGATGTATGGGAATATTTACAGTGAATTTCTCATAACTTACCAAGAAAATTTTCTCTTTATTCATTTATATGAGAGAGATTGATAATGTTCAATTATAAATAAACAAAAATCAAAGACAATGAATGAAGGAGCTAATTTGAAAGTAGACCTCGTTTTTTCTTTCTTTTCTTTTTTTTCTTTTCTTTTCACAAACAATAGATGATCATATTATTGTTAGGAGGAAAGAAAAGAAAAGATAGTTTTAATGTTACTTCTACTTATCCTTGTAAACCTTATTAACTAACTACACTGTGAACTTAACTAACTAACTAATCAAGAATACATAAGTGATGTGATTTCTCTAAGTATAAAGCTGTATTACTTATAGCAGCTCACGTACAATTGAGAGAGAGAGGTTAAGCGCTAGTGAACGAGATCTATAGGTCCTGGTTTAGAATCTGGTGAGGCGCACCCGTGGATGCAAACTGCTGAGAAGTCTTACACTAGGATGAAACGGCCTTTCAGTGCTTCCAGGTTTCTAATGGTGGTCTAGCTTCAATTGACTAATGATTTCAGCTATAATATATTCAACTATATATACATTTTAATCCTGTTCGCTGACTCGCACACTCGTTCATCGACTTGATCATTCGCTCGCTCATTCGACTCGCTTACTTTTCAGCACTACTCTTTCATGCTTGGTTAACGTACCTGTAATTTTTTCAATCTGTGCGTAGTTCAATAATAAACGTAATCAACACTTCGTATTCACCTTCTGATTTATACATCGTTAAGGCGTAATCGAGTAACGATTACCAGGACGAACACTATACGAAGTTTAAAGATAATATCGAATACCGACCATCACATACTCTATAGGTCTTTATATCAATTTCTGGCTGATAAAAAACACAATATACAAATGAATACTATTTTACTAGAAAAGTAATCACATCTAAATGAATATAAAAGTTTGTTTAATATATATTCATGTAAGACTTTAGTTTTACAGTTCATCAATTCTATAATGTTTTCAGTATGGGAATTTGTGAGGATTGTAGTATTTTCAAAGTTGAATTCATGAGTGAATCTAAGTTAGACCATCATTGAAAACCTAGAAGCCTTGGACAGTCGTTTCATTTTCGTATAGAACTTCTCAGCAGTGTGCACACATGATCCTACACGCGGGATTAGTGAATTTAAATGTTAAAATATTACAATCTCCACAAATCCTCATACTGATAATAATCATGTGCTCAATAGTCACCAACTTCAAGATGGATTTCTTGAAGTTTGAGTGAGAAGCTGTGACCAGTGGAGTCCAATCCGTATCGGGTGATGACAGTTATCCATCTCAGACAATGTATGAAGGGTTGCACAAGATGATGAATCAATTGAATTTAGACATTAACACTGTTGGATGTCAGCTGAGTGGTCCAGATGTTGGCGTTCATGAGCGAGACCGAAGGTCCTGTGCTGGAGTCTCACGTGAGGGATCGTATATGTACACTGCTGAGTAGTCCCGTACTAGGACAAAATGTCCATACAGTGACTCCAGGTTTTCAATGGTAGTCTAGCTTGGATTGACCAAAGAATCCAATGGTTAAATTGTTTTAAATATTTAGATTCAGATCATAATCAGATATAAAAAGTTGTTAAAATTACCGAATGACATTGATTCAAGAAAAATGCCAACGGTTAACTTTTCTCCATTTCAATTGTATGAAATAAACTTTCTAGAAATAATTAGTAGTTAATCAGTCAATTTCAACCAATCCACGATGTTTGAGCAACCGTTCACTAATTGTCTTCAGTGAGTTCCTATCTCACAATAAACGTGGTTTGAACTCCACTGGTCACTGCTTTTCACTAGAACTCCAGGAATTATCTCTTGAAGTCAGTCACTAGTGAGCGCACTGTTGAGGTATCCCACAATAAAACGAAACAGCTGTCCAGTGCTTCCAGGTTTTCCTTGGTGGTCTAGCTTCAATTGACTTATGATTTCAACTATTAAAATACTGAAATCTCCACAAAACCCCTTCTGATTATAATTAGTCAATTTTTTAATCAAAGTAATTCTATATTAGTCTAATTATCTGGTTAATACTTGGTAGTTTAGGAAGGAGAAAAATTTTTTTGACAAATAATTACTTGAATAGAGACTACTCCAAGTAGGGTTTTCTGAAAATTCCCTATGATCACAAACTAATATCAAACTATGGTGTTGATGACGTTGAATGACTTAGAATAGTAGCCATATTACACTAATTGTTCAACAAGATGAGATCACTATTAAATGACCGGACAAATATAACATTGGTCAATTCTCAGTAATCAATTTAATTGTAAATAGGTTTGAATTGGATGGGGAGACATAACTAATTTGAAGCTATGCATACAGTTTATTAACTGGTGTCAATTAACAAGATACTTTAGACTAAAGTAACTCTCCTACAATCAATTTCGATTAGGGTTAACTTTTGTTAAGCCGTTTTTACTAACTTGTTTAACAGACAATTTTATTCGGATAGTAACAATTCGTCTATTTCTTTGTACTATTATGATCATTATCATGTCTGTATAAACGTGTACGCTTGATCACATATTACAACTTACTTATATATCTCTCTCTGGCTTGAATGTTTATCGCTTAAATATCACTGGGTTTGGCATTTTCTTTGCCATGTATGTATGTACTTGAATCCTATTAGTAACCTTTGCCTTGCCTAGCTGAGTCATGATTCAATTTGACTATAAATTCACCTCGGAAGTCAATCGCACACAGACATTAGTCTCTCTGCTCCGATTCGCTCAATGTGCTTTTAACTTTGTTATCTGTTCTATCCGCAAACAAACTGTAGTCACTACTTCTGAATTCAAACACCGTTGGAATTTATATAATAACAGTTATCAAGGTGATTGATCAACGAATCTAAGTCACTACAATTCAGATATTTGTTTATGTTAGTTACATCCAACCTACTAAAATTGATTTATGTTTAGGATGGCGTTTGAAGCGAACAGTACTGAGTTCGAATCCCACAGTGAACACCAACTCTGAGATGCAGGTACACCCAGCTGACGAGTCCTAAATAAGACGAAACACGTGTCGTGGATTCCACTACCAGCTACTACCCAATTTATAGTTTGGATGGTTTTTGACCAATTAAATTTAAGAATAATTATCTATGCATACTATTCTAACAAGTTGTTGAAATTTTTGATACATGGAAATATGAGATAGGGTCACTAACCCCATGTCCAACCTTCTTCCTTTATCCTGGCTTGGGACCGACAATAGCATTTGAGGGGCTCCAGGCGGAGTAGTAGTTAAGTGGACAACGTGATGGGGTTTGAAGAGAACGGTACTGAGTTCGAATCCCACAGTGAATACCAACTCTTAGATGCAGGTATATCCAGTTGACGAGTCCCAAATAGGACGTGACGCGCATCGTGTATTTCACTGCTAGTCACTATCTATGTAGAGTTAATTACTTTAAATTTTATTTGTTTTCTAATTTTAGACTACTGATACATATGTTAAACAGGCATTATCTGACTTCAAAATCAAACAATTCTTCTTCTTCTTCTTCTAAGATGTCAGCTACCAACGTTGTCATTAAGTCACAATATGATACATTACTAGATAAACAATCTATGAATTCATGGCTTCCATTACCACATCCATGTGTATTCACCTCAAATTGGTCATCTTTTCATCAATTTGATCTAATTAAAAATTATCCATTATCTTGTTTACATTCAAAGCATACATATGAATCAAATTCTACATTCGGATTGAAAGAATCCTGCTTAAATATTCATAAACTAGGATCTATGACCAAAGAATCCACTTTAAACAATGATCATGATATAGAAGTGAACAAAGAGTGTGAAATAGATTTGAATATAGTCCAGGATGAAAACATTACAGTGAGTTCGTTTTATGATATTCATAATTTAATGGAGTATTTTACTGTCATCAACTGATGAGGTAGTTCAAATCAAACAGTGTTGAGTCGAATCCCTTGTTTACAACTTTGTCATCGATGTGTTCCAGAGAACTTTATGGAAAGGAGACTATGATTTTCCTGGTATTCATTAGTATCGATATAAGCTTGGTTGAATGCCAATATACGAAGATAGTTGTAAAAGCTAATTAATCACAGTTGCCAGTCAGTGAAACTCAAAAATTTCTACTACTGACGTCGATCAATATGAAAACAATCACGAAGAACTTATTTTGTACAATCTAGAACTCATCAATCACAACCGTTTCTGAATACTTTTTATTTGTGTCAATACATTAGTTTTATCCTCCTTTCCATTGTCTAGAATCCTGGAAGCTATTTATGCTCTTCATTTTCTTCATTGGCAGTCGTCCTGGTGAGACTATAATTCATGGATGGCGTTCGAACGATGCTAGACTTACCATGATAGTGTCCATTTAATAACTAGGACCAAATGAGGGTTATAAACCTGTGTGAGGAATTGGAATTGGAATTTATTTATTTAAACACATAAATATTGGTACAAAGTGGCACCAGATATATATGCACCACACAAATCTCATTTGATATATGTGAGGGCTATGATACTGCCCGGGTGCCCAAACCGAAGTAAGTGATTTTCTTAGGAGGCCACACCCGGAGTCGGCGACCTAAAGATCTGATCCACAAGTTAGTGGAGCATCGTGAGGAGATACAGTCTCATGGTAGTCGGTGACCAACGATTGATTCATACGCCATTTGTTTCTTCAGGATACTGGAGCCCATGTGCACCATTGGTTTGGAATCAGGGTTTTCCGACTCCCGTAGGTGGACTTTTCGTGTCCACCAACCCGGTTAAAGTACCGGACATTTGCTTTTCGTCCTCTCAATTTCGTAAACAACACCCGACCTCGCTACGAGAAGGCAGTGAGTAGGACTTTCCTGGCAGACGCTATATACGCGTAGCCATGTGAGAGCGTTTCGAGAGGGAGAGCGGACTTTCCCCACTCTCGGCCGCATCAGTGCACTTGGGGGCAGAATTATGATTTACGGTTGATGATCAAGGTCAGAAATTAGATTCCGGGTTTTCATCACGAATTGATATCAGCTATAATGCCGAAACTCTATTTATCTAAATGGATGAGTGAATTTCGCACCCAAAATCTGAGAACTATTATCTTATAGGTGATTGGTTCGTCCATAAATTATAGATTTGCCATCCTGGACTTACGTTACTTTCGTAGTTTCTATGGTTGTCACCAAACGCCTACTCCACTTGAAATAAACTATTTTCTTCAATGAATTATCTCCTTAGACAGATATAGATTTCTTGAAAGTTTGTCATCAGTGTCAGAGAAAATTGAATTTCGAGCTATTGTTCCGACCATTAGTTAATCTCTATCATCAAAACAAGTAAAACATATTAACTTTATAGGTTTTAAGGACTTATTTTATTTCAAAAAGATACAGTCGCATAATTAGTCCAGAAGTGGGCAATAAATAGAATCATTTGAATATTGCTTCAACAGACTGAACAATTTCGATAGTTGAATTCATGAGTCGATCTATGCTAGACCACCAATAAAACCTAGAAGCACCGGATGAACGTTTCGTCGTAGAGTGGTACCCTTCAACAGTGCGCATCCACGACCTCGCTTGCAGGTTTCAAGCCCAGGACCTTCGGTCTCGCGCAACAACGCTGAATCTTTAGACCACTGAGCTGGCCTGCACCCAACGGTGTTAATATCTAACCTCAACCAATCCACGAAATTGGGCGACCAAACTTAACAATTTCTACAATCCCATACTGAGAATTTATTTTCGTTACTAAAGATTAGTTTTCATCCTACAAAAGAGAAAACGGTACTTCTCTAAATAAACATCACCCAATTACGTTTATCAGGTGTTCGAATAACCTTCAAACACTTATTGTTATATTACATTAACTGAAATGTACTTCTCTATATCAAACGAACATATTTCAATACTTGATACTGTTCAACTTAATACCTTTTCAAGCAAAGATGGATAGTGGCTAGCACTAAAATACAGGACGCGTGTCTTGTCTTGTTTACGACTCGTCAGATGAATGTACCTCCATCTCAGAGTTGATGTTCATTCTGAGACTCGAACCTAGTACCATTCGCTCCAAATGCCATCACGTTATCCACTTCGCTACTGAGTCCTGATATCCACTTGCTTGTGCAATGTGATGAAGTTTAAACTCACTTTATGTTATTCACTTGTGTCTTCTCATTGTTATTTAAAACTGTAATTGATCAGTATCTTGGGAAGATACAAGCAAACAACACCAAGTGAATTCATTACCTTTCGTTTGCTAAAAAACGTCAGATAACATGTAGAGATTCCATTTACCGTCGTTAAAATAGAACAGGAAAATTAGTTCATAAAATTTAAATGTTTTCACTTGCTAGAACTTAGTAGCTAAGTGTATAACACGATGTTGTTTGAAGCGAACGGTGCTGAATTCAAATCCCAGAATGAACATCAAGTCTGGGATGCACGTATATCCATCTGACTAGTCCCAAATAAAACAAAACGCGGCTCGTGGATTCCACTGCTAACTACTGCTGATACTTTTCACTTACTAATCTAACTACTGAAATCAAATCTAATCGTAATATTTGTTGTACTGTCTGTTTGTTAACTGTGAAAATGGAAGGTAATGCAACTTAATTTGATTGCATTACACAATATACAGTAAATAGAAAACAGGATTAGTTTTAATATTGATAGTCAACTATTTATCATAATAAAGCCATGAAATTCCTATGATCATACATTTTAACTAATGATGTTTAAAATGAGGCTCTGTTGTTACAGATCACTTACTTACTTACATCTGTTACCTCCAACGGAGAATAGGCCGCCGACCAGAATTCCCCAACCCACTCTGTCCTGGGCTTTCCTTTCTAGTTCTATCAAATGTTTGTTCATTATTCTCATATCTGTTTCCATTTCTCGACCTAACGTGTTCTTTAGTCTTCCTCTCCTCCTTTGGCTTTGAGGATTCCAAATGGGGGCTTGCCTTGTTTCGCAGTTGGGTACCTATCAAGAGTGTTGCTCTGGTTGTTGGAAGGGGCATCGGCCTCGTGACTTCCGAAAAATCTCGGGTTCATCATGGAGCATCATGATCATTTCTTCAACTCCCAGGGTAGAGTTTAAATGGTTTGAATTATTTTTTCTGGTTAGCGTTTTTTTAGAGAGTTAGTTTTTCTACGGGATGGGGTCGCTAATCCCATGCTCAACCCTCCTCCTTTACTCGGGCTTGGGACCGGCAGTAAAGCTAGAAGTGCCACAGATGGAGTTGGGTGCTTTCATCAATATGTGTCCTATCCACTTTCAGCTTTTCTTCCTGATTTCTTCCTTCTCTTGAATCTGGTTTACTGTCTCCCACAGTAGGTTATTGCTGATAGTGTCTGACCAACGGACCCGAAGCATTTTACATAGACAACTGTTACTAAGCACCATTATTATAGATCAAGCAATAGTTAATTAATATTTCTTTTCCAATATAGAATGAATATCCAAATAAAGAATATGAAATTCTACCAAAAGAAAAAAAACCAATGTAAGTGAGAATGAATAAATTGTTTTTTTATAATCATAGTTGAAAGCGTGAGTCAATTGAAGCTAGACCACCATGGAAAACCTGGAAGCATTGGACGGCTGTTTCGTCCTAGTGTGGGACTCCTCAGCAGTGCGCATCCATGACCTCGCCTCACGAGATTCGAACCCAGGGCCTACTAGTCTCGCGCCAGAGCACTTAAGCGATAGACCACTCAGCCGGCATCCATGGTGTTAATGTCTAACTTCAACCAATCCATGAAGTTTGAGCAACCGTTCACCAATTGTCTTCAGTGAGCTGATATCTCAGCCATTTTTTTAAAAAATTACATCAAATCATTCATAACAAGACTGACTAATTCATACAATTAATAACTAATTTTAATAGTTGAGATCATGAATCAATTGATGCTAGATCATCATGGAAAACCTTGGAGCACTGAACGGCCATTTCGTCCTATTATGGGACTCCTCAGCAGTGCGCTTCTAGCTTCAATTGATTTATGATCTCACAAAACCCCTTCTGATAATAATAACTAATAATTGAATTTAATTGGTTTCAAGTTATTGTCTTGTTAATGTTTAAACTGAAGTTTGATCAGTCTTGATGTTATAAGTTTCTCTTATTACAATTCAGTTATTCCTATTGCTTAGTATTCTTGGACACTACTTCACTCGAAAAGTCTCCAAATCGGAATACGGTTTAAACAGGGACGAAGTTATATTCTAAATAACAAGGATAAATGGAAGTAAGAAGCACAATAAGGAAAAAAATTAGTATATTTATAGTTTTTATATGATAAGACTCTATAGTCTTCTTCAAGCATCCACTAGTGCTGATTGGATAAGAATTAGCTAGTCAGGGTACAGCAACATAATCCTGAACGGGACGTGCTATAACCCAATCTTTGTCCTGTTAACAGTTGGTATATGGGTATCCTGTATTTGATTGCCTCGATATAGCCATTATTACACAAGTTTATATAAAATAGATGGAATATAGCTAGAAGTGGAGTTCAGGACACACATTTTATCTTATTTTTAACTCGTAGCCACATTGCACAAGCAAGTGGCTACCATAACTCAGTAATCAAGTGAATAATGTGATGGCATTTGAAGCGAATGGTACTGGGTTAGAGTCCCAGAGTGAACTTCAATTCGAAGATGGAGGTACATTCATCTGACGATTTGTAAATAAGACGAGACACGCTTCGTTGATTCCACTGCTAGCCATTATTCATCTTTGCTTATAAAGCTTGTGAATTAAGGCGACATCGGGGCAATGCGTACAGGATGCTCATATGGCTAATGAAAGACTGATCAATTGCAGTCCTAAACATCAATGGAAAGATAAAAACAAACAATACTAAGTGAACTCCAGTGTTTCATTTGACGAGTCGTAAATAAGATGAGACACGCTTTGTTAATTCCACTGCTAGTCACTATTCATCTTTGCTTATAATACTTATGATTTGAGGCAATATCGAGGTAATACCCGCAGTATTTTTTTGTATTTAAACATATAAATATCAGTACAAGGAAGCACTAGATAAATATGCGCTACACAAATCTCATTTGATTTGTGTGAGGGCTGTGATACTACCCGGGTGCCCAAACCGAAACAGGTGGTTTCCTTGAGGGACCACACCCGGAGCCTTTGATCTAAAGATGTGATCCACAAAGCAGTGGAGCATCGTGAGGAGATGCAGTCCCATGGAAGCCAGTGACAAACGATTGATTCATACGCCATTTATTCCATCAGGATACTGGAGGCCATGTGCAACAATGGTTTGGAATCAAGGTTTTCCAATTCCCCTTGGTGACTTTTCCGTGTCCACTAACCCGGGTTAAGCACCCGACATTCGCTACTTGTCCTTTCAATTTCGTAAACAACAGTAATGTCCCAGAAAGGCATTGAGTAGGAGTTCCCTGTCAGAGGCTATATACGCGTGGCCATGTGAGAATATTTCGAGAAGGAGAACAGACTCTCCTCACTCTCGGCCGTACCAGGGCATTTGGGGGCATACCCGTAGTGTGTACATAAGCAAGTTAGAAACTTTCTTTATCTTCCTTTATCTTTTTTTCTTTTTTCTTATTATAGATTATCCATTCATAAAAGTACAACTCCTCCTCCTCCTCCTCCTCATCATCATCCATTATCAATGAAAAAATTTACAATCCGTGAAACAACAAATTTATTAAAATCCTGGTTAGATAATCATCGTTATAATCCATATCCAACTAAAAATGAAAAAATTAAATTATCTTTAATAACTCATTTAAGTTTAACACAAATATCAACATGGTTTGCTAATGCTAGAAGAAGATTAAAAAAAGAAAATCAAATGACATGGATACCAAAAATACGTCATCATAGAATAATAACAACTAATTCAATTCATTTAAATAATCAAATGTGTCATAAACAAGATGATGATTATAATGGTAACAATACTACTAATACTATTCATTTAAGTAGTCATTATACTACTACTACTACTGATAATCATAATAGTAGTAGTAGTAGTGGTAGTTGTAATAATAATAATACAGATCAATTACCAGAAGTGACATCAGATTTAAGGTCAACAATAATAACAAATTGTTCAATTCATCCTTTGAATAATCATCATGATCACTATCATCATCATTTGACATCTTTAAATAGTCAACTAATTTTGAAATATTTTCTGAATAAAAACAGACAACAACAACAAGGACAAGAAGAAGAAGAGAAAGAAGAACGACGACTACAAAAACAAGGAGAACAAGAAGAAAAAGAAGAAGTAGAACGACGACAAAAAGAAGGAGAACAAGACCAAGAAGAAGAACGACAACGGCAACAACGAGAACAACAATGTTTACAAATCCAAGATAAATTGAATGAATTTTCAAATATTTTATTGAATGATATCAATTTATGTAAGATCACATCAATCATTAATAAGAATACTATAGAGAATAATAATAATAATAATAATGATCTATGGAATAATGATGATAATACTAAACTAATTCATATGAATCCATTAATTTATAAAAAAAATATTGATCAATATCGATTATATTGTAAATCATTAGAATCATCAGAATCGTCATCCTCATCATCTGTTGAATCTACTACTACTATAAATAGTAATATCATAATAGATTCACAAAGAACTCAATTGAATCATACTTCTAAAATATGGTCAGTTGCTGATGTCATTGATGTATAGATAAATAATGGGATTCATGGATGAATTGAATTATTTGAATAATATATTTCTTCCATTTCTTTTTTTCTTCTTTTTTGTTTTTCTCTTTTTTTCGTTAACTTTATATTAAAAAAACAAAAAAATATCTGAAAAATTAGATCACGTAATTATTTTGTTATATAGTTAAGTTCATGAGTGAATTGGAGCTGGATCACTGTGAAGAACTTGGAAGCACTGGACAGCTGTTTCGTTCTATTGTGGGACTCCTCCACAGTGCACGAGACGGGATCGTGGATGTGCACTGCTGAGGAGTCCCATAATAGGATGAAACAGCCGTCCAGTGTTTCCAGGTTTTCCACGATGATTTAGATTCAATTGACGCATGATCTTAACTATATAAAATTACTAAAATCTCCACAAAAACCCCTTTGTGATTACGTAATTATTGTTGTAATTTATTATTATTATTATTCATAAAAAAGATAATATTATGATCATGCAAATACTAATCCATTCATTTCATTATTTGAAATTGTTCTCATTTACATTCATTCATCCTTCAATCTTGAAACAAAATCTGATTGTATAGTTAAAGTAAATATGAGATTATTATTAAATTTGTCAATAACTGAATGATTGTAAACTTCATGTACTATCATCATCATGATCCAAATCATCCAGATCATCATCATCATCATCATCGCCCGAATTATCATCCAGATCATCATCATCATCATCATCGCCCGAATTATCATCCAGATCATCATTATCATCATCCAAATCTATATATCGTTTACTGTTATATATGTGTAGTTGGAAATTAATAAATTTAATATGTTTTCTTCTGTATGCAAATTATATAACTTCAAATAAAACTATATTACTCCTTTGACTGGATTCTTTTACATAGAAAGTTACTTATTAAATAAATAAATAGTAATATATTTGTAATATCCCAATGAGTAGAAAAATTAGATTTTCTGATGTTTTGTCACTCAATGTAAGCTACTTCTTCAGAGAAAATAAATAACCAAATTATCATTAATCCAAGTTTAAATAGTACAACGGAACAACACAAATATTAGGTGAAGCGTTCCATATACTGCTTAATCTTATTGCTCTCAATGGAAAGGAAGGCCTTACTATATACCCTACTTGAACTATTTATCCTAATCACCTAGTCTGATACTGTTTACAATTCACACCATTATATTAGAAATTAAACTCTATCCTTTGTCATTATAAAAGTCACACATTTTTCATCATTAACGGTGCACACATACACACACACACACACGAATTTACATACATGTCGCTTATAAATCACCTTGACCGAAATGACATGACCTTGACTTATTCAGACTTGTTTTTTTGATTGATCGCACCGTTGTACTATTTAAACTTGGATTAATGATAATTTGGTTATTTATTTTCTCTGAAGAAGTGGCTTACGCTGAGTGACGAAATGTCAGAAAATCTAAATTTTCTACTCATTAGGATATTACAATTATATTAATAACAACCTACTCAATGGTCAATGTATTCGACATTATCAAATCAAAACTTGTTAATGATACTTATTATAATCTGAAATCTAAAGATAATGAATTGGAATAGCCACATTATAATGAGTGTAAGTTATAATTTATGAAAATATATAAGTTTGGAAATCCTTTGTCAGATTTTACAAACAGTCAGAAGTAGAATTACATAATTTAAGTACCGGACTTAATCTATTCAACGGGAACTTTAAAATTAAAATCCGTGTACATACAACTAACTGGTCCCAAACAGATTGGAATCCAATCCAAGTGTTAGCTATACTTTATAAATATATGGATATTATCATAATGTTAAATTTATGATACAATATAGTCTAACAATATCTATGTTTAGTTTTCTATCATTTAGCTGCATCTTTAAATCTTCTCTACATTCTGTAGTCCAATTCAGTCACTGTAACATTTAGTCCCCACATGCCCTGGTACGGTCGAGAATGTGGAGAGAGAGTACGCTCTCCCTCTCAAAATGCTTTCACATGCCCACGCCTATATAGTCTCTGCTAGGGAAGTCCTACTCACTGCGTTCTCGTGGCATCGCTTTTGTTTACGAAATTATGAGGACGAAAAGTGAATGTCCAGCGCATTAACCGCGTTGGTGGACATGGAAAATCCACCTAGGGAAGTTGGAAAACCCTGATTATGAACTAATGGTGTACATAGACTCCAGTATCCTGAGGGAACAAATGGCGTATCAATCAATCGTTGTTTACCGGCTACCATGTGACTGCATCTACTCACGATGCTCCACTGTCTTGTGGATCAGACCTTTAGGTCAAAGTCTCCAGGTGTGTCCTCCTTAGAAAACCACCTACTTCAGTTTGGGCATCCGAGCAGTATCACAGCTCTCACACAAATCAAATGAGATTTGTATGGCGCATATCTATCTGGTGCCTCTTTGTACCAATATATATTCAATATTACTACATCACAAATGTCATAATCTTAGTAAAGGTTAATGTTATCCAAAAGATTAGAATGTTTAACCATTGTCAAATATTCAAAATGTTTGTTTGCTGTTGCCATAAATCATACAATATAAAATTTGAACCGGAAACTTGATTATATTTATGCTTCAAAGAATTACAATTCTAAATCTATTCAGGAAATCAACATAACAGAATGCCAAAAAATACAAAAAAAATTCCAAATGAAAGAAAAATGATTTTTCATTTTGTAAAATAAAACAAACAAAAAATACATGAAAATTTAACATGAATAAATATTGAAGGGAAAAAAAGAAAAAAAAGAGAAAAAAAGAAAAAAAAATAGAAATGAATACATTTGTTACCCCCTAAAAATCCCTTATTTTTTTTTAAAAAAAACGTAGTTTACGTACGGTTGATTAAAATTTTTTTGTATTTAATTTTCCGATATTTTTTTGTTATTTAGCTTTGAATTTTTCTTTTTCTCGCCCCTACCCCCGCAAAAAAAGAGTTTCTGCATGGATACAGTAATGACTTGATCAATACAAAAAAAAACAAAAAATAATTTCAAAATGAAAGAAAAATGATTTTTCATTTTGTAAAATAAAACAAACAAAAAAAAAATACATGAAACTATAAGATGAATGAATATTGAAGGGAAAAGCAGTTGTCACTCCCATAAAAAAACGAGTTTCTGCATGGATACAGTAATGAATTGATCAATTTAATAATTCAATAATGATAATAATAATAAAAGAGAATGATAAATTTAATGACTAGTTATTGAAATAATTTCAAAATATCACCACCCACTGAAAAAATATTTTTCTTTGTGTGTGTGTGTAACAGAAGAGAACAATTTTTTTTGAAAAATCCTTATTATTATTGGAATTAAATGATTGTAATTAGCGTATTAAATATTCTTAAGTCATTTATATTTTACATGGACGTTTGAAATGATTAATTATTTGTAGGAAACAAAGTATTCAGGAACTATTATCTCCGATTATACATTATTGAAATTGACAATTTTTACTATTTATAGGCATGAACTAAAAAATAGTTCAAATACCTTTTGATTCTATTTTGTTTACTACTTATAAGTAGTACATAATGATCAATGAATTTCTTTGGATTTTCATAGTTGAAATCATGAGTCAATTGAAGCTAGACTACCATGGAAAACCTGGAAATACTAGACGGCCGTTTCATCCTATTGTGGGACTCCTCAGCAGTGCACATCCATGATCCTGCCTCACGAGATTCGAATCCAGAACCTATCAGTCTTGCACGTGAACGCTTAACCTCTAGACCACTGAGCTGGTCGGCATTCAACAGTGTTAATGTCTACCTTTGACCAATCCATGAAATTGAGTGACACATCCACCACTGTCTTTAGGGAGTTACTATCTCACAACAGACGTGGTTGAGCTCCACTGGTTATTGTATCTCACTAGAACTTCAGGAAGTACCTCTTGGAGCCACTCAAGTTACTCAATAAATCCAAAGAATCAGAAGGGGTTTTGTGGAGACTTAGTATTTTCATAGTTGAAAGCATGAGTCAATTGAAGCTACACCACCAAGAAAAACCTGGGTCTCAATCTCGCTAGGCGTGATCGTGTATGTGAACTGCTGAGGAGTCCTACAATAGGACGAAATGGGTGTCCAGTGCTTCTAGGTTTTCCATAGTGGTGTAACTTCAATTGACTCATGAATTCAACTGTATAAAATTACTTAAATCTCCAAAACCCCTCTTCTAACTTGAAATGCTTTAGTTTATCTATTTGCTTAACGACATCTAGATCACTTTCAATGGCATAAAATAGTCGTTTCTAAATATGAGATTTGCTTAACTTATGAAATTTATTTTAGTTAATGAAATAACAATATAAGGATTCATAAGTGGAAGTGTTGCTTTTAAAGTTTTCGGTTAATGAAGAGTTACATACACCATTTAAAGTTAAAATAAATTTTACAGAAGTGTACGTTCCACTGGACATTTGTAAGTCATAGAACTATGAAGGAAGTCTAATGTTTCCTTAATGAACATTCTGTTTATGAACTAAATTAAATGATAAAAATAATCATTCTATTTTGATTGAGTTTGGTTCTCTAAGCTGGATGGTTTGGTTGTGGAGCTTTCATCATCCTTCTGAACGACATCATCAGCACAAACTTCAGATAAAAGTGAAGTGTTTGAATTTCTCCACATGTGATTCACAGCTTGTCCTGTACACCTCGATGTTGATTGGTTCGTATTGACCTTAAATCTGTCATTGTTTATTTCTTTGTTTTGGTTGTATCTCCTATTGGTTTGATTTTTGTTCCTATGTTTCTGCATCATTTTCTTGACTGGTTGATAAATTAGATTGATTTCAATGTGCTTGTTTATTGTTGATTGACCTGAATGCCAAGCTTCTAAAAATTCTCTGGTGTTTTTGGAATTACCTCTGTCCAAAATCTCCACATATTTCCATTCGAATGTGTATCCGTAGTTATCCACGTGTATTGATATGAGTGAAGACATGTCATGGCGTTTGACTGTTAATTGATGTTCATGCAGGCAAAGATGAAGAGGGCGTCATTCTATTCATCCTATTCAGAAGAAAATAGATCAGATTTTGTTGAAACTTGAAATAACTCTCAAGCATAGAATGAAATGAGTTGAGGAAAATAATTTTATTGTATGATATGAGTAAGAAATGCATAGACAAGGTAGATAGAGAACTTTATTATGAAAGGTATGGAAGTATGCTTTTAACCAGAAAAGAAAGAAGACAAATCTCTTTTCCCTTAAGTGTTGTATCCCAAAGTGAATAACGAATGGTAACCTTGAGAACTATTTATGGACCAATATGATATGTATATTTCCTATTGTATAATTGTTACTTAACTAAACTATTCATATTCATGTTCCTTTTATTATAAGCTTTATTTTGACCCATAGACTATTATTATACGATTTACCATTTTTGAGCTATCCCCAGTCTATCAATTACTGTTCTCCCTATTCACAGCCACATTTGGTCAAATCTTGTACAAATGTTACTTTCTATTTTATGGTTTGATGTGGTCAGTTTGTTTGGTATATAAACCCAGTATATTTGGGAATAATGATTCATATTGTAGAGGCTGTTATTGGTGTTCTGGATTTAATTGGCTGGCCTAGGCAGATAGTGGGACCGACAAGTGTTCTAGACTGGTAGCATGGGTTTTGTATGTCATTGGTCCGATCGATAAATCACTGCTCTCTGATTAGCGGGAATCAGCACATTCATATATCAAACAGGGCTCGCACGCACTCATTCGATATAACATTAAGGAGTAGAGATTTTAAAGTAGATTAGTAATATACATCCCAATTTGTTGTAAAATGAAGTTTTGGTAACATAAATTAGTTCATTAATTGGACTGATTGTACATTTCACTAGGTAAAAATAAGCTTTTTAGTAAGTTACATTTTCCAATACTTTCCAATATTCCTATAATTTTAACAGTTAAATTCACGAGTCAATCTAAGCTCTACCACTATTGAAAACCAGGAATCACTGGACAGTTCTAGAATGGGACTCTTCAGCGGTACATATCCACAATCCCTCACGCGGGAATCGAAACCAGGACCCTTGGTCTTGCGTACGAACACAACCTCTAGACCACTGAGTAGGCATCCGACGGTGTTAATGTCTAACTTCAACCAATTCACGATATTGAGCTTCCACGTTCTCAATGGTGGTCTATCTTGAAACGATTCATCAATTCAACTATTAAATCTTTATAATCTCCACAAACCTCCGTTCAGATATTTATTTATTATACATACTATATAAATGAAGCTGGTGACTACTGAAGTGAAATAGTGTCGATGTTTCATCTGGCAATCTTTTCCAAGCTCCTTCAGTAAAATAATTTGAATGCAAAGTTATTAATAAATGCACTACAACACAACCAATTAACTATGAAAGATTTTACGACGGGTAGAGAAAATTTTCACGTGACTTTTGATCATTGATGCATACTATCATTAACTGATTGAATTTGGAAATGTAAACCACTGCATTCTGATCACGCGATTTAATGAATAAGCGTTATCTGGAAGCCCTTGTAGCAACTAGCATTGCTACATGCCTAAAGGATTTATCCTTCCTTTAGAACAGATGAATTATTCTAACCTTTCCCGCCATTTTGTCATTCATATATGCTACCTTGAGCATGCAGGTATAATCGTACGTTTATATCTCTATGCGTACTTGCATCTTTCATGCTTATAGATGTTGAGTCATGTTTTAGTTAAATTGACTTGGCATGCTTACCATCTTCGACCCAGCTTCTCCGCTTTGTATTTCACATCGTCTGTCTGTATAAAAGTAGGTCATTGTCTAAACAGGATTACCCTACGTAGTATATACGAAGTCAAAGAAAAAAATGGTGTTCATGACTCATTCATAGTTCGTCCCTTTATCATTCCTAATAATGTCAATACGTTGTCACAAAAGCCTGAAGTTCTTTTATCTTCGGGGTTGTGAGTCTTAAATACTACCATGGAACGACAGTCCATTGCTTCCTAGTATTTATGTGAATGTCAATCCGTGAAACAAACCATATATTAATTAGACCAATCTCCATAGAATCCACAGTAGTTTTGCTGAATAAATGAGTATTATTTTTGAGCAGTAAAAATGTAATAATATTTTGGGGGTTCTAAATTCTCTGAGGAAGGTTGTTTAGCTATACAGCTTTCATTGTCGTTCTGGACAACAATTTCAGAGTCTACTTCATGTAGGAGTGAGCTTCCTAGTTATTTTCTATAGAATTAACTCCGCTCAAAAACCAACACTGTCACTTCATTTAGTTTCATACAGACCAAAAGTACAGCTGAAAACGAAAACAATTGTAGTAACATTTACAAAATAAATCTCAACAACTGCGGAAAATGTTACGTTGGATAAATTATGCACTCCCTTCACCTAGGCATGAATGTGCATAGATTATCAATGAGGAGACATCAATAAAATACCACTATTATTAATCTATTCAGACAACCAAGAACACAAATCCGATCGGAGAAACGTCTAAATTTCGGATTAGAGAGACACCAAGAATGCCAAATCATTTCTAGAAGTATGACTTTCAGATCAACTAGCAACTGACAAACATATCGACATTGACTCAATCTATGAACCTAAAACGAAGGGGTCAATTAATCATGTTTGACATAAAAAAAACTAAGTTAGTTTTTGGAAACAGTCAATATGAAGTTCAGACTGACCTATATTTTAGAAATCCTGAAAAATCCTCTGCTTTTTGTAGAAAAAGACAGGACATTGAGAAAAATCTTATATTTGCAGGAAGTCAACGGTCAAAGCTAAATGACTTCTAATCTTCACCTGGTAGTTTGATCCAAGTTCCAGATTTCTTTGCAAAATTTTTAAATTTATTACTGAGGAAAAGATTATCTAACTACAGCAGCGGAATTTTTCATAATATAGCTTCCTGCTTTAATCTTGGATATATTGCAGACAAGTGGTTCAGCTAGAATTTATGAAAATAGACTTTAGTTACTAATTTTAATTTAGTAGCTGATTATTTTAACAAAAATTAAATTCGTTTTGTAAAGTGAACATCTATCTAGTGCTCCCTGACTTTCCATAGTCCACCAACCGATACCAAGATCAGTTTTTGAATAATTTGTTGTTTCTTTACAAATGGGGCTGGTTTAAAAAGGACAAATTGATGATGAGATGAACAAATAAAAAAAATGAATTCAGTAATATTTTGATGGATATCCAGTTTTATTACAATGAAATTATGTTGTGATAAACTATTTCCATAATGGTAACAAAATTAGGGACTCGTCAGCTGGATGTACCTGGATGTACCGAATAGGACGAAACGCGCGTCCTGGATTCCAATGCTAGCCACTATCCATCTTTTTTCTCGGTTGAATGACGGTGGGTATGATTTTCTTAAACATTTTCTACATAAAGGGGTTTAAGCCAGAAAAGTGTCAGTAGCAATGAACAGTATAGACAAATAAGAAAAACAAGTAGTAATCATTTGTAGTTAGAATGGGGTATTTTCAACTTTCATCCAGGTTATCTAGCTCAAGACAGTTATGTATACTTAGAATCTTCTGTCTTCTCATTGAATATTATTTGCGATAATATATTATCTGTAAAAATAGTATGGTAGAGTGGTCTACTTATAACCACATAAGTAATATATGGTGGTGGTCAGACATAGAATGTATTTTGGCAGAAGATCGATGGGGAAAGAACAGAAATGAAGCGCAATCCGTATGAAAATGCATGAACAATGAAATCAGAGAAGACGGACTGATATTTGCAGAAGGAACAGTTAGGATTGAGACAATTGATTGTTATTTTGCAAATTAAGTGCTGACTGTATGGTTATCAGAATTTAGTGAAATAATCTGTAATTTGTGCCTAAATGCATTCGATTGTCTCTACTTGTGTTCTTGTTCACTACAGTAGGAAAACATTTCAGCGTAGGTGGTTTCTTTTGTTGACGTTATGTTCCATGGGTTTAGAGATTTTATTGCAAAGCTTTAAACATGTCTAAAGACTTTACATCAACTTCTCTCGATATTACCGGAGTAAAGGTACTTTTTGAGTAAACTTCTGTTAACAGTTTCTTATATGATGTCCGTCTAAATACTATTTAGGAACAATTTATTTCTACCTATGCCTCTACTGACTATTTCTCCGGTGGAATAAAAGACGAGTTTTACATGAAGCTTTCTGAACTCATTCAGAAAGTCGGGCACTCAGATATAATGATCTTAACAGAGAATTTTAAGTCTCAAGTTAATAGGATAAGTCATGCTCAAAACCTCTTAGGTGAGTCTTTTGGTTTTTAATCTCAATGAATATCTCCTAGAATCATGATCGCATATCCGCCTATTCTAAACAAACGTAAGTTTTAATCAGAAAGGGTTTTGTGGAGATTTCAGTATTTTTCAAAGTTGAAATCATAAGTCAATTGAACCTAGACCACCATGGAAAACCTGGAAGCACTGGACGGCCGTTTCGTCCTATTATGGGACTCCTCAGCAAGGAGTTAATCTAAAGCTAGAAAGTGCATCATGACTTGTTGAATGAACTACCGAGGTCTTTTAGAAAAACGACCTAGTTTTAGCAGTTGTGTCGACTAAAACAATAGAAGACAATGGTTTGTTTAGGCACAGAGTATTAGCCAAAGATGGTAATTCAGTTGGTGAAATTTTAAGTTTCGGCAACTGAGAAGGTTGGGGCATATATTATGTATACCTAACTACCACGTACTACTACAGGTGATGTTTGCTGACATGTAAGTAGGTTTGAGAAAAATAGGGGTGCCCAGACCAAATCGTGGCACTTGTTCACAAAATTACTGACTGGTGAGTCTGAGACATATTTGTTGGTAGAGGCTACTTGGTCGCTATTCGGGTGATAACCGTGACCAATGGTTAGAGATTTTGAGTGAGATGGCTCAGAATCATTTACAATGACGTAGACACACTCACTCTTTATCTTCCTCTCGATTTTCGATTCCATTATTCTTTCATACATACTTTTCCACTCTGTTTTCTTGAACTAGATTCTCAATATTTAATCCTTCTTATTGTCATTACTATCACACCATCTCGACCTTTTTCCTATTCATATTATTAATTTCAGCTCGACACCTTACTGTGGTATGACAATTTGAGATAACTCATATTTGTACCTGGTTCTACGTTGATTATGACTGTCTGACAGAATAATGAATAGTAGGTGTAAACTTACCGGGAAAATTAAGTGTCTTATCACAATATATGATTGAAAACAAAACACCAAGTACTTACTTTACTACTAACATACTGTAGATCCTTCCTAAATAATCCAGTTTACCAAAAGAATTTTTTCAATCTCAGTGTATTACTAAAATAGAGATTAATAAAGTAACACATAAACCTTTAATTTGTATAAGGTTGTAGAGATTGTTAGGTTTTGATTGATAGCGTGAATCGTTCAATGTTAGATCACTATTGAAAAATTAGAACCTTATGTGGGGGATCGTAGGTGCACAATATTGAGGAGTCGATCCCGTGTCATCCAGCTTCACAGTCAGAGACGTCACTAATGAGCTATCCGGGCCGCGATCGAATTCCTGTCAGGTCCATGGTTTCCTATTGACTGCCTCCGACCACCAACTTATCTCAAAATAGTGCACGCAACTTGGTCGATAGGATTCGATTTGCACTAAGAAGGACATGACACACATAACATTGATCACCACCTAGTGATTATTCAATTGTAAACACATCTCAGTCCTACAGAATGTCAGTCGTGATCCGGATCTATCAGTGGTAACATCTCCGACTGTGAAGCTGGGTGACACGAAATAGAATACTACAGGGAACATCATTTCCTTCAAGATTGCAGGTACATCTTGCTAACGAGTGCCAAGTAACACAAAACATAAGTTTAGGGTTTCTTGTTGACTACCTCCAGCTACCATCTTATCTCAACATAGTGCACGCAATATCGAGTCACCTAGACTAGTAGATACATTTTAACTTGGTCAATAGGATTCGATCTGCACTAAGAACGACTTGATATACATGACATTGATCACCACCCAGTGATCAATCAATTGTGATTACTAAGGAGTCCTATACTAAGGATGAAACAGCCATCTGATGGTTCCAAGTTCTCCAGAGTTATCTAGATTAGATCGACTCATTAATTCAACTATGAAAACATAAATATTATTTCTTGTTTAATGATCTATTCTATAAACTTTGTTTAAAAATATTCAAATCTTATTTTGTAACCTTAACTTAGTAAAGATTGATTTGACAAACAATAAATGTTTAAAACTTACTCTATCTCTTTTCATTCTATTGTTGTGATGGTTTTGGTTTTTTCTTTTCTAACTGTCTATTATCATTGTTTATTATCATCTGGATTGATTAACTATAGTAGTTTTGTTTTACTATTATATATATCCATCATATATATATGTCATTTATAAAGAGAAACTAGTCACAATTTAAAAGTTATTTTGATGATAAGTAGAAAGAATGATGAAAAAAGTGGTACATTCATGATTGATAGGTCTTGGGTTCGAATTCTGCGGGCAGGATTGTGTATGAGTACTCCTGAGGAGTGCCATACAAGGGCGAAACGGTTGTTCACTACTTCCAGGTTTCCTATGGTGGTCTAGCTTTAATTGATTTGTGAATTCAATTATTAAATTACTTATTTAATTAATTACGTCTTTTATTCCCAATGGAGCATAGGCCGCCGACCAGCATTCTCCAACCCATTCTGTCCTGAGCCTTCCTTTCTACTTCTATCTAATTGTTGTTCATTCTTCTCATGTCTGTCTCCATTTCTCGGAGTAATGTGTTCTTTGGTCTTCCTCTTCTCCTTTGGCCTTCAGGATTCCATGTGAGGGCTTGTCTTGTGACCCAGTTGGCTGCTTTCCTTAATGTGTTTTCTTATCCATTTCCAGCTCTTCTTCCTGATTTCTTCCTCCACTGGAATCTGGTTTGTTCTCTCCCACAGTAGCTTGTTGCTGCTGATAGTATCTGGTCAATGGATCCGAAGTATTTTGCATAGACAACTGTTAATAAACACCCGTATCTTCCGGATGATTGCTTTCGTAGTTCTCCAGGTTTCCGCCCCATACAGTAGAACTGTCTTCACATTTGTATTGAAAATTCTGACTTTGGTGTTGGTTGACAGACAGTTGTTTTGAGTTGAAGATGTTCTTCGTTTGTAAATATGCTGCTCTTGGTTTGCCGATCCGCGCCACCACATCTCTATCAGATCCACCGCGTTCATCAATGATGCTCCCCAGATATGTAAAGATTTTCACGTCCTCCTTAGCTTCTTTGTCAAGTGTAATTCGATCGATTGGTTGATTGGTTCTTGTTAACCTTAAATCAACATCGAGGTGCGCAGGACAAGTTGTGAATCACATGTGAAGAAATTTAAACACTTCACTTCTACCCGAAGTTTGTGCTGATGATATCGTTCAGAAGGACGATGAAAGCTCCACGACCAAACCATCCAGCTCAGAGAACAAAACTCCATAAAAATGTTGACATACATTCGATTGTTCCCCACTTGCGTGTTCTCGTTCACTACATAGGTACTTTGATAGATATAGATCAAACAATTAGTAACATGCATAAAATGAGGATAAATAGACGGATAAATGTTTGTGTTATTTCGTTGACCAAGTTGATTTTTTTGATTGTATATTCAGACAAATCAACTGATAGGAACGAATAAAGGTCATTATTATTGTCCACATAATAAGAAATGAACTAATTGAGGGGGGGGTAAAATATAAAATAGAGTTCAGGTTTACTTATTAATTATTAGTTGCTATGACACAGAAAAATTGTATTCCATCTCTGCTATTAATACTGTCTAGATTTGTTCATATATTTAAAGGTTCACCTTTTAATTTCTGTTTTCTTTTATGAAACAAAATCTATTCAGAAGAGATACTTTGAACATTAGCATTACCGAATCAGTAGCATGAGTATGGGTTTGTGAAGATTGTTAAATGTTTGATTAAGATCATGAATTAATTAATGTTAGACTACCATTAGAAACCTGAAAACATTAGACAGAGGTGTCGTCCTAGTGTTGGACTCCTCAGCAGTATATATCCGTATGCCAGATTGTGATTGCACACTATTAAAGAGTCACATACTAGGAAGAAACGGCTGTCCAATTCTTCCAGGTTTTCAGTAGTAGTTTAACATCAATCAACTCATAATCTCAATCAAAATGGTAGTAATTTTAATAGTTGAGATCATGAATTGATTGAAGCTAGACTACCATGGAAAACCTGGAAGTACTGAACGACCGTTTCGTTATTTTGTGAGACTCATCATCAGTGAGCATCCACGATCTCGTCTCACGAGATTTCAACCCGGAACCTATCGGTTTCACGCGCGAGTGCTTAAACACTAGACCACTGAGCTGGCTGGCATCCAATGGTGTTAATGTCTAACTTCAATCAATCCACGAAATTGAGCGACACATCCACCAATGTCTTCACTGAGTTACTATCTCACAACAGACCTGGTTGAACTCCATTGGTCACTGTTTCTCACTAGAACTCCAGAAAATACCTCATAGAGTCAGTCATCAATGAGCATATGTTGATTATTATTGATTCATGAACTCAACTATCAAAATTACTATAATATCCACAAAACCCTTTCAGAAAATAATAGTAGTTCAATGATTCAATGTTTTTTTAACATCAATAATTTGATGGTTACATATAATCAATAAATTTATTGATTTGTCAGTTATTTAGAAAATTTAAACTATTCTAATTGTTAATCAATAATAATTAAAATCAATAATCAGAGAGAGATAAATTGTAATTTTATTAGTTGAGATTATGAGTCATATGAAGCTAGACCATCATGGAAAACCTGGAAGTACTGGACGACCATTTCATCCTCTTGTGAGACTCCTCAGCAGTGAGTATTCACGATCCCACCACACAAGATTCGAACCCAGAATTTATCGGTTTTGTGCACGAACGCTTAACTTCTAAACTACAAAAACCCATTTTGATATTAAAACAATTATTGTAGAGTGGAAACGCGATTATATTGGTCAGTACAATTTGTATTTTCATTTGTATAATATTAACTATTATTGATTAGTATTGTTAATATTATTATTGTTATTATTAAGTGGAATTGAATTTTGTAGGATTACCTACAAACTGTTTTCTTAAATTATTTTTTTTGTATTAGTTGAATTCATGAGTCGATGTAAACTAAAGCACAATTGGAAACCTGAAACCATTGAACGAACGTTTCGTCCTTATATGAGACTCCAAAACAGTGCGTGTCCAACAACCCCGCACGCGGGATCCAAACCCAGAACCTTCGATCTCGCGCGCGAAAATTCAACTCTTAGGCCATTGAGCCGGCATCTAATGGTGTTAATGTCTAACTTGTTACGTCTGGCCGATCGAACGCCATATTCGCTTCCCTAAGCTAGTTCCGTAACCCCCGAGCTAGAACTACTCAGCGCGACTGGAAGACCAGAGAAAAGGCACAAATTGTGAGGGAAGCACTTTACTACAGAGTTCAATCTTGTTACAGAAAATCATAGGTATTTATAGATGTTAGCCAGTCCATTAACGACATATTATGATACCGACCAATAGTATCACGCCACGTTGGAACTCTAGAATGTTCCATCGTATTCTGATTGGCTGGGGCTCTTTATGAGCCTCTGGAGGCTCTGTTAGAGTTCTCCGGAAGCCGACTCAACAAACTTCCATCGATTCATGAATGACTGCCCAACCATTCATCCATGGTCTGAAGTAGATAATTGTCTCAACTCGACGCGGAGCGCTTGCGCGCGAGACTGACAAGTCCTGGGTTCAAATCTAGTGAGTCGGGATCGCGGATGTGTACCGCTGAGGAGTCCCACAATGGGAAGAAACGGCCATCTAGTAATTCCAGGTTTTCCGTGGCAGTCTAGCTTTATTTGACTCACGATTTCAACCATAAAATTACTGAAATCTCCACAAAACCCTCTTCTAATAATGATCATACGCTCACTAGTGACTAACTATATGAGGTATTTCCTGGAGTTCTAGTGAGAAGCAGTGACCAGTGGAGTTCAATTAGGTCTGTCGTGACATAGTAACTCATTGAACACAATGGTGGATAGTTACTTAATTTCGTGGATTGGTTGAAGTTAGACATTGACAGCATTGGATGCCGGCCAGCTCAGTGGTCTAGTGTTTAAGCGCTCGCGCGCGAAACTGATAGGTTCCGGGTTTGAATTTCGTGAGGCGGAATCATGGATGCTCACTGCTGATGAGTCTCACAAAAGAACGAAACGGTCATTCAGTATTTCCAGGTTTTCCATAGTAGTTTAGCTTCAATCAATTCATGATCTTCACTATTAAAATTACTATAAATTATTAGTTCATCTTACGAAAGTATTCTTTATCAATCTGTTTATAATGTACTTGAGACTAGTATTTGTCATATTGTTGAAATACATAATTTATTATAATAGTAATCTTGTATTGTATACATGATGATTATATAATCGAGGGTAAATATGTCATGAATGTATTGTTATACATTAGACATAAATCATTAAGTTAACTTTATAGGTTATTCTATGATGATTTTTCTTTCTTTTCTTGTTTTTCTTTTTTTCATGTTTAGTTAAATAAAAAGTAAACTTGTTTTGTCTTGTAAAAAAAAACAAAAAAACATTTTTTTTGTGTGTGTGTGTATTGTTAAAGAAGAAAAAAAGTAGTTGAATACTTTTTAAGTATAAACACTTAAGTATTACACTTAAGTGAGTGAATTACATAGTTACATAATAGTATGCACTCAGAAAAAGATAGATAGATCATTAAAAGTGTAGTATTGTTTGTTAGATTTCATTGATTATGTATATCTCGTATAGAGTATGTAATGAACTAAGCCTAAGCTGAGAAACAGTGAATATATAGTTGAAACAATGAGTCATTTAAAGCTAGACAACCATGGAAAACCTGGAAGCACTAAACGGCCGTTTCGTCCTATTGTGGGACTCTTCCTTTGGCAGTACGCATCCACGATCCATCCTCACGAGATTCGAACCCAGAACGTATCAGTTTTGCGCGCGAGCGCTTAACTTGTAGAAGAGTTCCATAATAGGACGAAACAGCCGTTCAGTGCTTCCAGGTTTCCCATGGTGGTCTAGCTTCAATTGACTCATGATTTCAAATATATGAAATTACTATAACCTCTAAAAAACCTCCTTCTAAACAGTGAATAACCAATCCTGTTAAACAACTAAACTGAGAGCTTCCTTAGTATTAAGCAATACATCATTCTAATAATCAATGAAACGCTGCTCAACTACGTGAACACAAATGACAAATCTATCCCTAGCCTACAGGTTGTTAATGTTGTTAGGTAAAAATGAAAAACCGACCTTCGTCATTTCGGTCGTTGTGAATCTCACATATATATATATATATATATATATATAACGCCTGTTACCCCTCGTGGAGGAGCATAGGCCGCCCACCAACATTCTCCATTCAATCCTGTCCTGGGCAATCTTTTCCAGTTCTTTCCAGTTGTTATTCATCCTTTTCATATCTGTTTCTATTTCCCAGCGTAACGTGTTATTTGGTCTTCCTTTTTTCCGCTTCCCTTCAGGATTCTAAGTTAGGGCTTGCCGCGTAATGAAGTTTAATGATTTCCTTTATGTATGTACGATTCAAAAATGAACAATATTTGAGCGAACAATTGTTTTCAATAATTTCATCATCAGGCTCTACTGTTATAAGTCCATAATTATAATATTTTATAAAGTCCAAAATGAGACATGCATTAATTAGTTTGACAATGTTATATGTTAAAAATGGTGAACGTTTGCATTTGTTACGACATATATACTTCAAAATTGTGTATGCACGATTCACTTCCAACATCTTTTCGTAGTTTCCTCTTCAGCTGGAAGTTGGTTTGTCCTCGCCCACAGAAAGCTGTTGCTGATGGTATCCCGCCAGTAAATGTTGAGTATTTCGCTTAGACAACTATCTATAAATATTTGTACCTTGTTGACGATGGTTGTAGTAGTTCTCCACATTTCAGCTCCATACAGTAGGACTATCTTGACGTTCATATCGAAGATTCTCACTTTGAAATTAGTTGACAGTTGTTTTGAGTTCCATATGATTTTCGATTGTAAAAATGCTGTCCTTGCTTTGCCAATCCTCACCTTTACATCTGCATCAGATCCTCCTTGTTCATTGATGATGCTATATATATATATATATATATATATATATATATATATATCCGTCAGTCAATCACAACGTAGAACTTCGTACGTACGTACATCAGTTCGAGTTGCCATAACACATTAGCACAGAGATGTAGTTGTCGATTCAAATCTCGTAGTGGTAGAAGTAGTAAGAATATAAGCAGAAATCCGAAAGATTAGGGTTTAAAGTTGTTATTGAAGGAGTATAATACAGTGAAATAAACTTGAAAAGAGAAAAAAGATAAGGACATGAAGAATTCAGAAGATATATATATATATATATATATATATATATATGGACAGTTTGATAGATGGATGGATAGATATAGATATAGATGATAGATGGATAGATATAGACAGACAGCTAGATAGGTAGATATAGATAAGTAGATATGGATATAGATATGGATTGATAGATAGAGATAGATAGAGAGATAGATATAGATAGATAGATAGAGAAAGATAGAGAGATAGATAGAGATAGATAGATAGATGGATAGATCGTTAATCGTGTAGTATTATTTATTGGATGTAATCAGTTCTATATAAATATTAACCATAATCACCCATTTCATATAACACTATTTAATATATTTTATTATTATCTTTATGATAGTAAAAAGAAAAATTTAAAAAAAAAACAATGAATTGGTTTTGCTTTCTTTTTTTCTTTCTCTCTTTTTTTTGGTAATTTCGATTTGTTATCTTTATGTTTACATTCAAGAAACAAACAAACAAAAAAATGTTGTTTTTTTTGTTTTACATCACGTCATTGATAAACACACTCACACACACACAAACATACATATATATATATATATATATATACATGTATACATAAGATGAATGTATCCAAGAATACTGGAATTTGATTACTACATTCCTTCCGATTTAATATTCTATTCTATGATAAAAATTGATTTAGTTACTACTATATCATCTCTCTCTATATATTTTTTTCGTTTCTCTTAGTTACTATCATCACCGCCATATTCATAATTGTAATCATTTATCAAAAACCAAATATAGATGTCATATATATAGATGGATAGATGGATAGATGCATAGATTCATGTATTTATGTAAGTGAAATGAGATGAACCAATGTCTGGATATATATATATATATATAACCATAATAGTAACTATATGTATACACTACGATGAACATGTATCATTCATTCATTCATTAATAAATGTACTTGTCTAATTCTCATTTTAAAAAAACAACACAAAAGATTCATTTGATCCATATTTAACATTGATAGTCATTGAAACTATTCAATTTTTTTTTAAATTTTTTGTTTGTTTGTTTCCAAGTTGAATACAAAAAAAATAGTTAAACAAAATTTTTTTTCAAAAAAAATTAAGGAAGAACTTTTATTGTTGCCATCGTCGTCGTTGTTATTGTTGTTGTTGTTGTTGTCGTCGTCGACGTCGTTGTCATCATCGTTGTTGATTCAATAAATTAAAAGAAAATTATTTTATTATTTCATAAAGATGGATTCAAGTCCTGATGGTAAGTTAATTTTCTTTTTTTTTTCTTTAATTATAAAAAAAAGTAAACAACAATTAGTCCCTTTTGATAAATTTCGATAGGATAATAAAAACTATGAATAAATATTGATA
This sequence comes from Schistosoma mansoni, assembly GCF_000237925.1. Classification (NCBI taxonomy): domain Eukaryota; kingdom Metazoa; phylum Platyhelminthes; class Trematoda; order Strigeidida; family Schistosomatidae; genus Schistosoma; species Schistosoma mansoni. The sequence continues at coordinate 4,050,541 of NC_031500.1, forward strand.
TTGTCTTGTTGAAGACTGATAAAGGATCAGGTATGGTTATCATGAAACAAATGTGAATATATATAAGAGTAAGATGTTATCCATCTTCAGTGATAAAAGTAAATTCATGCCTGATATTGAATTTGGAGGTATTAACAAAAACGAGGGGGGGGGAAAGAGTAATTTCAAATTTGAAAACATTTGTTACATATGAATATTTTTATATATAGTTAAGATCATGAGTTAATTGAAGCTAGATCACCATGGAATACCTGGAAGCACTGGACGGCCATTTCGTCCTATCATAATACTCCTCAGCAGTGGTCTATCGGTTAAGTGCTCGCGCGAGAGACTTATAGGTCTTGGGTTCTCTCTCGCGAGACGGGATCGTGGATGAGCACTGCTGAGGAATCCCACGATAGGACGAAACGGTCGTTCAGTGCTTTCAGGTTTTCCATGGTTGTCTAGCTTCAATTGACTCATGATTTCAACTATATATAAAAATTACTAAAAATCTCCACAAACAACCCCACATATGAATATTAATGATAAAGAGCAATTTAATTTCTTAAAACCTATGAGTTCTAAGTATCCTCATTTATATCAACTACCTTAAAATTCATAAATCAAAACTATTCTTTTACACCCAATTTTATCAATATACGAATCACCTACATATAACCTAAGTTAATAGCTAACAAAATTGTTGGATCCTATTTTGAAGACGTTTATTCTAGTTGACCTTTGTACGTAACAAGTATATTATTTGTGATTAGATTGTTCGAAACGTATTACGCCAATATCTCATTACATAGTTCTGATAATCTTCGACTTCTTATAACATTATCAAAATATAAAAAAACATTTATTATTATGAAATTACCAGAAGGGGGTTTTGTGGAGATTTTAATAATTTTATATAGTTGAAATCATAAATCAATTGAAACTAGACCATCATGGAAAACCTAGGAACACTGGACGGCCATTTCGTCCTATTGTGGGACTACTCAGCAGTGCATATCCACGATCTTGCCTCACGAGATTCGAACCCAGGACCTACCAGTCTCGCACCAGAGCACTTAACCGATAGACCACTGAGCCGACTGGCATTTAATGGTGTTAATGTCTAACTTCAACCAATCCATGAAATTGGGCAAGCATTCACCAATATCTTCAATGAGTTAATATCTCACAACAGACCTGGTTGAACTCCACTGGTTACTGCTTCTCACTAGAACTCCAGGAAATACCTCATGGAGCCAGTCACTAGTCCTGGGTTTGAATCTAGATTATCATTGAAAATCTGAAAGTATTTGGATGATTATTTTATTGTAGTGTAAGGCTCTTCAACAATGTACATCCATCATCCCATATATGAGATTAGAACTTAAAACCTTTGGTCTCATATGTAAACGCTTGACCTATAGAATTTTTCATTGAAAAAAAGAAAAAAAAACATCAATTTGATTATCTATATCATATTAGTAACTAAGTGAATAACGTGATGTCGTCTGAAGCGAACAGTTCTGGGTTCGAGTTCCAGAATGAACACCAATTCTGAGATGTAGGTACATTCAACTGACGAGTCCCAAAATAAGACGAAACGCACATCGTGGATTCCACTGTTAGTCTTTATCTATCTTTACTTTTAAAGCTTGTGACCTAAGGCAATCCTGTAAGATATATATCCTTATTATAAAGTTATTTTTCAAATAGATTAACATAAAAATGAAATATCAGTTTTTATTTTTATTTTTATGATATAATGACCTATTTTTTCGATAATCTTACATCATTTTGAATGTAACAGTACTATTTTATCAAGATATTTGAATGTAACATTTTTCAATATTGAAAAACCATGGTAACTAACCGTTGTTTTTATTTAAAAGAATGAATGATTTATAGAACACATGATATATAGAGTATAGATTACTTTATAAATGATTACATAATCATTTGAATATATAAAAGTTTTTTTATTATGCTACTAAATCTATAGTTCATTGTGGAGGGGTGGTATAAAATAAAAAATAATATTCGTATCAAACTTTAGTGTAATTATACTATTATTACAACTTATTCATGGGGGAGAAAAAAAAAGCACAAAACATAATAGATAATACACTGATAGATCCTGGGTTCCAATCTCGTGAGACGGGATTGTGGATTCACACTGCTGAGGAGTCCCATAATAAGACGAGACGGCCGTCTAATGCTTCCAGGTTTTCCATGATAGTCTGGCTTCAATTGATTCATGATTTCAACTATTAAGATTACTATAATATCCACATAACCTCTTTTAATAACACTTGATATTGTTTACTTGAATCTTCATATTGATGTTTAGGACTACAATTCATCAGTCTCTCATGATTGGTATATGTGCATACTGTACGGATTGCATCGATATAGGCTGAAGTCACAAGCTTTATAAGCAAAGATGGATAATGGCTAGCAGTGGAATTCAGGATGAATGTTTCGTCCCATTTTAGGCACATAAGCCGGATATACCTGCATCTCAAAGTTGATGTTCACTCTAGGACTCGAACCCAGTACGTTTCTATTCAAACGCCTTGGCATTATCCACCCAGTTACTGAGTACTGATAGTCACTTGTTTGGAGGCAATGTGGTGAAGCTTTAAATTCAGTAGGTGCTGCTTACTTAAATCTTCCTATTGATGTTTAGGATTGCATTTGATCAATATCTTATTAGCACATATGCATAGGGTGATAACTGCCTCGATATTTCCTTAAGTCATAAATATTATAAACAAAGACAGATAATGGCTAGAAGAGGGATATAGGTACATCCAGCTGACGAGTTTCAAATAAAACGAAATGTGTGTCATCGGTTCACTGTTAATTATCATCGTGAATGTGCACTGCTAAGGGGTCCCATAATAGGACGAAACAGCTATCCAGTGCTTCAAGGTTTTCCATGGTGGTTTCGCTTCAATTGACTCATGATCTCAATTATTGAAATTACTATGATATCCACAAAACCCCTTCTGATATTAAAATCATGGAAAATTTACAAACTTTTAAATGATCAGTATGGGGTTGTAGAGATTGTTAAGTTTTTCGTTGAGTTCATGAATTAATTGATATTAGGCCACCATTGAAAACCTAGAAGCATTGGATGACTGTTTCGTCCTAGTATGAAACAACTCAACAATGAACATTCACGATCGCTCACGTGGGATTAGGACCTAGAACCTATCATTCTCGCGCTTAAACGCTTAACCCTCAGACAACTGAGCCAGAATCCAAAGGTGTTAATGTCTAACCTTAACCAATCCATAAAATTGCACAACCATCTTCTATCGTCTGAAGTCCTGGGTTTCAATACCGCGTGTGGGATCATGGATGTGCGCTGTTGAGGAGTCCCATACTAGAACGAAATGGCTGTCCAATCCTTTCAGGTTTCCATTGGCGGTCTAACATCAATCGATTCATAATGTCAATCGAAAACATTTAAATTACATTGAACTTTACTTATATATTATATACATAAGTGTGATTCATATTTCTTTAATGAAATAGAAAATTTTTGAAATATGATCAATTTTATTTTACATATAACAAATGATTTCGATAGTTCAATTCTCTAATGAGATTATTGCAGTGTGTGTTTTTTTAGTTCGCTGAACATGTACTACTTTTATCTGACATTTTAATATTAAGTAGTAAACTAAAACAGAATATGAATTACTTCATTTTTCAAGAGATATAATTACTTATTGTACCTTGTATACCTTGGTCAAATACTGGTTTATCTGTTCCATACTATGTATGTAAATCATTATATAGTGATAAGTTTCAAATCTATATTGATTATATATGTAGTTGAGATCATGAAACAATTGAAGCTAAACAATCATGGAAAACCTGGAAGAACTGAACGG
>NC_031500.1:4054627-4076793 GCF_000237925.1 Schistosoma mansoni
CAACGCTTGACCATCAACATATACTACTTATGTGGATATAAGCAACCCACACCATAATAACCTTTAGAATATAACCATTCAGATAAACGAAAATCGTATACTGACAAATGATGTAATATGAAATGATTGAAGAAATTTATAGATCTGTTTGATAATTTTGATGGTATAGTATTCTGTAGTAGTAGTAGTAATAGTAGCAGTAGTAGTCGTAGTAATAGTCGTAGTAGTAGTGTAGTGAACAGAACACGACTGGGGACAATCGAATGTACTTAAGCAAAAATTACAGACTATCTCAGTAAATTCTGAAAACCATACAATGGACATTTAATTTGCAAATTAACAACCAACAGTCTCAATCTTCACTGTTTCTTCTTTAATTCCATTGTTCGTGCATTTTCCTACCGATTGCGCTTTTTTTCAGTTTTTTCCTCATCGGTCTTCTGCCAAAATACATTCTATGTCTGACCAACACCATATACTACTTATATGGATATAAGTAGACCACACCACAGTAGTAGTAATAGTAGTAGTAGTTATAGTAGCAGTAGTAGTATTCTGTGAGCTGAATAGTTTAATCTGAATGCTTTTATCGCTTTTGGAACAGTGTCATCTTTAATTATCCAGCAAGTGTTAAATTAGTTCATTTTGGTTATCTTGTTTGTGATGATTTGAGATAACAGATTTAGATGTGTATTTGCGCTCCTTTTAACCATTTTGTTCAACTGACTTCTGACCATGTAAGTGTTTGAACTTTCCTGTATGGGTTAAGTATTTATATCTTTATCAATCTGTCACATAATTACATAAAGTGAATGACTTTACTTACTACTATCGAAAACTAAGTAGGATGCTTTAATAGTGAAAATATTGTTTGAGAAAATAGAGCATAACTATGTTGTCAATTCCGTTATACTTATTTTATATGCTATTTCTAAATCACTACCTTAAGAGGGGTTTCAGAATAGATTTGTATTATGATTCCTAGTGATTCCCTGAAGGGTATATTTGATTTCAGTAGGACGACAGATTTGTGGAAACAATTTAGTCTGAAGATAGTTTGCCGAGCGGGGGAATGGGGAGCTATTGAAGATTTAAATCAACTTAATGGTCTAAATGATAACACCTCGTTCTCGACATAAGAAGATTTAATACTTAACTCTAAATGAAGTGGTGAGTGTTCACTGACGAATAATCTTAAACTAGGACGAAGCAACCATCTAGTACACTGCGGTTTCCAAAAATTTGTGTGATATATGACACCGGTTATCAATTGTTTTTTGCCTCATTCCTCAAAAACAGTCAGAAAGGGGTTTTGTGGAGATTTCAGTATTTTCATATTTAAAATCATTAGTCAATCGAAGTTAGACCACCATGGAAAACCTGGAAGCAGTGGTCTATCGGTTAAGTGCTCTGGCGCGAGACTGGTAGGTCCTGGGTTCGAATCTCGCGAGTGCGGTATCATGGATGCGCACTGTCGAGGAGCTCCACACTAGGACGAAAACGGCCGTCCAGTGCTTTCAGGTTTTCCATGGTGATCTAGCTTCAATTGACTCATGATCTCAACTATGAAAACAGTCTTTCATTGAATGTGAAGCAATGGATGATTAGTTTACAACGTAAAATCTTCCATCATCATCAACATTCCCAGAATATTTTGAGCTTATTGCAACTAATATAACATATGATAAGTTACCATTTTCTTGTTATTAGCTAGCTCACACTTTTTATTTCCTTCCTACCTCAGTAAAACAAGTTTCCATTTCCTCATTTTTAGTAAATGTATATTTGGTTGTATTAATCAGGAACATAATGTGGATAATAATTCTGTAGGAAGGTTTATTCATGTTATGATTGTACTGTTCTTCAGTTAGTATTATAACTAGTTCTATTCTCCACAACATTCTGTTATTAGAATGTAGGTTTTGACGTATATATGGCATATTGAATGACTGGAATCCCTCATTAGATATTGGTAATAAACTGATTTTCATTTAAAGTTTAAGTAGTATTTAGTTATGATTCATTTTTGTTATACTCAAAGCTAATTAAAGGGTAAACTACATCTTGCTAGGTGGTAGAACACTTAATGAGTATATATGTTTCTAATGAGTTAAAAGGTTGATAGAGATCTAACTTAGAATTTTTATTTTTCCTATAAACATATGAAGTGTCTTGAGGTAAAATTATTCATCTAAGTCTCTACCTGCCCCCAAAATGCCCTGGTACGGCTGAGAGTGGGGACAGTCCGCTCTCCCTCTCAAAATGCTCTCACATGGCCACGCGTATATAGCGTCTGCCAAAGAAGTCCTACTCACTGCCTTCTCACACCAGAAGTGTTGTTTACAAAGTTGAGAGGACGAAAAGTGAATGTCCGGCGCTTTAACCGGGTTGGTGGACACGGAAAGTCCACCTAGGGGAGTTGGAAAACCCTAATTTCAAACCAATGGTGCACATGGGCTCCAGTATCCTGATGGAACGAATGGCGTATGAACCAGTTGTTGGCCACCGGCTACCATGGGACTACATCTCCTTACGATGCCCCACTACCTTGTGGATCAGACCTTTATGTTGAAGGCTTCGGATGTGGCACTTTAAGAAAACTACCTGCTTCGGTTTGAGCACCTGAGCAATATCACATCCCTCACACAAATCAAATGAGATTTGTGCGGCTCATATGTATCTGGTGCTTCCTTGTACCAATATTTATGTGTATAAATAAATAATAAATAATAAGTCTCTACCTAATCAACTTGGATGCACACTATTTTCAACCCAATTCAAATACGTTGTACTACATCAGTCTTATACACATCTACAAATATTGGTTGATTTATAGACTGGAAAAAATGTCTGAAGGGGAACTAAAGTTTGTTTATATTTTATTACAAATGCTATTAGATCAAGAAATGTGACGTAAAATGTTTTAGATATTTTGTTGAAAAACTCCTAAAACTTATGTAGTTCACTTGTCATCAAATTTGATGGTGCTTCTATGGTGTGCGCTACTGATGTCGATAGATATAAGTAGTATGTATCATCAATCGAAAGTGAAATATCTGGTGGTAGAAGGTTAAGAAGATCAAAGAAAAGAGAACGAGAACAGAGTGATTGAAGTGGAAACGAAGGGACAATCAAGTCTGAGACAATTGATTGACATTTTGCAAATGGAGGGTTTACCGTATGGTTCTCAGATTCTACTAAGACACTGTAGGTTTGCATTCAAATTCATTTGGTTGTCCCCGCTGATGTTCTCATTCACTACAATACAACACTCAAGCTGAGATCATAAAAAATCTATCTAATTAAATGTCAAATACATACATATTATCTTCTTCGAGATAATTTCCGGTTCTGACAGTATGTTTAGTCATGATTTTCCGCCTATTTTTCTTCATTTCATATTTATCATGTTCGTATTGTCTCAGTGCTCGCCCACCATGAGTTTAAGCCAGATGAGTTTATTGATTTAAATTAACGATAGAATTATATCTTTAATCAGTTCGTAACTGAATAAAGAAAAGGTATTAAGATCAGTTTGAATCAAGTTCATGGATGTTTACATATACTTTAATTTATATCCATAATTAACATGCTTAATATCTAAGTTTGAGCATTTCTATAATAAATTACATATTATGAACCTCTTAAATGTAATATGAGAGGAATCATCTAGAAACTGCTTGAATTACATATTTGATCAGATCCAAAGTTAGTCATACTGTAAATGATTCAAAGACAACATCTTTAAGTTTCTTAATGTAAGATATTAATGGGAAGTTAGAAAGACTCTTGATTATACTTGTGAATAATTTCCAATAAATGCAGTTATTATCAGCTGTATGCTGGCTCAGTGGTCTAGAGGTTAAGCACTCGCTCGCGAGACTGATAGGTCCTAGGTTCGAATCTCGCGAGGCGGTATCGTGGATTCACACAGCTGAGGAGTCCCACAATAGGACGAAACGGCCGTCTAGTGTTTTCATGGTGGTCTAGCTCCAATGGACTCATGAATTCGAATATAAAAAATGCAGTTATTATTTATAATTAACCAGATCAAGTAACATGATTTAAAATCTCTTCAATAGGTCAAATATTTACTACCTTAGAAACAAATCATAGGAAAATCTTATTATTAAGGTTACTTTCAGACATCTGAGAGGAAACACGGAATACAATGGACATCTCAGAATCAATCAGAAGATTTGGACTTCGCAGATGACCTAGCACTCCTATCTCATACACACGAACAAATGCAGATGAAGACAACAAATGTAGCAGTAGCCTCTGCATCAATAGGTCTCAACATACACAAAGGAAAAAGCAAGATTCTCAAATACAACACGGAGAACGTCAAGCTAATCACACTTGATGGCAAAATTCTGGAAGAGGTGGAAACATTCACGTACCTGGGAAGCATCATTGATAAACAAGGAGGATCGGATGCAGATGTAAAGGTGAGGATTGGTAAGGCAAGGGCAGCATTTCTACAATTGAAGAACAAATGGAACTCAAAACAACATTAAACTAACTTCAAAGTGAAAATCTTCGATACGAACGTCAAGATAGTCCTACTGTATGGAGCTGAAACGTGGAGAACTACTACATCCATCGTCAAGAACGTACAAGTATTTATAAACAGTTGTTTACGCAAAATACTCAATATCCGTTGGTTGAATACCATCAACAACAGCCTACTATGGGAGAGAACAAACCAACTTTCAGCTGAAGAGGAAATTAGGAAAAGACGTTGGAAGTGGATAGGACATACATTATGGAAATCACCAATGTGCATTACAAGGCAAACCCTAACTTGGAATCCGGAAGGGAAGCGGAAATGAGGAAGACCAAAGAACACATTACGCCGGGAAATAGAAGCAGATATGAAAAGAACGAATAACAAGTGGAAAGAACTGGAAAGGATTGCCTAAGACATAGTTCAATGGAGAATGCTGGTTAGCGGCCTACGCTCCTTCACGAGGGGTAACAGGAGTAAGTAAGTAAGTAAGTTTCAGAAACTTAATTTGCATCAACTAATTCACTATAATATGACAATAATATTTACTAGCAAACACAAATTTGTTATTTTTCTTTTTTTGAAAATATACATAAACAAACAAAATGAAAAGCACACTCTGATTGGTTGATATAATGACCTTGAGTGTTGAGTTTGTAATGATTAAATTTTAAGTATACTACTACTAGTACTACTAGTACTACTACTAATGGTAATAATGGTGAACAGTTGACTAATAATTTTATCATTTGAATCGATTGCAGTTGACGAGTTTTCATTGACGATATAAGACTAATGTTAGTGTGATTAGTTTTTGGTAAGTTCAACAAAGTTTTGATGACCAGTTTTATACTACTACTATTATTCTTATTGTTGTTATTTGTCGATTTGTATAAACAAAAACTTAACATATATACATAACATTATTAGAAGGGGGGTTTTCGGAGGTTATAATGATTTTGTATAGTTGAAATCATGAGTGAATTGAAGCTAGACCATCATGGAAATCCTGGAAGCACTGGATCGACATTTTGTCTTATTTTGGGACTCCTTAACAGTGCGCATCCACGATTCCATATCACGAGGTTCGAACCCAGAATCTTAAGTCTCGCACGCGAGCACTTAACCTCTAGACAACTGAGCCGGCTAGCATTCAATGGTGTTAATGTTTAATTTCAACCAATCTACGAAATTGAGCAACCATTCCCCAATGTCTTCAATGATTTAATATCTCACAACAGACCTAGTTGAACTCTATTGGTCACTGCTTCTCATTAGAACTCCAGGAAATTTCTCTTGAAGCCATTCACTGGTGAGCATATGATCATTATTAGGATGGAGTTTTGTGGAGATTTTAGTAATTTTATATAGTTGAGATCATGAGTCAATTGAATCTTGCGAGGCGGGATCGTGGGCTTCGCTGTTGAGCCCCGCACTGGGTCGAAACGGCCGTCCACTATTTCCAGGTTTTTCATAATGGTCTAGCTTCAATTCACTCATGATTTCAACTATTCAAAATTACTAAAATCTCCACTAAACCCCCTTTTAATAATGTTAAGTATATATGTTAATTTTTTATTTATACTGTTTGTCAATTAAATGTGATTCAAGTATGCAGTTAAGAATACTCAGTCTGTTGAATACCAGCACTAATACCCTTGCTTAGCAATATTATAAATCAGAAGAGGAGTTTTGTGGAGACTTTAGTAATTTTATATAGTTGAGAGCATGAGTTAATTGAAGCTAGACCACCATGGAAAATCTGGAAGCACTGCACGGCCGTTTCGTTCTAATGTAGGACTCCTCAGCAGTGCACATCCACGATCCCGTTCAGTGGTCTATCGGTTAAGTGCTCGCGCGTGAGACTGATAGGTCCTGGGTTCGAATCTTGTGAGGCGTGATCGTGGATGCACACTGCTGAATAGTCCCATAATAGGACGAAACGGCCGTCCAGTACTTCCAGGTTTTCCATGGTGATCTAGCTTCAATTGACTCATGATTTCAACTATAAGAAATATTATAAATGTTTGTTACTACTGTCATTATTCAGTGTTTTTTTCATATTTCTTTGGTATTACTGTTTTGGTTATGTTTATCATAGTTCTGTTCACATTCACTTTTACCAATCAATCAGTTTACACAATAGATTTTCATTTTTCTTTATGGACGTCCATTTAGCGCCATTTTCAAAGGTATCGTTTGTTGTTGTTGATAGTGTTGTTACTTGTAGGTATATGAGTGTATGTGTTTTTGAAAAGTAGTCTACATAAGCTTAAAAGACATTTATACTTGAGGTATGAGTGAACTTTTAAGTTGTAATTTGTGTATATATATATCGGTGAATAGTAAGTTGTTTAAGCGTATGAGCCGCTTGTTATTACTGAATGATTACCTTACCAAATTACACTCCCCATATTCAAAATTGGTATTTACCTGGGAACTAACTCTCAATCATTCCTCTTAACAATCGTTTAAAAAGTGTGTGGTGTTGCTAGTGAGCATTTCTGTTACAGAATTTATGAAATAATTTCTATGATAAGACACTTCAAGATGATATTTTAATAATCAATAGGCGATTGGATGATTTCTAACAGCCTATCTATACCCAGTTGTTCCCAGAAGAACGTACGTTTTCCATATGAATAAGAGTGGAAGGCTTATCCTTGTGAAAATCTGACACAATGTAGTCGATAGTCGATGTCATTTGTAGAATGATGAGCTACAAGTTTGAGACTTTTATCTTGAGTTTGATCGGTCCCCTGTCTGCTATAGGTTTGAAGTTACTCACCTCAACAAGTACCTTAACCACTATAGTTTGACCATTTAAGTTAACCAACAGACATTAAAATAAGGTTATGTAATTTCAAAAGTGTAATTTGTTAACAGTAAAAGCAAACAAACAAAAAGAATATATTCACTATTGAACTCAACTTGAAGTAAATAGTTAAGAATAATCAGCTAATTATACAACTTTAACGTAACCATCTATGTTTGTTGCATTCAGAAGCCACCCAGATCTCTCTGTACGATCAATTTGACGTCAATCTATTCCTAATTGGTTCTACTAGTAATCATGTCTGAATAAACAAAATACGAAGGAGCATACTAATTCGATCTTTAACCTGAAACCCAATGAAAGACTTTTATACAATCGAATGTATTACAGTATACAGTAATTTCAGTATAATATAGCTTAGTTGACTCATGTCTTCTGATACAACACTACGTCTACATTTTAGTAATAGTGATGTTTAGATCAGGAAAGACTTCATCTAGAGTTACTGGAACCAATTCTGTTTAATATTAGATTATTGATTAAATAATAACCAATTGATTTCACATAGACTGAAATATTGGTTTTTTTTATAGGAATTAATTGATTTCTGTTTTATTGATCAGTAGCACAGTTTTTGATTAGACGTTTGATGTGTATGTGTGATGAACTAATGTAGTACTATTTGAACCTTATGAACTTGTTTAAAATATATTAATTTCAATAGTTGAGATCATGAGTCAATTGAAGCTAGACCACCATGGAAAACCTGGAAGTACTAGACAGTCGTTTCGTCCTATTATATGACTTCTCAGCATTGCTCATCCACGATCTCGCCTCACGAGATTCGAACACAGAACCTATCAGTCTCGCGCGGGAGCGCTTAACCACTAGACCGCTTAACTGGACGGCATCCAATGATGTTAATGTCTAACTTCAACTAATCCACGAAATTGAGCAACACATCCACCATTGTGTTCAGTGAGTTAATATATCACAACAGACCTGGTAGAACTCCACTGTTTCTCACCAGAACTCCAAGAAAATTTCTCTTGAAGCCAGACACTAGTGAGGATATGTTGATTAATATCAGAAAGGGTTTTGAATTGTTTGGATCGTGGATGCACACTTCTGAGGAGTCCCATAATAGGATGAAACGGCCGTCCAGTGCTTCCAGGTTTTCCATGGTGATCTAGCTTCAATCGACTTATGATTTCAACCATATAAACTTGCTGAAATCTTCACAAAACCCCCTTCTATCATTTTATTGATTTTTCTTTTTCTTTTTCATTCATTAATTACAAACAATCATTCTTAGAGTTTTGATATGACATGTTATAGACAGTTTTTATATAGTTACCATAATAGAAATACTGGTTTGATGATGTTCCGTTTACTCAAGTGAATTACATAACTTTATACATTGTTTTGTCTTTAAACTATAGATTTAGCTACAATATTTTGGTATGATGAGATGGAGATAATGAGTGTATGAAGATGACATACGGTAATTAGTAATCTCTTAAATAGTTATGTCATTTAATGATGGATTATTTATATATGTCAAATATGACTACCATATTAGTAAATTATGGTTACTAACCATATTCTAGGTGGTTTTTCATTGATAAGTCAGTTATATTATAATCAATTATGGAGATGTCAACTCATGAGAAAAGTGTAAAATTATTTTATATAGTTGAAATGATGCGTCAATTAAAGCTAGACCACTATGGAAAACGTGGAAGCACTGGACGGCCGTTAGACATTACCACCGTTGGATGCCGGCTATCTCACTGGTCCAGTGGTCAAGCGTTCGTGCGCGAAAATGATAGGTTCTGGGTTCGAATCTCACGAGGCGGGATCGTGGATTCGCTCTTCTGAGGTGTACCATAATAGGATGAAACGGCCTCCCAGTGCTTTCAGGCTTTCCGCAGTGATCTAGCTTCAATTGATTCATGATCTCAACTATTAAAATTATCAATAAGACCTAATTGTTACTATTAAACTTAGGAATAGTTGATTTAGCTTACAAAATGTTACATATTTTCCGATTTTTTTGTAGTTATTTATAAGTCTCTATGAGTTCATGCACTCACATATACATAGCTGTTTATATAGTAACAAAAATATATCTATGTAGGTGGAAACAGCGCGACTATAATTTAAGATAGTAGGTCTTGAATTTCGGCACCAAATTCATTCACTTATTTGGTTACATATCATTTTAACATTTTAGCTTATTTCAGTTTGTAATGAAAAGATCAAATCTAATTTCTAACCTTAACGTTTAACTGTAAATCTTAATCTTGGTTCCTCACATTAATCTATAACATACATTTAACTCTAGTAAGTAGGTGGACATTCCAATATAATTTTAGCGTTTCTCAAATGTCGTCCATAAATAATAGTCTCATCGGTGGAAACAAAATATAGTGGTTTAGAGGTTAAGCACTCGCGAGTGAGACTGATAGGTCCTGGGTTCGAATCTTGAGAGACGGGATCGTGGGTATGCCCAGCTGAAGAGTCCCGTAATGGGACGAAACGGCCGTTCAGTGCCTCCAGGTTTTCCATGGTGATTTAGCCTCAAGTGACTCATGATATCAACTATGAAGATAACATCAATCCTTTTGGAACTAAACATAAGTATTGTTGTTAAACAAATTTGTACAAAACTAAAAATCAGTTATAGCTTTCTACTCATTAACATCTCACCACTTTAAACATTGTTAGATTGTTAGATGAATGGATAAGTGTTTACCAAAGTTACTTAATCATATGAATTCACTTATATATGATGATAATGTTCACAATTAGTTTTTTAATTCATACCATATTACATTATAATAAGAATTTAATTGATCTAAAAGACAATAACTGATCAAATATTCTATGGATTGGGCAAAGATGGATAGTGGCTAGCAGTGGAATCCAGGATGAGCATTTCGTTCTATTTGGGACACTTCAGCTGACTGTACCTGCACCTTAGAGTTGATGATCACTCCGTGACTCGAACTCAGTACCGTTTGCTTCAAACACCAACATGTGAACATCAACTCTGAGTTATATGTACATCCAGCAGAAGAGTCCGAAATAGGACAAAACATGCATCCTAGATTTCACTGCTAGCCACTATCCATCGTTGATTATAATGCTTGTGAATTAAGGCTATATCGAGCCAATACTCACAGTATGCACATATGCTAATTAGAGACTGACCAGTTTCAGTCCTAAACATCAACGGGAAGATTCAAACAAACAATACCAAGTGAATTTAAACTTCACTCCATCGCAAAAGCAAGTGGCTATCAGGACTCAATAGTTGAGTGGGTAACGCAATGACGTTTGAAGAGAACAGTACTGGGTTCGAGTCCTAGAGTGAATATCAACTCTGAGATGTATGTACATCCAGCTGACGAGTCCCAAATAGAACGAAAGGCTCATCCTGGATTCCACTGCTAGCCACTATCTATCCTTACTTACAATTCACTTCTTCTTCTGTGAATAATTAAACAAAGTGTAATAAAAAAGAAGAAGGTAATTGTATTATTAATGTAATTATTTATATCAAGTTATCGTTAACTTAATTTTCAAGTAGCTTATTGATTAAAATAAAAAAGTAGATTAAGAAAAAATGAGAGAGAGAGAGAGGCGGATGGAATTCGGAATATCTCGTGTACTTTTTGTAACTTGAAAAAGTTATTAATTTGATTAACAACAGGGGGGGGGTGATGATGATAATGATAGTGTGGTGGTGTGGTGGTGTTGGTTATTGATTACTTACAAAGTACTAAATAAAAGCATAAAATTATTGATTATAATTGAATTATTTTTTTTAGATAGGTTTTTGTTTTTTGAGCTTTCATCGTTATGTATCTAAGTGAATAATATTGTTTCCAATTAGATCCTTATCAGGTTTTACTCGAATATTTAGATGTATATACGAAATTATTAAACCAATCAAGGCTATTTGTGAGTCACTGATAATAGTGAAATAGATTAAATAACTCAATATAATAAGTAGAGTACAAATTGATAGTGTGATGACAGGGGTATTAGTTATGATAAGAATAATAAAGGCTTGTATCCATATTTCATAGTGGGAATGAAGCCAATGATTAGAGAGATATAGTTGTTGAGATAACATTTATAAAACCCATGAGATTATGTAATAATATGTCTTCAGATAATTGGACAATGAAGAGTACTGGGTTCGAGTCATGAAGTGAACATCAACTTTGGGATGTTTGTACATTCAGCTGATTTGACACAAACCGAACGAAATGCGCGTCCTAGATTTCAGTGTTAGCCACCATCCATCTTCGCTTATAAAGAAATAGATCAGTTAAAGTGATTTATCGTATTCCTACTAGTTTTCTTTATGGGTTTCGATCTCGTCTCTTACACATATTGCAGAAGCTATAGGAATTCGGGATAACAATCCAAGTCTCTATATTTATAAGAAATCTATAACAACTTTATCTCTCCCTTGGCCTTATTAATGATTTTATTTATGATTATCTTCCATACTATTTGTTCATCTATTTTCCTTCATTCTCTTGCACCTATCTTTTTTCCAAATATACTCTATATTGTCCAATTATCTTAACATATACTATTACATAATATCATGGTTTTTATAAATGTTATCTCAACAACTATATTTTCCAAATCAATAACCTCATTCCCACTATGAAATATGGATACAAGCCTTTATTATTCTTATCACAACTAATACTCCTGTCATCACACTATCAATTTGTAGCACTTAAGGACACTGTAACCATGATGAAAGATCAGGTGGAATATAAATCTTATGTACTGAAGAGGATATGGAATGTTTTCGTCTTTTTATGAATTTTTACCGACACTTCACTTTCTGTATAAAGTGCTGGTGAAATGAAATCACCTATAGACATGACACAATCAAATGTTTAAGGGTTGATAAAACGTACCATACAAACCGTCTTAAATTTACTGAAATCTGATCACAATTTGAGAAAGATAAAATCATGGTTTTGAGAGTGCTATACTAATCTGGTCGGCGGCCTATACTCCATTGGGAGTAACAGGCGCAAGTAAGTAAGTAAGTATACTAAGCTGAAATTGCACGGTATGAGATGGACGATAAAATGTGAAGGTATAAGTTTTGTTAACTTGATTGAAATCTAGAGAATTCCAGGGAATTTTGGAAGAGGTGGAACAGGGATAGAACATGCGTATTGCCCATAGTGTGGTGTATTTTGCAAGGAAAAAATGAACGTACCATACAGTTTGTCAAATAACACAGCAGTCCCCCAGTCAGTATGTATTAATCGTGTACCGAGAAACCTTGACATTATGCATAATTCAATGAAGAACAATATGACATACAAATTTAGTATGATTGGCCATGTCCACTCCTGAAGTATTTGCCTGTATGAAATATGCATATTTTCCGTGAATATGACTCCTTAGTTGACTAATTTGTTTTCATTACCTGTATTTAGCTTTGGAAACTTGCAAGACTGCTTGACCGGGCTCTTCAGACATTCAAGTCTATTAAATCTAACATGATCAAGATCTATGATAATTGCTTACCAATCTACTAATCTGACAGATATAACAGTTATTAATTGAATTTTTACTGGTTTTTTTAAAATCGTTTTAGGATCGTCGATCAGTGAATCAACGCTTACTTCTGGAACATATACTTTACCAGTTGGAGGTAGATCACAAATTAGACAACGTGGTTCAGTTTCTCGTAAATTTGAACCTTCTATCATTTATACTCCAAACTATAACTACAGAAAAAACGATACATCCGAAAACTATCGTCCACTTTCAGCTCCAAAAACTTATTCCAGTAACCATTTCCAAGTGATGAATTCAGATTATTTAATCAAGTATCCTGAATTGGATTATTCACGTGAAAGTCATTCATCACAACCTCATGATGTACAAATTCAATCTAATGGAAACTATAATATCCGATCCAGTTACGAAATTGAGTTGAATAGTTATAAATATTTAAATAATAAGAATAATTCCAGTAACAGATCACATTCAAGATTCAATACAATCACAGGTTCCTTCAGTCATAAATCATTGAATGATGGATTGAAATTTTATTCATCAGTAAGATCCCGTTCAAATCCATTTAAAGTGGACTATAATCAAGAGAATACATCCGATGCTCAAGACCGATATAACTTCCTTCCTTCAGGTACTGAATCACATAGACGTCCTCTTCTTTATAATTTACAAAACCAATCGAAACCCCCTCATACAAATGATCTATCAGGAACATATAGGCCGTTAAGTAGTCATGAAAAACACCTATCAACACGTTCACTTTGTTCAAGATTGCCATCACAAAAAAATCTTGAACAGACTACTGAAATTGGTTTATATAAAACTGCAATGTTTGTTATTCCAGCACCTACTTCCAGTTCTTTGCCTAATGTACAAAATGACGACTTCATATCTTATAGAAAAAGTGCCACTGATCAATCAGTTCATAATTACAATCATAATCGTCGTCAACATCACCATCATCGACATAGAGATAACAGTGATAGCTTTCTAAATACTAGATCTAATGAAAAAGTACGCACCTATATTTGTAAAGGATGTGGACGTTCATCGTTGAAACGTAAAAAGGCGAAAAATTCAACTTATTCTCTTGGTTATTCATGTTTATCATTGGATAAGTGTTCAACCCCTCAATTTATTAATCCAAATAATAACCTCAATAATCATTCTCATCATGATATGGAAGATGATTATGAACGGATTATATATCAATCTCCTGGATATTCTCAAGAAGACAATATATATTATACATCAGTCGATAGATCTTACAATCCCAATGTACGTAATAAGTCTCAATGTAATGTCATTCCAAATAGTAACGTTACTAGTTTAGATCAAATTCAATTATGTGATAATTTGCCAAAAAGTTTAAAACATTCACATCAAACATCTAGATCAGATTGTAACAAGATTATTGTTGATATTAAACCAAGACAAATGAATGAAGCTGATAAACAACAACATATTAATCAATGGATTCAACTTGGTACATTAGGTGATACAGCAAGTTCACCAACTATATCACCACTTCCACCTGATGAATATCAAGATAAAGATTTTATGATACATTCATCAAGATATTCTAATGAACAAGATAATGATGATGAAGATGCTATTGCTATAACTACTGATAATGAAGAGAATCAAGATTATAATCATTGGATTGATTCACAAGTGATAACACATCATCAAGAGATAAAGCATAAAGAATCCTTTTATGACCAACATAAACAACAAGAAAGTCATGATCAAAGTGGAGATAAAGAGGTTAAAATACAGATCATCAAACAACAAACAAACCTTGATTTGAATGATAGAAAACATGAACATCTTAATGAAAGTGGTCGACCAATGTCTAACTATACAAATACTTCCAACAATGAAATCAAATTAGAATTTGTCAATAATCCAATTCATAATAATAATGATTTTAGTAACGACAGTAATACTAATCATACTACTAGTAGTGAAATAGGTAGTATGAATAATAGAATAATTATAGAACAAGTAGATTCGGATACAAATCACATACTGAATAATAACATTGTAAAAAAGATTTCATCACAAGAAGCACTTAATGAACCTTCACTTCGATCTACATCTACAGAAGATATCACTTCTAATTCTAAATACAATAAATTTCCAAATGAACGTATTATTACTATTAAAGATTTAGGTGGATTAAATGATTCAATTAATAAATCATCTATAGGTAAACATTCACCAACACTTAGTCTTAATATTGATTCAGATGGATATACATATTCAATGTCATCCGTAAATAAAGTACCACATATACCACCTAAACCAAAATTAAATCATACAGATGAAATCCTAATGGAAAAAAAGAATACACCCACTTTGATTACATCAGAAATACGTTATATGAATAGTAAAGTATCAAGTCATTTATCTAATATAACAAATATGAATTCATTATTATTAAATACAACCAATTTAAATCATTTGAATACAACATTGAATCATTCAACAGAATCAACAACGGATCTATTTCCTAATTTAGTGAAAACTAGGGATACACCTATACCAAATGTGAAAAGTTTAGTATCTTATTTTACGGAATTAATCAAAATTCATACAGATATACAAGATATGAATCAATCATCTAATCATATTAATAAACATAATGATTATGATACTACTTATAATCAATATAGTAATATACAACATGAAGATGAAAATGATTTAGATATCCCAGCAAATATATCACCATTTTTATTACATCATGAAACACCATATGCTAGAGAACGTCGTTTACAAGCTGTTGAAATGTTAAGACGTCGTTCAACGATACATATGTCATATGATCGTTATAGAGTATTTCCACCTGGTTATAGTAATTCAACATCACCAATATTAGAAAGATTACATCGTAATAATAATAACAGAGATCATCGTCATAATGATGATGGCGATGATGATGATGATGATCATACTAACTATAATGGTAATAATAATCATAACATTATGAAACATCAACCCATCGAATCACCAAAATATCAAGTACGTATGCAAGCTAATTTACAAAAAGATTCAACAGCTATAGCTGCTCAATAGATTCTATGGAAACAATAAAAAAAATAAAAAAAATAACATTCTTTCAATGCGTTTATTATAAAACATAGATCAATAATCAATTTTTTTTTATCTTTTTTTTCTGGCATCAATTCTACTACTTATTTCATTCATAATATGAAATTGAATAATTAACCATGTAACCAAGTTTACTTTTTTGAGTTAATCATTTTATTTCAATCGTTGAAATGATGGGTCAATTGAAGGTGGACTACTATGGAAAACCTGTGAAAGTACTGGATGGCTGTTTCGTCTTATTGTGGGATTTCTCTGTCCAGTGTTTCCAAGTTTTCCATGGTGATCTAGGTTCAATTGACTGATGATCTTAACGATTGAAATTACTATAATATCCACGAAAACCCCTTGGGATATTCTTTTATTATTGATTACAACTTTTTTTAACCTTCATTGTTTCGTCTTTCTTTCTTTCTTTCTTTTTTCTTTCTTCTTTTTTTCTTTCTTTTTTATGTTTATAATTCAAAACTTTATTTAAAGTTAAAGTCATATAAAATTGAATATTAATAATCAATAATGATTTTACAATGTATAAATAATCCGAAAACAAACGAAAAAAAAGAAAAAAAACTTATTATTTATGAAAATTATATATTTTTTGTCAGAAGGGGGTTTTGTGGAGATTTTAGTAACTTTATATACTTGAGATCATGGATCAATTGTAGCTAGACCATCATGGGAAGCCTAGAAGCACTGGATGGCCGTTTCGTTTTATTGTAAGACTCCTAAGGAGTACGTATCTACGATCCCGTCACGCGAGATTCGAACCTAGGACCTATCAGTTTTGCGCGCGATCACTTAACTGTTCAGTACTTCCAGGTTTTCCATGGTGGTCTAGCTTCATTTGACTCATGATCTCAACTATATAACATTATGCCTTTTGATCAATGAAAAAAAGATCTAGAAGTAGTTTTATAGAGTACGATTTAAATACTTGAAATTTGCGAATCATTTTATTAGATTTTGTTATATCTAGAACTTAGATTCTTAGTATACAGCGTATAAGTTGAGCTTTCGAACTCTAGAACCTTCTAATTCAAAAATGAGAAAACAAAAGATAAATGAAAGGAATGATTTAAGATGTTGGTTGGAGGTGGTCGCAGCCTGAATAGCTCAGTGGTAACGTCTCTGACTGTGAAGCTGGGTGACACGGGATAGAATGGTTCAGGGAACACCAGTTCCTTCAAGATTACAGGTACACCTTGCTGACGGGTGCCAAGTAGCATGAAACATGCGTCCAGGGTTTCCTGTTGACCACCTCCAACCACCATCTTATCTCAACATAGTGCACTCAGTATCGAGCCACCTAGACTAGTGGCCACATTGCAACTTGATCGATAGCATTCTATCTTTACTAAGAAGGACTTGACACGCATGACATTGATCATCACCCAGTGATCAGTCAATCGTGAAAGGAATGATATTCTATATAGTGTTAAATATGATACAAAACTATCAGGTATTCATAGTTTTTTTAGTAAAAACGAAATTATCATTATAGTCATCCAATCTGCATACAAGGGGTTATTTAAATTTGTCCAGTGGGGAAGCTACATATAGAGATTCTGTAATATTCTTCCAAAAGATGATTCAATGGAATATGTTTGGCTCTCTCAGAACTTCTTAGAGCTCCTTCAAGTTAACCCGTGGGCCGCCCCCACAGATTTACAATAAGATGATGTAGGTGTCTGATTGAAAATTTTGATACCATTTTGTTTAACTTATAAGTAATTCAAGCAATGAATGTTATATCAACAGATCTCATTCAAAATAAACAGTATAGTCCTTATTGTATTTGCAACTGATAAAACATTTGAATTCACTTGGTATTCAAACTTCACCCCATTGCACAAGCAAGTGGCTATCAGGACTCAGTAACCGACAGGATAACGCGATGGCGTTTGAAGCGAAAGGTACTGATTTCGAGTCCCAGAGTGAACATCAACTCTGAGATGTTGGTACATCCAGCTGATGAGTCCCGAATGGGACGAAACGAGCATCCTGGATTCCATTACTAGCCACTATCCATTTTTGCTTATGATAAAACATTTTATTGTAAATTTATAATAAGTTTGCAATAATCTCAAAATATTACAATCAATAAGTATTATACGTATACAGTGGATTTAACCGAGTTACTCCGGAGGAATCCACAATGATCTTATTCAATATCTGACAGGAGAAAATGTAAATGGCTATCTCATTCATAGAACGTTGATCTCTTTTTCACTCATCACTGTATTAATAACAAACTACTGCTGAGCTATTGTACTTATTTTTTTCTCCTGAAATCTATTGACAATCATTTCATCAATGTTTCAAAGTATCTTCATCAGCTCCAACTCACTAATTTGAACTAAGAATTCATGTAAAATGAATAGTTCAAATTGAGTTCTGCTTTTTTAACAGTTAAGTATTTGTTTATCTGAAGCATTCAATGAGGAATAAATAAAATTACATTAGTTAATAAGGAAGGAATTTTAAGTTGTTCATGAAATCCAACTAAATAAATTATGGTTGAAATCATGAGTCAATTAAAGCTAGACCACCATGGAAAACCTCGAAGCACTAGACAACCGTTTCGTCTTATTATGGGACTCCTCAGCAGAGCCTAACCATTATCCCGCTCCACGAGATTCGAACCCAAGACCTATCGGTCTCGCGCGCGAATGCTTAACCTCTTGACCACTGAACTGGGCGGTACCCAACGGTGTTAATATCTAACTTCAACCTATTCACGAAATTGAGCAACCATTAATTAATGTCTTCAATGAGTTGATATCTCACAAAAGACCTAGTTGAACTTCACTGGTCACTGCTTCTCACTAGAACTCCAGAAAATATCTCTTGAAGCCAGTCACTAGTGAGCACATGATTATTATCATGATTTCCACTATAAAATTACTAAAATCTCTTCATAAATACCCCTCCCCCGGAAATAAATTATGGTTACTAACAAGTAATATGATTGATCTCAACTGAACGTGAATGAGCTAAAATGTTGAAGACAAAATTTATTGCTAACATGATGTAGGAAGTTTTCCAGTTAATTAATATTCAGATATTAATGAAGGTTTCTAGGGTTACTTATTAAAATATCATTTTAAAGTCAACTTTAGAATTAAATTTTGGGGACTTTATAAGCAAAGATGGATGGTGGTTAGCATTGGAATCCAGGATACATGCTTCGTCTTATTTGGGACTCGTCAGCTGGATATACCTGCATCTCGGAGTTGATATTCACTCAGGGACTCGAACCCAGTGCCGTTCGTTTCAAACACCATAGCGTTATCCAATTAACATATATGCCAATAAGAGACTTATCAATTGCAGTCTTAAATAACAATGGGTAGATACAAGTAAACAATACCAAGTGAATTTAAATTTCGGTTTGGTTATTTGATCTATCTAAGAAGATAGTACAGTTTCAGTAGTTATGAAACTAGACCTAATCATTTTCTGTGATAACTTTTAAGAACTATTTATGGACCCATACGATACATGTATTCATATTGTATAATTATTAAGTAACTAAACTATGCATATTCGCGTCCCTCTTATTATAAACTTCATTCTGACCCATATATACTATTATTATACGATTTATCATACTTGAGTTATGTCCAGTTTATCAGTTACTATCCCCCACATTCACAACCACTTCTGGCTAAATCTTGTACAAATATTATTTTCTATTTTGTGGTACGATGTGGTCTGTTTTGTCTGTATATAAACCTAATATGTTTGAAATATATGATTTATATCGTGGAGGCTGAGATTGGTGTTTTGTACTCAACAGGCAGGCAGAGCTAGTCAGGAAGAAGGACCGATATAGATTATAGACTGTTGGTACGAGTTGTGCGCGTCATTGGTCCGTTCGATAAATCACCGTTCTCTAATTGGCGGTATTATTACGTGATATATTGATAAGGGCACAAGGCCACATGACATAACAGTCTAATGTTTGAAAACAGTTCAAGTTACTTAAATAAATTCAGGGTTAGAAAGTGAATGAAATGACACCGACATCTCCATCTACACTGATTCGAACCTAAACGATACTATCCATCATAATAAATAGCTGAATGTTTTGTTGTCTGTATCAGATGTTACATGTGAAACGTTAATATTTACAAACCATTAAATATTTAACATTGACAATAACAAATAAGCTTCAAATTGATTTTGGAGGTTTGTTTATCACAGTTTTAGTTGTAGTGCCGTGCTTTGTTAATCGTTCACCCTGATAACCGTTATAATACCAATCTTAACGGTGTATATTATCAGAAGGCAAAGAGAAGCAGTAACTACATTTTAATTGGCAAATAACGTAGACCAGAAAGCTGTGAGCACATGAGCGAATGTTATCGAGCGAAGCATAGATGACACGTATTGGAGATGGCTGGTAAGCCAACTCAAAAGTGAAGCGAAAATAATGCATATTGGAGATGGCGGGGAAGCCAACACATTATAAGCAAGCACTAATCAATATTTATAGTCAGACAAAAGTCAATGACAGACATATGATGAATAAGATACGAATTGTGCATACATATACGCTCATGTAAAAAGTAGTCAAGGTTAATAAGCGAATAATTTACAAGATCAAAATATGACTTATAATGTATAGGTGAATTGGCTTGGCCAGTAGATAGAATAAATTATATGGGCTTAACATACGACATAGTTACTACCACGACCAATGTGAACTTTTCTATTACTGTTTTCGTATATTCTTTACCCCATATACCGAACTCCATAAAGTACAAGATTTCTATCACAAATAGTAATCTTTGATTCTAACTATGGATAGAGAATTTCTAATCATCGCCTATTTCTTTTACGTTCTAATCACTTTATGATATCTATGTAATACTTGGCTGTTAGGTATATAAGAGAAAACTAAGCTTGATCGTTTAATATCATGGTGACAATTGAATTCATAATGATAAATTTTGTTAGTTAAGTTTCCGTTTCTTATTTCTTGGTTGATGCTTGCGATAAACATTGTGATCGCCAGTTAGTTATTAACATTTCATCTGAATAATGTATATTCTTTTCGATGCATATTGCCAGCAACCACGATATGTCTGATCGAGCTCTTTTGTAACTTGTACAGAGAAATGTCGTAAAATTTTCACAAATGCACCTGAATAGGTCATAAAACGAATAGGTATAACGATGTATTAAAACAAGAAAACAGATAACTTGTTGAAATATGCAAATGACAGGAACAGGTAGTCCATATATTCAAGCAAGCACCTTGAGAGATCATACTTATCATCTCAAAGTAATATGTTTCTAAACAAGAGGATTGAAAAAGATTGGAATAAAATCCTTAGAAAGCTTTTAGTGACCTCTTGACTATTTAAACCAAATTCTATGTATATATTCTTCTAGAGTTATCTGAAAAGGAAACTGGGTTAGAAGCAGTCTTAATCATCTGAGAGCGTGACCGCAGTTTTCATGGGACAACTGCTTGAAGTCGGTCACACACGACCTTTTCGTGGGTAATTTTTGTGTTAGCTCCGTACTCGTTGAGACCTTAACTGCGGAGACGGATATCTGTGAGATAAGGCAAGGTGTTCATATTTAGGGTCGACCTTCTTCAACCCACCCCTCCTTGTGAGGAGGCAGTATTGGTGTCATGCTGGTTGTCTAAAGGAAATACCTTACTGCCGTCACACCTCTGTACAGTCAGCAGTACGACTTCGCCTTCGGACCTTCGGTTTGCTGCTTTTAGTCATACCGCTCTTCAACCGACCTTTCTGGCATGGTAGGACCTTGAGGATCGATTGTTCCAGCCAGTATAGCTCGATTGGTTCATCACGATAGACAAGCCTGACCACCATTCAAGGTAGCAGCAACGCTTGGGGTTTACCTGATTACTTATTGCTATACAAGTTAAATATGAGCTTTAAAGAGAATTTGACTTTCTTAAGTTCCTATAAATTATTCCATGATATAAGAATATTTTCACAACACTTAATTGCTTAGACAATACTGATTCACATTTTGTTATATAGTCTGAAACCAAGAGTCAAGATCTATGAAATCACACATTGAGGATCAAGAATACGTGTTCAATGATCACAAAAAAATAATTCATAGTTGAAAGCGTGAGTCAATTGAAGCTAGACCACCATGGAGAACCTGGAAGCACTGGACGGCTGTTTCGTCCTATTGTGGGACTCCTCA
>NC_031500.1:4076993-4098444 GCF_000237925.1 Schistosoma mansoni
CTCCATGGTGGTCTAGCTTCAATTGACTCATGCTTTCAACTATGAAAATACCAAATCTCCACTAAAACCCTTCTGAAAGAAATAATTCTTTGATAATTTTGTTCAAAATGAATGAATATTTATATGCTTAACAGACCTAATAATGATGAAATAAAAATCTGACCTAGAAATTGAAATTACTTCATATGATAAATTTGTCATGTGTGCATGATATCACCCGAAATTATTTTATATAAATACACTACTCATGTTAGGCTAATTATAAAAGTCTGTTATTAGTGTGGTATATTATTTTGCTTAAGTACACTAAGGAAAAATATATTCAAGTATGACTGAACATGGAGAGGATAGTAGTGCACTTGTAATTGATAATGGATCCGGTATGTGTAAAGCTGGATTCGCTGGTGATGATGCACCAAGAGCTGTATTCCCATCAATTGTTGGTTGTCCAAGACATCAAGGTGTTATGGTTGGTATGGGACAAAAAGATAGTTATGTTGGTGATGAGGCACAATCGAAAAGAGGCATTCTAACTCTAAAATATCCTATTGAACATGGAATTGTTACTAATTGGGATGATATGGAGAAGATATGGCATCATACATTTTATAATGAATTACGTGTAGCCCCAGAAGAACACCCTGTCCTACTTACTGAAGCACCAATGAATCCTAAGGCAAATCGTGAAAAAATGACACAGATCATGTTTGAAACATTCAACAGTCCAGCTATGTATGTTGCTATCCAAGCAGTTTTATCTTTGTATGCATCTGGTCGTACTACGGGTATAGTATTGGATTCAGGAGATGGTGTAAGTCATACTGTTCCTATTTATGAAGGTTATGCTTTACCACATGCAATTCTTCGTCTTGATTTGGCTGGTCGTGATTTAACTGATTATCTTATGAAAATATTAACTGAACGTGGTCATTCTTTTACAACTACTGCTGAACGTGAAATTGTTCGTGACATCAAAGAAAAACTGTGTTATGTTGCTTTGGACTTCGATCAAGAAATGAGTACTGCTTCACATAGTTCATCTCTTGAGAAAAGTTATGAATTACCTGATGGTCAGATGATTACAGTTGGAAATGATCGATTTCGATGTCCTGAAGCATTATTTAGACCAAGTTTCTTAGGTATGGAATGTTCCGGTATTCATGAAACAACTTACAGTTCAATTATGAAATGTGATGTTGATATTCGTAAAGATCTCTATTCTAATATTGTTCTATCTGGTGGTTCTACTATGTTCCCTGGTATTTCAGATCGTATGCAAAAAGAAATTTGTAGTCTTGCTCCAACAACAATGAAAATTAAAATTGTAGCACCACCTGAACGTAAATATTCTGTATGGATTGGTGGTTCTATATTAGCTTCATTGTCGACATTCAATCAGATGTGGATAACAAAGCATGAATATGATGAATCTGGTCCAAGTATTGTACATCGTAAATGCTTCTAGACTAATTTATTTTCTCAAATGGGATTAGATTTTGTGTTGGTTTTGCTTGTTTTTTTTCCCGATTTCACTTGACAATTAATTTCCATACTTTATTTTCCTACTTTTCATAATAGTCTATGTAATTGAATGGATCTTATGAAGTAACACAATATGATTATGAAGATGTTGATGTTGTTGTCTTTTCATCATTGAATCAATAGAGTGATATACCATTTGTGAACATAACTGAATTATTTTTGTTGTTATGGTCATTTTAGTTAAATAAATAAAGTGCCTTATTATTATAAGTAGTGTAGTGAATATGGATACTAGTTGGAACAATCAAATGTATTTTATTACATGATACAATATCTTGATAAAATCTAAGAATCATACAGTAAATACTTCATTTGCTAAATATCATCAGTTATGAGCAAAGATGGATATTGGCTAGCAGTGGAATCCAGTTTGATGTACGTTTCGTTCCATTTGGGACTCATCAGCTGGATGAACCTACATCTCAGAGTTGATGTTCACTCTGTAACTCGAAGTCAGTACCATTCGCTTCAAACGCTATCACGTTATCCACTTAGCTACTGAGTCCTAATAGCCACCTGCTTGTGCAATGAGGATGTCAAGTGAATTTATTCATCAATTGTTTCAGATTTTATTGTTCCTTCATTTCTATACCAATCACTTTTTGCTGTCGTTCTTTTCATTTCGATTTTGTCAACCTTCCGCCGCCAGACATTTCACTTTGGATTGATTATACATACTACTTATATTTGTCGACATTAGTAATATACACCACAGTAGTATCAATCAAACTGATGTCAAAGCATTAACAATAAATATAGTAACTTAAATTATATTTACAGAGTGAGATATTTTACTGTTATCGGATTGTTAAATGATTAATGAACATTAGAATAAATTAGATATCATCAAAATGATTTAACTTATTAGTAAAGTAACCGATTACATTATAAGCCAAGGTGGATAGTGGCTAGCAGTGGAATACAGGATGCGCTTTTCGTCCTATTTGGGAATCGTCAGCCGGATATACCTGCATCTCAGAGTTGATGTTCATTGTGGGACTCGAACGCAGTATCTTTCGATTTCAACGCCATCGCGTTGTCCACTCAGATACTGAGTTTTGATAGCCACCTGCTTGTGCAATGGGGTGAAGTTGAAATTAATTTAGTATTGTTTGCTTGAATCTTCCCATTGATGTTTAGGACTGCAACTGGTCATTATCTTATAGTGATAGTTTAATATTACACAATACGCACAGTGTGCACATATGCCAATAAGAGACTGATAAGTTGCAGTCCTAAACATCAATGGAAAGAATCCAGCAAACAATATTAAGTGAATAACCGATTACAGATTGAATATGTCATTTATAATATTTTCGAGGTACAATTAAATGAATACCTTCTCATTTAAAAAAGAACTGATAAACAGTTGTATTTATTTATTATTTATATAAACACATAAATATTGGTACAAGGAGGTCACCAGATACATATGCGCCACACAAAAAATTGTCATTTCATTTAATTGTGTGAGGGCTATGATACTGCCCGGGTGCTCAGATCGAAGCAGGTGATTTTCTTAGGGGGTCACACCCCGAACTTTTGAACTAAAGATCTGATCCACAAGGCAGTGGAGCATCGTAAGAAGATGCAGTCACATGGTAGTCGGTGACCAACAATTGATTCATACGTCATTTGTTCCCTCAGGATACTGGAACTCATGTGCACCATTGGTTTGGAATGAGGGTTTTCCAACTACCCTAGGTGGACTTTCCGTGTCCACTAACCCGGTTAGAGCGCCGGATATTCGCTTTTTGTCCTCTCAATTTCGCAAACAACAGTAATGCCACGAGAAGGGAGTGAGTAGGACTTCCCTGTCAGAGGCTATATACGCGTGGCCATGTGAGAGCATTTGGAGAGGGAGAGAGGACTCTCCCTACTCTCGACCGTACCAGGGCATTCGGGGGCGATAAACAGTCGTGTAGAAGTTTTATAGAGCTTTATCGGTTTGTAGTTTATATTATGAACTGGTTCTTTCCGTTGAATAAACACTAGAATTCTACTACACTGAAGTTAAAATAACAAACAACTGATATTTTTGTGAAAACTGGTACAGGTTTCTACCGTATTTATATTTAGTTAATAAGAGAACAAGAAATCACTTCTTGAAATAGGTACTCGTTAGCACTGATTAACCAAGAGTCAAAAGCGAAAAAAACACATCGTAAATTGGTTTTGATAAGAAGATATTGTTTCTAGTCTATACTTGTTGATTGAATAGTTAAACAAGCTATCTGGTAATGAGGAATGATTGTATAAAATAAGTAGAGATATTATTCAGTCAAATGATTCATTTATGTATAACAGAAAACTGGGCAAATTGTATACTGTGATAATCTTACGTTCAAACATCATCATCATCATCCGATCTTTTAATTTGAAGAAGGTCGACCCTAAAAATGCACACCTCGCCTTATCTCACGGATATCCGTCTCCGGAGGTAGGGTCTCAACAAGTACAGAGCTAACACAAAAATTACACACATAAAGGTTGTGTGTGACCAACCTCGAGCAGTTGTCCCATGAAAACTGCGGTTACGCTCTTAGATCATCAAGACCGCTTCTAATCCAATTTCCTTTTCAGGTACCTCTAGAAGAACCCCTCCACGGTGTGGGCAACCGGGAAATGAAAACTGTCCTCATACTTCTAACAACACTCAAGATCATTGAATCAGTTAAACGTATCTAAAGCATTCAAGTGGTATTAGTAAAACCTAACGATTTGAGTTGAATATATACATAGAATTTGGTTTACATAGGCAAGAGGGCACTAAAACAAAGCTTTCTAAGGATTTTATTTCAATTCTTTTCAGTCCTCTTGTTTAGAAACATATTACTTTGAGATGATAAGTATGATCTCACAAGGTGCTTGCTTGAATATATGGACTACCTTTTTCTGCCATCTGGATATTTCAACAACCTATCTGTTTTCTTGTTTTAACACATCGTTATACCTATTCGTTTTATGACCTATTCAGGTGCATTTGTGAAAATTTTACGACATTTCTCTGTACAAGTTACAAAAGAGCTCGATCAGACATATCGTGGTTGCTGGCAATATGCATCGAAAAGAATATACATTATTCAGATGTCAATTCTTGAAATGCTAATATCTAACGTTTCACATGTAACATCTGATACAGACAACAAAACATTCAGCTATTTATGATGATGGATAGTATCGTTTAGGTTCGAATCAGTGTAGATGGAGATGCCGGTGTCATTTCATTCACTTTCTAACCCTGAATTTATCTAAGCAACTTGAACTCTTTTAAAACATTAGACTGTTATGTCATGTGGCCTTGTGCCCTTATCAATATATCACGTAATAATACCGCCAATTAGAGAACGGTGATTTATCAAACGGACCAATGACGTACACAACTCGTACGAGCAGTCTAGAATGTTTATCCGTCCTTCTTCCTGACCAGCTCTGCCTGCCCGTTGAGTCCAGAACACTAATCTCAGCCTCCACGATATAGATCATATATTTCAAGCATATTGGGTTTATATACAAACCAAACAGACCACATCGTATCACAAAATAGAAAATAATATTTGTACAAGATTTAGCCAGAAGTGGCTGTGGATGTGGGAGATCGTAATTGATAGACTAAGTATAACTCAAGTATGGTAAATCGTACGATAATAGTCTATAGGTCAAAATAAAGCTTATAATAAGGGGGACACGAATATGAATAGATTATTTACCTAGCAATTATACAATGAGAATAAATGTATCATATTTGTCCATATTTAGTCCTCAAAAGTTATCATTCATAATTCTCGTCGGGATATAACAGACAGAAAATGATTAGATCTAGATTCATAACTACTAAAACTGTACTATCTTCTAAGATAGATCAAATAACCAAATCGAAATTTAAATTCAGTTGATGTTATTAACTTGTATGTACCTATTGTTATTTAGGACAATAAGTGAAATAATGTCAGTGAATTATGTGATACACAGTTATTTCAATCAATCGTTCAAGCCAACCAATAAAATTGTTAGTGGAACTTGGAAAAACACTTTGAAGGAATTCATAACATCTTGAGGGATGTTTAAGTACATAACACAAGGGAAAAAGCTTTCCTTTTTCTGAAATCAATCAAGGGCTTTGTGGTGGTTGTAAACATTGTAAGGATGATATTGTTGGATCATATGTATGTGCTTCTCAACCCCTAATTGACTACTTCAATAGTTGTTTATGAGGCATATTTTAAATGTGAATCTGTAGATATAATTAGAGAATAACATTTGATACCAACGAACACAATAAACGATTAGGAAGCTAAAAAGCATGGCTTTTGAGCACTTCTGTGGATATTCTGAACGTTGAAAAAGAGGATGCGACAGGCATATCGTTCAAAAAGGGGCGTGTATTATAACGAGTATAAGACTATTGTATCCTTAATTATGTAATATAAAGTTAGTACATTCTTGGGTTTTTTTATTCATGGGGTAAGTAAATATAATAAGATTTTAAGGTTCAAAAAATTTACTGCTAGGTTGCTGTTTCTCAGAAATGAATTCACGTATTAGCTTAATTGTATGCCTCATGTAATTGATGTTTTAACTGACTGACCTATCAACGTCCCCTTGGAAGTCATTTTTAGTGTAGCTTCAGGTTTTACTGCAGTTGAAAAACTAAAACTTTCATGAATAGCTAAAGTTTGTATTAAAGCGTTGACGTTTGTTATCCATAACTCTAAGGAGATGAAACAGATTTCTGTTAATTTACATATTCTAGATGTTAATTCTTTTGTAAGAATTCCAAGTCAATATCTCAACATACACAAAAGAGAAAAGCAAGAATCTCCGATACAACACAACATGCATCAATCGAATCACACTTGATGAAGAAGCTTTGGAGGATGTAAAAACCTTTACATATATGGGCAGCATCATTGATGAACACGGTGGATCTGACGCAGATGTGAGGGCGAGGATCGGCAAAGCAAGAGCAGCATATTTACAACTGAAGAACACCTGGCACTCAAAACAACTGTCAATCAACACCGAGATTAGAATTTCCAATATAAAAGTCTAGACAGTTCTACTGTATAGAGCGGAAACCTGGAAAACTATGTTAACCATCATCCATGAGGTACAAGTGTTTATTAACAGTTTTCTACGCGAAATACTTCTGATCCGTTGGCCAGACACTATCAGCAACATTCAGATCAGATCTTAGTATTGATATAAACAGGATTAAATGTGTGCACGTGATGTGTGGGCGAGAATGACAATGATTGGTTTTCTTGATGAGTCAGATATTAGATAGGATGACAGGTGTTATATGTTATATATATATATTCCCCTATCCTTATTATGTATTGGCTGTTCCTTGTTGATGGACACTTATTGATTGACTGTTCGTTGTGTCGGATTTTGGTGTGGAAATATATTGACGTTATAGTCAGGCTAATCTCGTGTTCTTCATCTGAGTTGTGTTGAAGTCCTGTAGAATAGACACTGGTTGGGGAATCTAGTGTAGATATTCGTCTAAGGTAAATTAACATCCCACGTACGTGTAAAAAGTGAAAGGACTGTTATAACCAAGAATCCTACAATTATAACAAGTATTCTTTAAGTTTATAACAGCAAGTTTATATTGATGGTCCATGTTGGATGGATCATTAGACATTATTTTCTTTCAAATGTGGTAAGGTTTAGAGAAATTTAAAAGTCTTCAGTCACTCTTCATTCTTTATAACTAGAATATCCTTTCTGTATTATTTTGATCATATTAACACTGATTTGACGGTTGTGAAAGGCAG
Organism: Schistosoma mansoni; assembly: GCF_000237925.1. Taxonomy (NCBI): domain Eukaryota; kingdom Metazoa; phylum Platyhelminthes; class Trematoda; order Strigeidida; family Schistosomatidae; genus Schistosoma; species Schistosoma mansoni. Next base: position 4,084,319 of record NC_031500.1, read on the forward strand.
CATATATTGCTTTTATTGATTTGATTTGTGGATTTTTCTGATTTTGTTAAATTATTATGTCTCGTTCTATTTTAGGACTCCTCAGCAGTGCTCATCCACAATCTTGCCTCATCAGATTGGAACTCAAGATCTACCAATTTCGCGCCAGAGTACTTAACCGATAGATCACTAAGCCGGTATCCAAACCCATACAAACTTGAAACTAGTTCATCTAATTTCCTCAAATATTAACCATAGTTACAATGTATAAAATTTGATATTTTAATCATAAAAAACATTATTGAATATTTTATATAAATCGAAATTATTTATTTCAATCACATGGTTACATAATAATAATTAGATCAAAATTTATTGAAAAAAATAAAGTTCAAATTTTAAAAAAATAATTTAGATTTAAATTATAATAAACCACATGAGAAATAGTTTCTAGGTGACTCGTTTGTTTTTTTTTTTGGTTTTTTTATTCTCATTTTTCAGTCATTCTTATCTATGAAAAGCAATGGATCACATGATTATTTTTTTGGGGGGTGGGGGGTGGGTGCGTATCGTGTTTTTTTCTTGTTATTTGATTTACTACTAACAATAAGTAGTATAATAGTAGTATTGATAAAATTAACTTAAAAAAAAAACTAAAAAAATATTTTAATTAGTGTTTTGTAATATTAATCTTTCATTAAATTTAATTAGATTAAGAATTTGAAAGAAATTAGGTTGATCATTAATAAAGAAATTAAAATAAGAGATATATGTATGTACTACTTGAAAGGATAACTTATGAGTAGTAAATGTAACCTACAATTTTTTATTCGTTTTCTTTTCTTTTTTCTTCTTTCTTCAATTGTCATTTTCATTGAAGGTTAATAATTATATTCTAGTGAACGAGAATACACAAGTGGGGGGACAATCGAATATATTTGTATACAAAAGTACAGAATATCTTCGGAAAATCTGAGAACCATATAGTAAATACTTTATTTACAAGATATCAGTCAATCAATTATCTGAAACTTGACTGTTCCTTCTTCAAAATGTCGATCGATCGTCTCAGATGTCATTGTTCCTTCATTTCCACATCAATCATTTTTCGTTCTCGTTCTCTTTTATTTGATCTTCTTAACCTTCTACCACCAGACATTTCACTTACCATTGATGATAGATGCAGACTACTTGGTTAGGTTCCGCGTGACTATCGTAATCAATGGTTGGAAACTCTAGGTGACATGGCTCAGAATCGATCACAATGGCGTAGGTGTATACACTCTTTATCTTTCCTTAAACCTTGAGATTAAAATTGCTTCATATCTGTCTTTCTTCCTGTACTATATTCTTATATACAACCTTTCTTTTATATATTAACACCACTAAATTAACTACTTCTATGAATCCGGTATTCATCTTGTTGTGCTAATGAGGTTATGGCAACTTGGACCGATGCATATGTGTGCCTGGTTTTATGTTGTATTTGACTGACTTATATCTATCGACATCGGTAACACACACCATAATATGATATCAACAGACAGAGAATGCATGAATGAATAAAACTTTTTTTGTAAACTGAAAGAAACAGTAGTTAAAAGACATGTATCAAATTAACAATGTATTACTTTCAACATAATCTTAAATTGCCCAACTTTGTGAGACTTACCTTGATGTAACTTTCTAAGCCAAACTGAGGTACCTCTTCAATTCCAATCTAATCCCTTCCAATTTTCAGTGATTATTCAGCATACATAATTCAAAGAATGAATTGAAGATGTTTTCACAAAATGTATCACTTCATGTATTTGTATTCTATGAAATATTTACCATAAAATTTAGTACAAAGGGTGAAACGAATTAGTTCAGATGATGACAACAATCTGAGTTGGATTTATTTTATGTAATTTATAAAACTTCAATAGTTGAGATTATGAGTCAATTGAAGCGAGACCACCACCACCACCAGTCTCTCGAGATTCGAACCCAGAACTTATGAGTTTCGCACACAAGCGCTTAACGACTAAACCACTGGGCTGGCCGTCATCCAACGGTTTTAATGTCTAACTTCAACCAATCCACGAAATTAAGTAACTGTCCACCATTATTTTCAGTAAGTTACTATCTCACAACAGACCTGGTTGAACTCCACTGGTCACTGCTTCTCACTAGAACTCCAGGAAATACCTCATGGATGCCGGCTAAGTGGTCTAGTGGTTAAGCGTTTGCGCGCGAAACTGATAGGTTCTGGGTTCTGATCTCGTGAGGCGAGATCGTGGATGATCGCTAAAAAAAAACCCCCCGCGGGCCTCCGGTTTTTCCCTGGGTGGGTCTAACTTCAATTGACTCATGATCTCAACTACATAAAACTGCTATAATATCCACAAAACCCCTTCTGATAATTATTCACTTGATGTTTCTTTGTTTTTCAAGGTAGTTTTTGTTTGAATTCCTTTATCATGTTGTCTCACAACAAACTAACAATGTGTATTTCAATTACACTTTCTGTTGACCTCATTGTACTTGTCTTGTGATTTCTATTGTCATAAAATACAGAGATAACACTAGTTTATAACCTTTTGTTTTGTTATCAAATTTTGTAACTAGTTTGACGTATGTGAATTTCCAAATGAAAATACCGAAATTTATGACGTGGAAATAATGAATCTAGAAAGAAAATAGAGTCCAAAACATTTTCCAATGTTGTTTAAATGATTTTGTACAAGGCGAATAATAGACATTTGAATGAACAAGACATTGAAACTGTTCAGTTTGGTGATTGAGGAAATGAGATAACCTTGCTTGGGTTAGTTCCGAAAAGACTCGTAGTAGTAGTAGTAGTAGTAAAGTAGTAAAGTAGTTAAGTAGTTAAGTAGTTAAGTAGTTAAGTAGTTAAGTAGTAAGGTTAGTAGTAAGGTTAGTAGTAATGCACGTGAGGTTGTATGCACGCTAGTGAGCTAGTAGGGAGTTAGTAGGTAGTTAGTACGTAGTAGTGAGTAGCTGTAGTAGTACATTAGCAATACTTTGTAAATCAAAGAACAGTAACTATGAAAGAACATCTATAATATATATTCTGTAGTAAGGATATGATGATAGATTAGTCAGTTTACTGGAAATTATGAAAACGGCTACCGATCTTACCTTTATCATCTAGTAATCGACAATATTTAATGTGTGGTATATGCCTACTGTTGTCACATTCCATGCTTTGATTACAAAATCTTAAATCCACTACAACAATGTACGCACAACCATGATTCTGGTCGATAGGTTCTTACTAAGCATTATTTACTCAACAATTTTGTGCTCCGTCAACAGAAGCTACCGGGATCGATTCATTGGCCTTTGATCATTGAAATCTGTAACTGATACCCATCGACAATGCTATCTAGTCACCAATACACATTAATAAATTCAAGTTCAAGATAGTACACCATTATCGGTGAATACACTGATAGTGCGCTAATCATGTTGGCATTTAAAAAGTTTAAAGTACTTCATTAGTTATTAAACACTGAGATGAATTTCAGTGGATAGTAATGGTAATGGTTGTAGCAATTGTATGTGAACACAAATTTACACAATATCTTAGTATAAAATCTGAGAACCATACAGTAAATACTTCATTTACAAAATGTTGATCGATCGTCTCAGACTTCATAGTTCCTTGATTAGCATACTAATCATTCTCTGTTTTCGTTCCCTTTTCTTCGATCATCTTAACCTTCTGCCACCAGGCATTTCACTTACGACTCATGATACATACTACTTATGTATCTATCATCATCAATAGCATGCAACGCAGTAGTAGTATCGCTAGTAGTCATCAAAGTTGCAGTAACATTGTAAGCAGTAGAAATGTTAGTAATGATAATATTTACCGTGTTAACCATAATTGATCCGGAGCATTTCAAAACACTTCGATAATCATTGGAGTGATAAACACTAAAATGCATCAATCAAAGAGTGATAAATAGTTGTAAGAAACAGAACTCTCATGATTGTCACGAAAACCATAACCACGAGTCTCGATTTACTAAGATGCATAAAACGCAACTAAAAACAATCTCTGAATACTTTGTTTATTACATATAACAAAGAAACGTTTCTTATAGAGTGGAGATCATGAGTCGATTGAAGCTAGACCACCATGGAAAACCTGGAAGCACTGGACGGCTGTTTCGTCATATTGTTGGACTCCTCAGCAGTGAGCATCCACGATCCCGCCTCGCGAGATTAGAACCGAGGACCTACCAGTCTCGCGCGAAAGCACTTAAGCGATAGACCACTGAGCCAGTATCCAATTGTGTTAATGTCTAACTTCAACCGACCCACGAAAAAAGTTTCATTTGTAAATAAAGAATCACATCTCTGTTCCTACTTTCGTGTTCATTACAGACCTTCAGTCAAACTGACAAACAGGTGGTTGTAGACACATCATTCAGTGTAGATGAGATTCTATAAGCTTCTTCAACAATCGAATGATATTCACACAATTGAATAGAAATTTTATCAAATGTGTGGTTTCAGATTAACAAACACCTCTTCTTCAAAATATTATGCCTGTATTGATTCATCTTATCAAGTCGATAAGACCTGGAAAGCTTCTCTGACCTGAAACAGACGAATGACTGAAGTGTTTTGCAGACAAACAACCATATACCGACACGTTTCATTCTACACGTGAATAAGTGTCTAAAACACGAAATAATTAAATATCTAGCGAAAATACTGCAAGCATTATAAATCAGTCCACTATATACACCATGCTCGATATTCTTATGAATAGAATGTCAGATAGTTTTGTACAAGTTAGTTAGAAAATTCACTTGCAAAGTTTCAACATACATTTCAAAATCATCCACAATGTCAGACAAATGATCTCAAAAGGAGTACAATTCGATAACTCACACACTTAATCCATGCAAACAATTCAACAATTTGAACGGAACTATGAACGATCACATGGGCACGCGTATATAGCCTCTGCCAAGGAAGTACTACTTACTGCTTCTCGTGGCGGGATGTTATTTACGAAACTGAGAGGACGAAAAGCGAATTTCTGGAGGTTTAACCGGGTTGGTGGACTCGGAAAGTCCACCTAGGGGAGTTGGAAAACCCTGATTCCAAATCAATGGTGTACATGGACTCCAGGATCGTGAAGGAACAAATGGCGTATGAATCAATCGTTGGTCACAGGCTACCATGGGACTGCATCTCCTCACGATACTCCACTGCTTTATGGATCAGATCTGTAGGTCAAAGGTTCGGGTTGTGTTCCCCTAATAAAACCACCTGATTCGGTTTGGGCACCTGGGAAGTATCACATCCGTCACAAAAACCAAATGAGATTTGTGTGGTGCATATATATCTGGTGCCCCTTTCTTCTAATATTTATGTGTAAAAATAAATAAATACATACATAAATGAACGATATAGCACCGCATCACAACTATTATAGTAGTACCACCCAGTAACACTCAATGTTTCATGCTCATCGAACTAGTGGTTAATACCGTCTTACAGAGTTTCACTTTTCATTGTTGTTGTTGTTGCTGTTGTTGTCTTCTATTCTCATGTTCACGTCTCCAATTTCTTCTTCATTATTCTCAAACACATCGATCATCTCTCTCTCTCTCATACACATGATTTTGTCTTATTGATCATGTTGAATTTTCATGTGCTAGTCATTCAACCCACTAATCATATCTGAAATTAACGAACACTTCATCATGTAATCGCTTTCTATTTCTCATCAGATCAGTAAGTCTTTTGAATTGGTCCAACAACAATGAATGATTTAGTTGTGGAGAGATATTGTTTGATGAATTGTCTTTATTTCCCATTTAAACAAACAATCGAATTTCTTTTTACTCATAATTCAGGTTTACATGATCATAGTATTTTATCGTAATACTAATTTACTTACAATTTACTAACTCCGCCTGTAGCTCCTCCGGGGATTACTGCCGGTCCCAAGCCCGGATCAAGGAGGAGGGTTGGGCATGGGGTTGGTGACCCCATCCCTTAGAAAACCAACTCGCTAAAAAAATAATTCAAACCATTTAAACTCTGCCCTCCGAGTTGAAGAAATAGTTATGACGCCTCATGATGAAAGCCAAGTTCCTTTAGAAGTCATGAGGTCAATGCACCTTCCAACAACCAGAGCAACAAATTTTATAGGTACATGGAACGTCCGGACAGTGTGGGAGATCGGAAGAGTCTTCCAAATTGCTGCAGAAATAAGAAAATACAACCTGGGGGTGCTTGGGATCAGTGAAACAGATTGGACAACAACGACTATCTTCAGGGGAGTTTCTGTTATACTCCAGCCATGAAGAAGAAAATGCTCCACATACACAAGGAATTGCTTACAATTTACTAACTAAATCTTATTGTGAGATCGATTATGATCAACAACATCCGATGTCTGTCATGTCAACAGTAAACAGTTTTTTCTTGTTGTAAATTCATTTGGATAAACTATTTTATCTTATATGTTCCGCAATCTCTTTCATCTCATTACACACACACACACAGCACACAGTTTTCTGATGTGACTAGACAACATATTTGATGTCTGGAAAATTGTGAATGGATAAAGTTCACGTCTGTCAATATGTCGACAAAATGAATGTTGAAGTATTCAAGACCTTGAGAAGTATTTCAATGTAAATTATACGATGGATTCAATTTGGATACGAATACAATCCATATCTAATAGACAATATTCAGGGTTACATACACGGAGTAATACAAAATAGTATATAAACACACGTTTTCTTAATTATAACTTCAATTATTACTTGTACGAAATGAAGTTCTATTTTGTTATATCACTTCTTTTGTCGTTGGCGGTCATTACAACAAACGGTGAGTAGTATATTATTAATATCATTGACAATATACATTTACTTGGCATTCATCATATACAATACGATGAGTATTAGATCTTCTCAATCGACATAAGTCTCATATTATAAATAATATTATTCATTATGGAAACTTAAACACTAACTTAAATGTTGCCAAGGTTTTGCTACATTTATGAGGATAGGTGATAAAACAATAGGGAAATACAGAGCTATTTACATTAGGATAAGATAGGTACAAATAGGCAATTTTGTTAGTTTGTTTATTATATATTAACGGTTTCAATTCAAAATGTCAGTGTACTACAGTGTTGCACTATTATTTCAGTAGAAATTGAGAATGTCATAAGTACTTAGAGTTTGAAAACATCTTAACCAGTAACACATTCTATAATCAAAATGTACCCATACAATGAAATCAGAAGTCAGAAGCAAAGAGGTTCGAAGATATATTTGATAAGCTATCAGTATAATGAGAAGTGACTGATCTAAACTGGCCAGTAGTCGTTGGAGAACTTGAGCACGGCGTTACCACTCGTGATCTCGTGCAAATACATGATCGCTAGGTCCTATCAAAGTAATACGGTAAGCATCACAGGAGAAGACTTACATAGCCATGGATTGTGGGGATTTATTTACCGCTACAAAATAAATCAACGCAGAAATTATTCCATTCAGTACATTATTCGAATAATTTAAAATATAAACTGTAGCAAACATAGCAAGATAATATAACTCAATGTACTTCTTGATGATTTCTGTAGCATACATCTTTGTCAAAGGTGAACATTCAACAGACAATATGAATGTCCAAGAGATAAGACGATGAGAATAATATTCATCTTAGGTTAAGGAATCCAATAACCCAAAATATGGTTAACTAGTGAATTACCTTAAGCTTAAACAACTATTCTGTTTACTCATTTTTGGAGTACTATTAACTAAAAATCCATCATGCATGCTTAAAAATCTATTAACTTTGTTAGTCAAACATTTTAAAATAAACCTCACTACTTTCTAGCATTTACATTATATTGATGTGTACAAATAGTATATTATCAAAAAAGGGTTTTAGGGAGTGCTCACTCAGAAGACTGATAGGTTTTGAGTTCAAATCTCGTGAGGCGAGATTCCGAGGGCCGTACTGCTGAGTAGTCCCACACTAGGACAAAGGCCGTTCAATGCTTCCAGGTTTTCCATGGTGGTCTAGTTTCAATGGACTCATGATTTCGACTATAAACAGTATATATATTATATTTATGAGATGATATATAAGCTTCTAATAAACTGTTTAAATATTTCAATTTTTATAGGTTACAGAACTTCACAAACAAATCGAGGTATTTAAAATGATTAGAATTCAGTAACTCTAATCACTATCTTTAATCTGCCAGATGAATAAATAAAATGAGCATAGATTCAGTGATCCTTATGAAAAATATTTTTGTGTGTAAACAAACCATAATATTGTAAGCAAAGATGGATATTGGCTAGCAGTGGAATCCAGTTTGACGCGCGTTTCATCCTATTTGGGACTCATCAGGACCCAGTAACTGAGTGGATAACGTGATGGCATTTGAAGCAAAAGGTACTGGGTTCGACTCTCAGAGTTAACATCAACTCTGAGATGCAGGTACATCCAGCTGACGAGTCTCAAATAGGATGAAACGAGCATCCTGGATTCCACTGCTAGCGATTATCTATCTTCTCTTATAATGCTTGGCTTTGTTACCTACATAACCATGTGATTCTTATTTGTATCATAACTTATTATGATCCTTAGCTAGTCAAATACTTAATTGATTAATACATCCACATGAATACAGCTTTCATACTATTGTAGTGAATGAAGACTCGAGTAGGGACAATCGAGTGTGTTTGAGAACGAAATTACAGACTATCTCCCTAAAATCGGATAACCGTTCAGTAAACAGTAAATGTGCAAACTATCAATCAATTGTCTCAATCTTGACCGTCCCGTCAACAAATATCAGTCCATAGTCTCCGATTACTATTGTACATATATTTTCATACCAATTGGGTTTCGTTTTCGTTCTTTCCTAATCAATCTTCTACTGAAATACATTCAATGCCTAACCATCATTATATACTACTTATGTGGATATAAGTAACCCATAACACATTATCTTCTTCTTTATAGATCCCTACGATTTCGATGTCATAGAAGATACATCATGTAAATCAATATGTTGCAATTAAATGTTTAATTTTACTAAAATTTCAATAATAAAACAAATGGAAACCTAATACACTCTACTTCTTTATCATCATTAAACCATTAAAACATTAAAATTCACTTATTATTGTTTGTCTGAATCTTCCCATTGATGTGTTAGGACTGCAACTGGTCAGTCTCTAATTGGCTTATGTGCATACTGTGCGTATTGCCTCGATATAGCCTAAATTCACAAGCATGGTAAGCAAAGATGGATAGTGGCTAGCAGTGGAATCCAGGACGCACGTTTCGTCCCATTTGAGACTCGTCAGCTGGATGTGCCTGCATCTCAGACTTGTTAATGTTCACTCTGGGACTCGAACCCAGTACCTTTCGCTTCAAATGCCATCACGGTATCCACTCAGGTACTGAGTCCTGATAGCTACTTGCTTGTGCAATGGGATGAAGTTGAAATTAACTTAGTATTGTTTGTATCTTCCCATTGATGTTTTTAGGACTGCAACTGGTTAGTCTCTCTAACATTATGTTAGCCTAAGTTATTCAATCGAACAAGATCATAAACGAAAGTCTACACTAGATTAGCTTTATTCAATTTTTTGTCTGTTGAATGTTATTCATTCAAAATTTGTAATTAAGTATAAATTACTATTTTTTCCTTTTCTATCACTTTCATTTCAGCTGATCATCGAGGAGCAGTTAGAATGCGTGATGGAAGTAAGACTGAATATATGATTTGATGAAATTTCAGTTTGATTTGATTTTCATATATTCATTATGGAATATTAGTAATAATTATGTATTTTTACCAGAAGGAGTTTTGTGGAGGAGTCCCACAATAGGACAAAACGGCCGTCCAGTGCTTCCAGGTTTTCCTTAGTGGTCTAGCTTCAATTGACTCACGGTTGCAACTATGAAAATTATGTATTTGATCAAGATGATACAATTTGTTAATTCTAATCCTCACTTTCTATTAACTTATCACTACTTGTGTATGATAGCTTATGGGTCTACTTATGATATATGTACAATGTATTGAAGTGAGGAAGGAAGAAAAGCTAATAGACTGAAACAGATTCTTCGGAATTCAATATACCTTGTGGATATATCCTTAACCTAACACCGGAAACTTGATCTATTCCAATTACAATTCGTTCATCATGCTATATACAATTGTTAAATGTACGATAATAATCAACTGCATGGTTTGAATCATTCACCATTCTTATATAGATATATCAACTTCATAAATCTAAGTTGTATTAGGTGATCGAACATTTCCTCAGTCTGGTGAGGGCAATGAATAGCAGTCAGAAGTATCAGAGTTTATGCCAATTTCGACATTGTTTAAAATTTACTTATGATGACGGTACCATTAGTATATCATGTTTATTGTTTTCATGCTAAGTAAGGGATGAGGACAAACCCTATTGTCGGTCGCAATTTCAACCTTGCACTTGACAACCAGCCAAAATGAAGTGGGAATTATTATTTACACTATCTTACTCCTTGATGGAGGGCGTGTTTCCTTCTCTGTGTTTTTGTTGCCTTACATGAAAAATGTAAAGGATTCTAAAATGAATGTACTACTCCATCATGCTACAGACATGTTAAATGAAGCGCATTTAATCATGATGGAAGAAAAATTACAACATAACAAAAGTGATATCTCTAATTATTTCATAATAGGATTCAATACAAAATATCTACAATCAAGTGACTAAATAAACCAAAGCACAACTGTATTTACTGACTACGATACACTCAAACGACTTGACAACATAGAGTTTATCCCCAGCCTATATAAAATATTCCAATGGAATTTTGAACTCTTGATAGACTTTAGTCTTTTCATAGTTGAAAGCGTGAGTCAATTGAAGCTAGACCACCAGGGAAAACTTGGAAGCACTGAACGACCGTTTCGTCCTATTGTGAGACTCCTCAGCAGTGCGCATCCACGACCTCGCCTCGCGAGACTGCAACCCAGGACCTACCAGTCTCGCACCAGAGCACTTAACCGATAGACCACTAGGCCGACTTTAGTCTGTTGTTTTTATAATGAAGAAAATGTGTTTAACATGATTAATATTTGGTTTAACAACATAAATAGCAAATATATGATATTTTATTGATGATTTGATTCTAACTAGTGAGAAGCGATACGAATACATTGTGAGTTCATTTTGAAAGTAGTTAATTCATCATACTGTAAATTTTCAAGTGATCTTGAGTGTTGTTAGAAGTATGAGGGCAGTTATCATTTCCCGGATGCCCACACCGTGGAAAGGTTCTTCTAGAGGTACCTGAAAAAGAAATCAGAGTATAGGTGGTCTTAGTGACCTGAGAGCGTGACCGCAGTGCCCAAGGTACAACTGCTTGAGGTCGGTCACACACGACCTTTTTGTGGGTAGTTTTTGTGTTAGCTCCGTTCTTCAAAGGACCTTACCGCCGGAGACGGATACCCGTGGGATAAGGCGAGGTGTGCATTTTTAGGGTCAATCTTCTCTAACCTCACTCCTGTTTGTGGGGAGGCAGCATCGAAGTCATCTGGTTGTCTGAAGGTAACACCTTACTGCCGTCACAGCTCTGTACAGTCAACAGTACGACTTCACCTTCGGACCTTGGGTTTGCTGCTTTTAGTCTTACCGCTCTTCAAACGACCTTTCTGGCATTGTAGGACCTTGAGAAATGATTGTTACAGTCAGTATAGCTCTATTGGTTCATAACGATAGACAAGCTCGACCACCACGTCAAGGTAGCCGCAACGGATTTCTAATGTTTTCAACGTTGTACTATACAGAATTCAGATATTCTTGAAATATTTTTCTCTGTTTCTGAGCTGGAAATATTTTTCATTCAGTCTATTATCATTTGGTAATAAACTGATATATTGTTTCTATTCTATTCTATTCGGAATCATATAATTCCAGTTACAGAAATCGCCCATGAACACTGAAGTTGAATAATTTGTAGAAAAGGTAACGCTGAATAAACTGTTCGATAACATCTCATCACATTCCGTAGAGCAAATGCCACTTTAACAAAGTGATATGTCTTCAAATTTTTCCAAGTAATAGTGATTATATAAAATAGTAATGTGTAAATTGGTGGTTTATAATTAATAGGTAGTATATCATGAACCAAGAATTTCAGCTAATTTCTACACATAGTACATCCAACGTGAAAACCTTTGCAGATATCCAACAGCCAAAAAGAAGGATAGTTACAAGTGACTGTACACCATCATGTTGACATTTAAAAAGTTTAAAGTACTTCATAGTTATTAACCATTCAGTTGCATTTCAATTAATACCATACTCAAATTCTAATACTCACAAAACATATCTCTCAGTTCAAAAAGCATATAACAACCAAAACTCGCTAATACACCCAACATAACCTGTGAGTGCAGTGAACAAGAATGTGTTCTTGTGGGGACAATCGAATGTGTTCAACACGGACATTACAGGCTATCCCACTAAAAAATCTGACAATCATATAGTAAACAGTTAATTTGCGAACTATCAATCAATTGTCTCAATCTTGACTGTTCCTTCTGCAAATATGAGTCCATCGTTTCCAAGTTATTATTGTTCATGCATTTTCATACCAATTGTGTTCCGTTACGATTCTTCCCTTATCAATCTTCTAGTGAAATACATTCAATGCCTGACCATCACCATATACTACTTATATGGATATAAGTAACCCACATCACATGAGTACTGAAAATTACCCTTATTCTTTTTTTAAAGTAATAAACATATTTATTATGATTATAATAAACATTTGTAATTTATGATTTTGTTTCATATTTATCTTTTTCTTTTAGATTCATGAATCTTTACTGAGTTCATCAATGTAGATTAGTTAATTAAGAACACGTAGAAATAAATATAAACAAAAAGAATTGTCTAACTATATACATTCGTTTTATGATTTTTGCAAATGACCATTTGGGTATGTTGTATAGCAACATGGACCGAGGCATATGTCTGTCTGGTCCTGCGTTATAGCTGACTGACTTGGGTATGTTATCGAAAAAGATAAAAGGATTATATCGATTCTATGAGACTAAATTGGAGTTATTTGTAAAGAAAAAGTTGGTGATATGTAACATTTCAGTCTGTATAGAGTTCACTGAAAAAAGAAAGAAATCTAATAAGATAGTGGTTGGAGGTGGTCAACAGGAAATCTTGGGCCAGGGTTTCGTGCTACTTGGCACTTGTTAGCAAGGCATACCTGTAATCTCGACTAACCTGGCGCTCTCTGACGGATTCGATCCCGAGTTACTTAGCTTCACAGTCAGAGACGTTACCACTGAGCTATCCGGGCCGCTATCTAATCTAGTCTAGCCACCTAGACTAGTGACCACATTGGAACTTTATCCATAGTATTCGATTAGCACTAAGAAGGACTTGACGGGCAGGACATTGATCACCGCCAAGTGATTAATCAATTGTGATGAAACCTAATTTATATCTTAGAAGAGATGAATATTAGAAAGTGTATTTTGTCAAACTGAAATTATGCACCAGAAGATTCGTTTTAGTTCTCATATTAATTATTTAAAAAAACAAAACTTGAAACAATGATTAGTCAAGTTTACAACTTGAGAAAATATTAGTTCACTTAGTGTTGTTTACTTATATCTTCCCATTGTTATTTAGGACTACAATTGATAGGTCTCTTATTGGCATATGTACATACTGTACGGATAGTCTCGATATTGCCTCAAGTCAAAAGCTTTATAAGAAAAGATAGATAGTGGCTAGCAGTGAAATCCAGTATGCGCGTTTCGTCCTATTTGAGACTCCTCAGCTGGATGTGCCCGCAGAGTTGATGTTCACTCTGGGACTCGAACCCAGTACCGTTCGCTTTAAACGCCATTACGTTATCCACTTAGCTACTGAGTCCTGATATAGCTTGTGACCTAAGGCAATATCAAGACAATCTGCACAAAATGCACATATGGCCAATAAGAGAATGATCAATTTCAGTCCTAAATGAGAAGATATGAGTAAACAATACCAAGTGAATCTAAACTTCACCACATTGCACAAGCTAGTGGCTATCAG